>NC_056735.1:1657980380-1658062880 GCF_019279795.1 Protopterus annectens | reverse complement strand
AAACTTTACACAGTTGCTAGAGTAAAAGGAATTGTTTTAATATACATTTTCTGAAGGATTTGAGGTCTGACACTCAAATGTATGTCATTATTTGGTGACTACAATCCTGAGATCATCCCAGTGATTTGCCAGGAAAAAAGAGAAACAGGCCAAAAATATGAGCCAATTATCTGGGCATTCTGTGAAAAGCTGTACAGTTGAGAGGTATGATTATGCATACAGCTTACTACCACTCCCAGGATTCGAGCCATGGCTGTGTATGCCAAAATACAGCAATTTGTGTTTCATCAGAGTGAGCTATTTAGATACTGCTGCCTGTTCCTTCAGTGTTTTCTGTCTAAGTCTCCCTTGGTTGTACAATCTGACCTTGTACTTATAACAGTCTTATACAGACATTCCTAAACATATTTGTTATATAGCACAGTGTGAGTAACAGTGGTTAACACAACATTACTATTCAGAGAATGCAACACTAAATGCCATACAATGCCAGAGTAAACACAACCAGTCCAGGTGACTTTCTACTACTTTATATTTATTTGGTATGATTACTACAAACAAGATTGTTACTCACCAGCCTCACAATGCAGCCTTTGCAACCTACTGGCATGGGCTTCCTGATTCACAGCCCACTCAGCTGCAGCTGTAAAGGGAATAGAGAAATATTTAGGCATACCTATACATCATATACACAGGCTGGACTTTGATAAACAGTTATTGATATGAATACTTACACACTGCTGGGACATCACCCCTCTGTCTTGCTTCTTGGACCCACTCATCCAAGAGCTCCCTCTTCCTTGGCTTCAAGATGCCATAGTGGTACTGGACCTGCTTACCAGTCCAAGGCATACCAGTGGTACTGGTGAAATCATGGGTGAGACGGTCCCAGGCTTCTGCTTTACATTGGGAGCCCTGGTACTGGCCCTGCAGCAGTCTCTCATCATGGTTTTTTACCAGGAGTCCTACCATGACCTTGGACTCCTGTATGCCCCAGTGCTGTGCCAAGAAGCGCATGCCCTTACCAACACCTGCCATACTGCCTACAGTGGGAAGCTGCAACCAGTTATGAGCTGTATTCCTGCCTGCTGTGTTTAAATACGTCTGATTTCCTGCCCTTTGCCGTGATTGGACAGTTTTGAATATGCTAAACTAAGCTAAGCTACAGGCAAACCTGCTTAGCTAAGGTTGGCATTGCTTAAAGGGGCAAATTCAGCACTGCTTACCAATGGGGAAATCCACTTTGCTGGGCTACTCATTGATTAGCAGTCATATTTACACAATGCTTACACCTGGTAAGCAGAGCTGTGCAATGCTTAGCACTGCTTATTTTTTATTTTATAGACTATCTGCTGTATGGGATTGATTCATCATTCATTACATATTATAAATTTGTTTACTTTCCTTTCCATCCCTCAATGTGCTTTTGTTTACTTTCCCTGCCATTCCCCTTTCATTACAATTATTCATGTGTGACTATACTGTATGGAGCACTTGTGTTTATATAGGGATTTCACAACTTTATTAAACTAACACCTCACATCTGGACCTACTACAGTACTCTGGTTAACAAATATATGTTATTTAGTAGCTAATTCTAAAAAAACGTGTATGTGCTACTTTCAGATATAAAATGCAAATTGGTTACAGTGGGGATCAAACTGGAAATGTCTGTTTCCAAAGCATATGCTCTAACCACTACCCTATTGCGGTACTGCTTATGTTGGATGTCTCTTGCTGTTTAACTTCTTGTGCTGTTTAAGCAGGACTAAGCGTAGCTAAGCAACGGGCACACCTGTGCAGCTAAGCTTAAACTTTATTGCATGTTTAAAAAAAAAACATTTGTTGTGTTTTTTTTATTTGTACCCTTCAGAATATCCATGCTAATTCTGAACCTGTTATCTATCAACTTTCTGCTTTGTGGGATGATTGTCCCTTATGGATTGTCCACATTCCTTACTCTGATGGGTTGGGAGTTGTGTGCTATGTGCTTGTGCTACATCTGTTATTCTATCAACGTTTGGCTTGGCAGGGATGATTGTCCCTTATAGCTTTGACCAGATTTCTTACCCTGACAGGTTGGGGGTGTTACGAGCATTCTCGCTCATTTTAAATTGCAGAAAGGCAATTCTGGAGTTCAGGGGGCATGTGTATTGTGAAAGCTCTGCTGTCAGACACAACCCCTGTGCTCGTACACAGAACCATGTCCATTTTAGGACATGACAGTGCACCTTCATACATATGCATGGTGCGCTGCCGTGCTGAGCAGGAATGGTCCTTGCCATGCAGGAATAAGTAATTTCTGCACAGCTGCTTGCTGAATCTGGGGGAGTGTCTATCACCAGGGTGCACAGCAGTTCAAGAATGGAAACATTTCATAGAGCTAGTATATCAACTACTAGGCATTTAGAGGAATGATCAGCAGACAAAAATGACAGACAGACAGACAGACAGACAGCTGCATCACTCTATACAGTATGTCAGAGCACACTAGGCATTGTAGGAGTTATATACTGCTTAGGATGTGGAGCAGTGCAACAGCGTGTAGTCGACCTTACAGAAGCCACTGTTTACTCAATACATATTAACACAGTACTCTACTGGTAAACAATATTGCATTGATTTATTTCTGCTGCACAGTGGCATGCTAAGTCTTGGAGAAAAGCTTTATTGCACAACAAGATGTGTAGAAGCACTGTGTATTTTCTGCCCGAATAATGCTCATGATACTAACAAGAAATTCTGCAGTTTGTACCTTACAGTCCCTGTATGGATGCTTGCTGTACCTTACTGCATGTGTGGAGACAATGGTACACAGTGTTAACAGTTCTGTCAAGGTTGGCATGCAACAACAAATAAAAGGTTGGTATACAGCAGTGCTCATTTCAGGAGATGTCTGAATTACAGACTTCTCATTACCCTTGCCTGCATGCTAACTCTTATTTGCAGCTCATCTGGGCTTCACAGTGTGTGACTGAAGTCACAAAAGTATAAAGCCCTATCACATTATAAGACCATACTGATGAAGTCAGGACAACAATCCTTTGCTTTATTCATTATTTTTATTTTTATTTATTTATTTTTTTAATTTTATTTTTAATCTTTTAGCTGATGTGTTATAACAGCAGTGGCAACACTATATGGGTGATGTGATAACAACCTGATTTACTTTTATAAATCATATGTTCCAATGTATATATCGGCTGAAAATGAACATGGGAATGTAAGGCTACCTGGGGACATTTTACTAAAAGAATCTGATTTTTACAGTGTAAAGGTTACTTTAATAGCTTGAAGTTGTCTTTTTATAGAGTATTACATGTTGACTTTTCTGAGAGAAATTATGACTACCACATTAGGTGTTCCATTCTAATTATAGGACAGTCTTTGCTGGCTTTGTCTGTGATCCATACAACCTGACCACAAATAGCATCCTTAGTGCTGGAGTTGCCAAAGGGGGTTAGGGTAAAGAGTTGCTAGGGTTAATCTGGTACTAGGTTCAGTGGCAGTGGCATTAGTGGTTGACGAGGTACACAGAACATATGATGAGTAGACACAGTAAGCACCATTTCAATGTCCATGTGCACATGTAATTGTAATGTTACTAGGAGGAATGGGTAGCGCCAAGTCCAGCCTTTAGTCAACTGGTGCCCTAAGCAAAAGAGCTTGAAAACACCCCACACACATACCACCTGGTGCCCCATCCTGATCTACATACACCATCCAGATTACTTTTTCTTCCTTTTCCTCACAGTTTTCTTACTCTTCATTTTTTCTGTAGTAATTCAGCACATTTTAAGAAACAATTTCTTTACTACAAAAAAATAAACAAATAAATACTGGAAAAGTGCCCCTGCTGGTGTGGCACCCTAGGCACCCTCCTAGTTGGCCTATGCCTAAGGCCAGCTATGGGTAGGGCATAGTGTGGAAAAGCTCTATAAATAATCATGATGATGATGATGATGATGATGATGATGCAGCCTGGACAGATCTAATCCCTCCTCCACTTCTATAGCCTGCTTAAAACTAAGCACTTGTGCCATTTAGGGGGTTGGTGCATTTCTGAATTACAACAGGGGCTAAGCCAGTCTATGAGGAGCACTGGGAAGCAGCATTTAAAGAAACTTTCATCGGGACCAAAAACAAAACCAAACAAAAAGAAATTATAGAGCTCTGTTCAGTGTTGACATATCTTTTTGACATTCTTGTAAGAAACTATGGTTTTAAACTGTAGAAAACACACCTAGAAATATAGCATTGTCACCCAACATAATCATGTGGAATAAATTGCCACTAAAACTACTTATGATTCTGCAGTTAGACTGCTTTAAGATACCTGCCCACCTTACTGTGTGCTACATCTAACACTGCCCCAACCCTAACCTGAAAATTAGCCTTAGAAAAGGACTTTCTGTAACACCACCAGCATTAAGACAAATTTGGACTCTCTGTTGTGATTAGATGGTCAGGTGATGGATTTAATGATCAGTGAAGGAGACATTTCCATTGAATTTTTTCTTTTTTTTTTTTGAACTGTTGGGTTTTCAAAAGGCAGATATCAAGCTATTTGCATTTCAATGATTTGTCATGGATAAATACATATGTGCGTGTGTGTGTGTGTTTATATATATATATATATGGTTCTACCTCACTTCAACGACACGCCGGAACATCGACAGGGAAATCGCGAGCCCCAGAAGATCGACAGCGCAGAAGACCGACGCGACGGGACCTAGAAGATCGACAAGCAGAAGACCGACCCGACGGATGAAAGCACCGACGCCGAGGATGCCGAAATGGGAAAAGGCTGTGTAAGTATGCGGTAGTGACGGACGTTAGGGTGCGAGTAAGGTAAGTGGGGATAGGGGTGGGTTAAGTGAGTTAGGGTTAGGAGCGGTCAGGTAAGTGTGCGGTAGTGATTGTGTTTGGTGGGCGGGATAAGTGAGTTAGGGTTAGGAGCGGGTCAGGTAAGTGTCGGTAGTGATTGTGTTTGGGTTAGGGGCGGATAAGTGAGTTAGGGTTAGGGAGCGGTCAGGTAAGTGTGCGGTAGTGACGGACCTTAGGGTTAGGGTTTGGGTCAGGGTTGTAGGTAGTTGTGTATGTGTGGTTTAGTGTGGGTTTGTAGGGATTTTGGTGTGCTTGTGTTGTGTATGTGGTTTTTGGACGGGGAATGTGTTTTGGTTGTTGATTGTGGTGTGTGAAGTGTATGAGGTTTCGTGTTTGTGTACCGTCGGTTATTTCGTTGTCGGGCATGTGGGATTTCGTGTTTTTGTACTGTCGGTTATGTGGTGTCGGTGATTGCGTTGTCGGTGTTGTGGTGTTTCGTTTATGTGAGGTAGAACCATATATATATATATATATATATATATATATATATATATGGATCTACTACAGTTTATCAAATTTCAAAACTTCAAAGAATATATGACCAAGACCATATGATCGAAGTTTCAAAACTAGAAAACACAAAACGTAAACAAAACATGTTATACTTATGTTTTTGCAGAGGGGGCAAGCCCCCTGCATCCCCCACACCCCCTGCTACTTAAATATACCAAATTCCGAGATTGCACTACAGTGCAGAAAATAGCAAATCTCGAGTTCCGCACTGTATGGCAATCTCAATGCAAAGTGTTCTAAGTTTCAAAACTTTGATCATATTTTCTCGGCCATATGGTCTTCAAAGTTTTGAAACTTTGATAAACTGTAGTAGATCTATATATATATATATATATATATATATATATATATATATATATATATATATATATATATATATATCCCTGTCAGATAAGAGAGTTTTCAGAAACTTGAAATTCATATGGTCAGGACCATATGATCGAGTTTTTGAAAACTTGCAGGCTTTGAATGGAGAATGCAGTACAGTGCAGATCAGGAAATTTGCCCTTTTCCTCACTATAGTGCAATCTCAGAGTTGGTATATATAATTTGGAGGGGGGGGTGTGGGGGATGCAGTGCCCCCCTCCCCGCAAAAATGTAAAAAAAAAAAAAGGTAGATTTTTGTGGGGGTTTTTTATGTCAACTATATGAATTTCGAGTTTCTGAAAACTCATTTATCTGATAGGGATCCATATCTATCTATTTATCTATATATATATATACACATATATATATATATATATATATATATATATATATATATATATATATATATATATATATATATATATATATATATATATATATATATATATATATATATACATCTATATATATATTATACATACATACATGCATCCGCGGTGGTGCAGCGGTAGCAATGTTACCTCACAGCAAGAGGCTCTCCCGTTCGATGCTCGGCTTGGGTTGGGAGTGCCTTCTGTGTGGAGTCTGCATGTCCTCCATGCGGTCGAGTGGGCATTTGAAAGACATGAGTTGAATGGGCATACCTTCATTGAAGGTTGAGCATCTGGCTGGCAACTCGACACCATAAAAAAAAACAAAAAAAAAAACAACTGCCAGTCATTAGCGGACCGGAGTTCTGCTGTGGCAACCCCTAACCGGGAAAAGCCAAAAGACAAACAACAACAACATACATGCATATGCAGCTTATATTTTTTCACAGTCAACTTCTATTTTCCACTTTCCATACTATCCAACTAATACAGTTGTTTACTATCTCTGGCAACCTTCTTACCTTATGTCATAGCTGAAGCTTACTGATTATTTTTTTTTCAACAGTGTTGCATTGTTGATTCAGTGCTTAGGCCCCAGTCCCTTCACTTTTGCTGCTGCTCCCCAGTCCTACCATCATTTTCCACAAATCCCCTCCTGCTCTGCATTTAAACTATCTTAATTCCACAACTACACTTCTCCTAACCTACCTCTGCATCAGGGCATAACCTTAGAGCAGTTGACATACAATCAGCATCTCTAACTCATTCACTTAAAGTGCTGCAAACCAGCATGTCCTTTTAGATGTCGTATTGCTATTGCTATGACTACTCATCTAAATAACATTTTACATTACAAACTCATATTTTCAGCAAAATCTATTTTACATACAGTATGTCTCTGACTCAAACCCTACTAGTATACCTCTTTAGCATATTATCACTGTTTACCAACTACCATATCCTCCCTCTAAGCAAGGTTAATAGTCCTAAAAATGCACACTCGATACACAGATATTTACCAAGTCTATCAATCACCACAGCACACACACACTCTACCAAGAAACCTTATTAGATTTTTCCAATTACAGGTATAAAACTATAACACAATTGCATTTGGCTTCATACTTTCTTTCATAAACTTTCCACCCAAATATCAGTGGAGACATTCAGCCAAACCCTGGTCCCACAAAACTGCAAAAAACTCACACTAACAGCACAGTATTAAACGTACCATTTTCTTTTCCTGTTCCATCCATCAATGACAGTCTTCTCCTGCTAAACATCAGTCTTAAAAGCATATATAACAAAATCTAATACAATCATGCTTGTATTGCCACATATTCCCCAGCCTCTGAAAAAAACATATAAATGACAATGAAATTACCCCACCTAATTTCAATTTAACTGGGTTTGACAGGACAAATAAATGTGCAGGTGGTATTGCCATTCTACAAAAATTCCCTAAACGTAACCACATATGCTTAGGAGATACCAGAATTTAATAACGCAGAAAATACAGCTGTTCAAAACCTCACCATAACAGTAGATGTCCTTCTTTTCACTATTGCAGTATTCTTTACATAAAGGATCTTCTGTCAAGGATAGCTGAATGTCTGGCCAGTATACCAAAGCCTTTAGATCTTATAGGCACCATAAGCCACACACCCCCCCACAAGGCATAGGGCATAAAGGTGACGTACAGAAGCAAACACTCAGAACTGAAGAATCCCAGGAGGAACAGAATACCCTCAGGGACAAAATAGAATAAATACATCCAGTAGAAAAAGGGGGGGGGCAGAAGGAAACGGAAACAAGGGATATTCAGCAAGGAGGGCAACAAAAAATCAGGATAAGAGCTAGTAAAGGGGGGGAATGAGAGATGGAGCAAATACTTCAACAGTCAAAATAAGGACATCTACTGTTATGGTAAGCTTTTGCACAACTGTACTATATCTTTCCATATCACTGTTGCAGTATTCTTTACATAATAAGGGCGAGTACAAGAGGTACAAAGAAGTCTGGGAAGAGGAAGGTACAGAAGAGCCCTCTACAAACCCATGCAGAATAGCCCTAGCAAAACTTGCCCTGGCCCTGGAAACAACATCCAATTTGTAATGGACAAGCATAAACAGAGGACCGAGTAGCAGCTTCAAGGATGGAACTGGTATCCAACCCCTTGAAAAAGATATATATATATATATATATATATATATATATATATATATATATATATATATATATATATATATATATATATTGTCACCTCACAGTAAGACGCTGTCCAGTTTGATTCTCAGCTAGAGCATCTTCTGCGTGCAGACATGCATGAATGGGCGTACCTTCGTTGAAGGTTGTGAGTCAGGGCTGGTAACTCGGCACATAAAAATCAACTACCAATCATTAGCGGACCGGAGTTCCACTGTGGCGACCCCTAACTGGGAAAAGCCATGTATTGGCACTTTAAGATATCAAGTACTTTAACTAATTGTATAATTATTTTATTGGCTGTGTGGATAGATGGGTAATATAAAGAAATGTTATACTAGACTGATGTTATCAGCACTGAGGAAGGGTACTTGTTACCTGAAAGCTTTGCTTTTTTGGATTATTAAACTGCTTCACGTTTTACATTGGTTATCAGTGGTTTTGCTCCAGTTATCTAAATAGCACCCAAGCTGTCTTTGCAGATCCAAGGTGTGAAGAACGTTCTCATTGGCAGATTGTGGGGGAGGAGAAAAGGAGGAAAGGTGAATAGACTGATTAGGTGACAACTCATTGACCACCTTAGGCATAAAAGAAGGATTAGTTCAAAGAGACACCCTGCCTCTGTGAAAAACTAAAAAAGGAGGAATAGCCAAGGTAGCCTGAAGTTCAGACACCTTCTTGGTTAAAGTAAGAGCCGAAATAAGTACATTCTTCCAAGTACAATTTTGCAAGGAAACTGAAGAAGCAAGCTCAAAAGGAACCTGTGTCAGTATTTCAAGTACAAAATGAAGTCCCAAGAAGATGGAATAGGATTTCTGGGAGACATGATATGAAAGATACCTTTAAGAAATTGCTTGACTTCAAACCAAGATGCCAGATAAGGATTTAAGGGCAGACAAGCAGAAATTGTTGAGAGTTGTGCTTTAATATGTCAACCCAACATGGAGCAGATCATACAGGTATGAGAGAACTAGAGGAACCTCTTTTTTTTTTTAATTTTTCCAAATCTTTTGGGTTTTTAGTACCATGATGGGAATTGACCCCATTCTTAAGTCAATGTATGATCAAAGTTCATGAAATTAGTATTGTTTCAATCTTTGATATCAGCCAGAAGTGCTCTTCGCAACACCTACAGTGTGCCCAGTAATGACCCTTTCTGCAATTCTTATGGGGTCACATGTATTGGTTGTTGTTGTTGTTGTTGTGTCTTTTGGCTTTTCCCAGTTAGGGGTCGTCACAGCGGAACTCCGGTCCGCTAATGACTGGTAGTTGATTTTTATGTGCCGACTTACCAGCCCTGACGCACAACCTCCAACGAACATGTATTGGTAACATATCTAAATACGATTGTAGACTCTTTTTTAAAGGACCCATTGCTACTACTACTATTGGAACTCTCTGGCTATCTTTCTTCCACATTGCTCTCATTTCTGCCTGCATATCCTGATATTTTATGACTTTGTGTCTCTCTGTACACAAGACACTGTAGTCACTGGGTGTAGTGATTTCAATGACCAATGCTACTTTTGCATTCTTTTCATGGGCTACTATATAGGTTCATAGGTTCATAGGTTGGTACTAGGCTATCGGCCCTAGGGTATATACAAGCCTAGCCATAACAATTCCCTGGATATTTCTTCCCACAATATTATCTGGTTTTTCTCGCATCTATCTTTTGAACTGTTGGTAATGGGTGATCCCATGTATGTAGACTTCATCATTTTCTATGCTGCTTTGTGACTCATGTTTCTGGTTTTCTTCAGATAATTTAATATTATAATGTTTGCACAATCCCAGTGCAACAGTCTTGCCACATCATTATGCCTTTCAGTATACAGTCCTTATGCTATTGGTATATCACAACCAGCAACAAGTTGTGTGACTGTTTCCAGTTCTGTTTTACAAAACCTACTTTTGTCTGTTTCTCCCACATGTTCAATGGACTTTGTAAACCAATGTGTACGTAGCCAATTATCTTGGGCAGCCAATATTAATCTTTCATCTTTTGGTTTTAATTCACCTCTCCGTAACCATTACAGTGTTCGATCCTGATCAACATGGGGTTCTTCCAGGAGTTTTCTATACTTGCACCTATATTTATGCATTTTCCAAATTTCTTGCCTTCTCATCTGATCAGTCACCTTATATTCTTTCTTTTTTGTGTTTTTTTTTTTTTGGCACATTTGGTTGCTGTCTGATTTTTATGTTTTTTTTCTGTTTTAATTTTCATTAACACTTGATGCCGATACGCTTCTGTTAGACTAAGAAGGGAAGTCATCTTAGATTTATTCTCCTCATGTTTCAAAACTTTTACTATGTTTGGGTCTTGTGACGTAAGCAGATATGTATGCAGCCTTATGATTGCAGATCTATACATGTAATCAGTTTCAAGCAGGCCCATTCCTCTTTCATAACAGGGAATAAATAATCTTGGTATGCACTGATTTTTCTAAATCATTTGATGAGCATGAAGCATCCTTCTTGTTTTCCTGTCTAATCTATCCAACACTTTTTGCAGCCAGTCAATCACTCCAAAACAGTAACTTAAGACAGGAAGAGCAAATTGGTTTATAGCTTGAATTTTGTTCCTAGATGTTAACGCCATTTTCAGAATTAATTTAAGTCTTCTAAAATATTCCTTACCAAGTTCTATTCACATTTGTTATGTTTTATTGTGGATCCTTCATCAATTCCCAAATATTTATACAGTCCCTCTTGCTCAAGTTCTTTTATATCACATTCTTGTCCCAAACTGATGTTTTCATGGTGCTGCAGCTTTCCTGCTTTAAAGGCTGTTTTTGTACATTTATCAATACCATATGGCATTCTTATATCTTCTGAAAAACCTCTGACTACTTACAGTTGTGTTTTCAGTTCCTCATCTGATGAGCTATACAGTTTTAAATCATCGACAAAGAAGATGATAAGTCTTCTTACTTTGTTGCTTTCTGGGAGCCAAATCATAGCCATGACCTAGTCTGTTAAGCAGACAGCTTAACAGGTTAATGGCACGTCAAAAGTGCAATGGTGACAGAAAGTCACACTGGAATATCTCCCTTTGGATTTTTATCCCTGGATTAATAATTTGTCCTTTATCATAGCTTAACTGCAAAGTAGTTTGCCACTGTTTCATGGTCACTGTGCTGTATTTTATCACTGTAGGGTGTATCCTATACATTTTAATCACTCTTTTAACCATGAATGTGGGATACTGTCAAATGCTTTTTTGTAGTCAATCCATGCCATACTTAGATTCTTCCCCTTTTTACAATTATCCACTATGACTTTACTTAACAACAAATGATCCTTTGTTCCATATGACTTTGTTTTATTGCTCTTCTGTTCTATTGTCATAATTGAATTTTCTTTTTATAACTTCCACAGACAGGGGATCCTGATGGTGACAGAGGTACCAGGCAGAAAATATTTTCCATTTAGACATATATGATTTTCTGGTAGTGGGTTTCCTGGCCTCCTGCAGAATCCAGAGCATGTCCTCAGAAAAGAGGTGCCTAAAAAGAATCAAACCCGTATCACCCACACTATCAGTTGAAGAGTGGACAGGTGAGGATGGATAACAGATCCCTTCTCTTGTGTGAGAAGATCCATTTAGTGAGGTAACTTTGTAGTGATTGCCCCTGTCCAAGTAAGAAAGAAGGGGTATACAATGCTGTATGGGCCAAAGGGGAGTCACTAGCAAGATTTTGGGAGAGTCATGCCTGATCTTCTGCAGAACCTGTGGCAACAGAGGCAAAGGTTACAGGCTTAGAGAAATATCCCCTTCCAAGGAAAAGATAGGGTAGCCACTTTCCAAGTCAGTGCACATGGAACTCTGAAACAAAATAGGATAAGTTGTCTGCACAGAGGGGAGGCAAAAAGATCTACCTGAGGAATGTCACACCCATGGACTATGTCACACATGATACACATCTTTGTGAAGCATCCATTCATGAGCCAGTGTTCTGGACCTGCTCAAATAGTCTGCCACTAGACTGTGTACTGAAGGAATGTAAACCGCTTAAAGAGTCACTTGATACTTGATAGCCAGATCCCAGACCTGAAGAGCTAATCTGCAAAGGAGATAGGACCTCATACCCCCCTGCTTGTTGATGCCACAGTGGTATTATCTGTAAAGACTTTGAGAGGACCGAGGTGGAAAAGAGGATGAAAAGCTTGCAGGGCCAGAAGCAGGGCTCTCTTCTCTTTTACACTGATATGGTCTGACCTCTAACGAGGAGGACAGAGACCCTGAACCTTTAGGGGCCACATGAAGTTCTCCACCCCAAATCTGAGGCATCCATGAACAGTTCCTGAATCACAACCTGGAAGAGAAACCCTGGAATGAGAGAGAGAGTTGATGAATCTACCACTGAAGCTCAAGTTTGAGACAAGGTAGAAAAGGAACAGGGAACTCCAGGGGGGTGGCAATGCTGAAGCCACACTGATTTGAGGTACCACAGAAATTTATTCATGTGGAGCCTGGCAAGTGAGAACATGGGAATACTGAAAGCCATAAATCCCAGAATTCTGAGAAATTCCCTGGTTGTGATAGAGGACAGAGGAAGAACGGACTGGAAGAAGGTCATCGGTGACAGAAGAAAGATCAGCATGGGAACAGTCTGATGTCTGCTCCTGAAAAAAACATGATCCTGATAGAGCATCAGGACTGATTGCCTGAGATTTATGGTGAACCCTGGACTGTGTAAAATCCAGAGAGGGAAATATCTGTTTCCCCTGAAGCCTGCAAAGAGCAATGACATGAGTGAGGCATTTGGTGAATACCCTTGGGGCAGTAATAAAGCCAAAGAACAAAGCAGAGAACTGAAAATATGAGAAAGAAACAGAGAAAAGAAAAAGAATTCCTGAACAGAGGGTGAATAGGAATGTGAAGATAAGCATCCGTGAGGTCTAGAGAAACAAAAAAGGTTTGGGGAAGAAGAAGAGGAAACACGGTCTGAAGGGACAGCATCTGGAAAGAAGGAACCGTGAGAAAGATGTTGAGAGAGAAAGATCCAGAATTGATCTCCAAGTATCCTCCTTCTGAAGAATGAACTACATTCTGAAGTAAAACCCCTTCCATCTGGAGCAGACATTGGAAAAGCCTTCAAGGACATGTGAGAGTTTGGATCCATGCTCGCCTCTGATGCGGTCACAGTTGAGGAATCTGAGGCAAGCTCCAGATGATGAGGGCTTTCACTAGCTTCTAGAAAGATGTCCGGGGATGGCTGGACAACCTAGGTCTCTTGGCCTTCTTCTTTGTAGATGGCTGGCCCAAGGGATGGGAGGATTCTGCCAAAACACCTTGAGTTATAAGCTTAAGTCATTGATTCTTAAGGTATATGGACAAAGAAGATAAACAACTATGGAGGGTCATATGGACAAACCCTTGACAGATAGTGTACTCCATAATGTCATGGGAAGCACACAGGAAAAAAAAACAGACACTGGTTGTGATGATCTTTATGGGGAGTCTGCCTCCCATACTGACAAATTCTCTTTCTGGATGGCATGAACACAAATACAAGACAAACTTGAAAAGGAAGAGAAGAAACCCCAAAGGGGCACTTAACTGAAAGCGGCTTGGCAACCAGCAAAGCAGAAGGGCATTCAAGCTGACATTCAATAATGGCGTTTGGACTGGCAGCAAAGAAGTTATGAGTTTTTCCTTCCACACATCACCTTTACGCCCTACCCCTTGCAAGGGGAGCATACATGTGGTGTTCAGCACCTATAAGATCTAAAGGCCATGGTATACTGGCCGGATGTTGGGCTATCCTTGGTAGGAGATCACCTATGTAAAGAATCCCACAACAGTGATATGGAAAGATATCTACTTATATCACACCTCAAAGTTAATAATAGGAGAACACTTTTCCTGTGATTCATTAACACATACACTAAGTGTACACTAAGTGTACACTGTTCTGAGTGAACAGACAACACAAGCATAACTCACGCCTTCTTCCTCCTAATTTTAGCTTTCTTACTGATTTTCTTGCAGCCATAAATATTGAGGGGGATTCATAAAGGTTATCACAAAGTGTATACTACAAGTACACTTGGTGTAATCTTTCTGAGTGACTAGAAAGAACAAAAATTGTGGTAGGGATATTCTCAATTACAGATTGGGTACACTTATTATATGCTTAGTGTAGGCGTTAATGAATTGCAGCCATCCCACCAGGTAAAAAAACATTACCACTGTGGAAATATTCAATATTGGATATCCCACCATATCCACACCATATCCAGCGTGAAACAATAATACTAAAAGACCTAAATATAAACTCACAACTTATCAATAGCAACACCCCCATCTGATTCCATACTAGAGTCCACAAAAGCACTGGTAGACAAGGGACATTAGATTAGATTCTTAAACATAGACCCAACAAAATTAGGACAAACAGTAGCCTTCCAGCCAGATTAAGTGATCATCTTCCTACTTACACACTTAGAAGTTCCAGTATCCAAGATAAACATGTAATTTACAACCAAGTTCATAACTAACAAAACTTTGACAAAGACACTTTTATCAAAACTTTAACAAAATATAACTGGAAAATACTAAAATCTATGCCCTTAGACTCTGCTGTCATGCACTTCAATGGGATATTCCAAAAAATTCTCAATAACCTTGCCCTAGTACTTAGCTAAAGGGTCAAATCTAATCCTGGGCCATGGCTAACAAAGGAAACTAAGAAATGAATGCCACAGTGTGACAAAGCCTGGAAAGAATGGCAAAAACAGAACACAAAATACATTTCAACTTTTCAGACACCTAAAGAACAGGACAAAATACCAAAGCCTGTTTCCTACCTTTCCTGTAACTAGTGTAGCCCAGATTCAGATTTGCTGTATCCAGAACTGTATGTAAGCTTCTGAGTCCCTCCCTTCAAAGCTTTCTGTGTTGAATGGAAGCCTTCTAGCTTATCAGTGGGAGTGGTAAGCACTAGGAAACCTATCTACCACATAAGGAGTGGTTCTGGCCCAGAAATTGTAGTCATTGGCTGTTTGGGCAGTTTTTCCATCTTTCTCAACTTTCTGATTTAAAAGCCCGCATTTGCACTTGTTTCCCCCCTTTCCTGTAACTAGTTTAGTCGGGTCTATATTATATCCTCGAACGCTTAAAAAAGCGAACGTTGATTGATCAAACTTATTTTCGCGAAACTGCAAAATATCGAAGCAGCGAAACTCAAATTTTTTCCTAGGGAAAGAATTTGGTTGTCCGTTTTTGTTGCTTTGGTATTTTCAGTGTTATGGTGGAAAGTTACCGGTCGGATTCAGGTAAGTGTGCGATTGTGTGGATGTGAGTGTTAGGGTGATTTAGGTGAGTTAGGGTTTGGGCTCAGGTTAGGTGTGTGTGCGATCGAGTGGACATGAGGGTTAGGGCGGATTTAAGTGAGTTAGGTTTAGGCAGCGAGTGAGGTGAGTGTGCGATAGTGACGGACCTTAGGGTTAGGGTTTGGGTTAAGGTAAGTGAGTAGTTAGTGGTGTGTGCATAGTTTAGTGTAGGGTTAGGTATCAGATTTTAGGTGTATGTGTGTGGATTTCTGTTTGTTTGGTGTGCTTGTGTTGTCTGTATGTGTTTTGGATCAGTGATTTTTTCCCTGGGAAAAAAATCGCTGATCTGACAGTTCGAGATTGTAAGCTTTCACTTAAATTAGGTAGATCAATCAGCGTTCGCTTTTTTAAGCATTCGATGATATAATATAGACCCAGTTTAGTCCAGATACTGATTCTTAGTTTTAGCACTTGAATTTGCTTATTCGTGATCAGCACTTGTTCAGAACTTGTAAGCACTAAATAACCTACTAATTACTACAGCACTCAACCTTCCTCATTACCTAGAGGAAAACAGTTTTGGTACTTTCTTTCCTCACTTGCTTAGAGAAAAGCAGCTTTTGTACTCACTTTCCTCACTTATCTAGAGGAAAATAGTTTTTTATTCAGGCATGTCCAAGGGTCAACTCACGGTGTTCTCGCCTGTCTATCTGATGAATCTGGGCATCTTGGGGCAATGTAGAAATTGCCTCATGTACACAGACAACCCTCCCCTCCTACCAGCCAACACTACAACCTGTGAGAGATGCACTTATCTAGCCAAACTGGAGGTAAAGCTCTCTCCAACCAAGACTGAACTTGACAGTCAAGAGGAGAAGGTAAACACTTACACCACACCACACTCATCACATAGTCTCACTAAATCTACACCATTAAAATCCACACATAAAAACACAAAAACATTTGTGGAGGCTCTCAATAATAATCTGCTTAAGCAACAGATACCTCCAAAGCAGAAATGCAAGCAACCTTCATCCCTCAACACAACCCAAATGACACATAGCCTGCAGACTCAGTGTGCCACTCAACCACATCCAATAAGGCAAAACAACATACCCAACACACTAGTCATAGGTGACTCTATAGTCAGGCACACTGATGTCCCACTCTCCAGGCTAAACAAGGAGAAGGTTACTGTCAGCTGCATGTCGGGTGCCAGGATCCGCCACATATCCCACGCACTCAGGTCACTCCACAACAAGTACAAATATGACTCTGTCATTGTCCATGTTGGTGTGAACAACCTGAGATGTACCTCCCTGGACTACATGAAAAGAGACATGGAAGAACTCTCCGATCTTGTAGCCCAGGCAGGTATGACCCTAGACCTGAGTAGCATTCTGCCATCACCAAGAATGATATCGCAGTACAAGGACAAAATGATTGACTTCAACAATTGGCTAAGCTTCTGGTGTCATTGTAAAGGGATCCAGTGTCTGTCTGCCTGGGATGACATGGTCGACAGACCACTATGCTTTGCCAGATATGGCCTGCACCTGTCACCCCTGGGATTCTGGATACTGGCTAAGTTTTTTGCCACTCCTATAGTGCCTTTTTTTAGGCAAGGTTCAATTGACAAATTCACCACTGTAACAGGGACAGGCAAGCAAAAACTGAGGGTGATGCTACTCAATGCTAGAAGTCTAAATCTCAAAATGCACTCACTCGAGACACTCCTTAAAATGGAGAACATCAACATCTGTGCAGTGACTGAGACCTGGTTCAAAGCTCCAGAGAGCACCCTGCACTACCAGGCTATAACTCATACTACACTTGTCGGCCATGTAACCTGGACCGGAACACCAAAGATGGGGGTGTGTCCATATTCATTAAGGATATCCACAGCTCCAGGCTAGTTGCTCAGAATAATGCAGCCGAGGTTATCCAAGTGCAGCTAACTCTGTGCAAAACTATAATCCAAACTGTAGCTTGCTACAGATCCCCCACCATGCCCCAAGATTCCCACTCCTCTTTTCTTGATGTAATGGAAAATATTAGGGTTCAACCAAACACCATAATAATGGGCAATTTCAACTACCCCCCCCCCCCCAATAACTGGGAAAACTACTCATGTACCAACTCCTTCACTCAACGCTTTCCGGAATTCATAAACTCCAATGCCCTGGATCAACTTATCCACACCCCCACCAGGGGCAACAATATCCTAGATCTTGTCGTTACCAACATGAGTGACTGATGTTCCACACCTGAAGTCAACGCCTCATTGGTCCAATCCGACCATAAGCTAATTACCCTAGATATCCACATCCTGCCCCCACCCCCATTAAGGAAACCACAGTAAAAAATTTCTCCAAAGCCAACTTCATGCTTCTTAAGACAGAAGTGGTGAACTTCATGACACCCATGCAGATTGATAATACAGTTACGACTACTGAATCCTACACAATTGCACTTTATAAGCACTTACATAAGCGCGTATATTGTGCTATCCCAAACAGAACCGAGATGCTATCCTCCAAAAAAAGGAAGCCAATCTGGTGGTCCCCTGCCATAAACAAAAACTGTACAACAGAAGGAAGAAACTGATGCAAAAGAAAGTAAAATCCCTTGAGTGGAGGAGCTCCCTGGTCAGCCTCAGTAAGAAGCTGCGATCCCTGATAAAATCCTCCAAAGCTAGTTACGAAAACAAAATCGACACTGATTCTAAAGACAACCACAAAGCATTCTATAGCTATGTCAAGAATCTCAATGGCAACACTCAGATCTGCTCTGAGTTACAGCACAATGGCACTAAATATACAGACCCAACTGATATTGCCAACATCCTGGCAGATAGGTTCAGTGCTAACTTTACCCCCCTCTCACCCCCTAAAGAGTCCATCTCTATACTGGAAGAATGCAAAGTTTCTGTAATCATGGCTGCACAGGCAAAAGCCACAATCTCCAAAGCCAAGAACACAGCATCCATGGGAACAGACAACATCCCAGGCTGTGTTCTACATGAACTACAGAATGAACTGGCACCCCACCTAAGTACCATGTTCAATCATAGCCTCACCTCAGGCTTTGTGCCTGCTGAATGGCGCACAGCGACGGTTATCCCAGTCCACAAGGGGGGAGCCACCACAGAACCTAGGAACTACCACCCCATTAGCCTGATGAGCCTGGTCTGCAAGGCCATGGAATGTATCATCATGGAGCTTATAAACAAAGACATTGGTAATCTCCAAACACTGGACCTTACCCAGTTCGGGTTTGTAAAAGGCAGATCATGTCACCTAAACCTGATAGACTTCTTTGAGGCAGTCACCAAGGCCATGGATGAGGGTAAGGTGGTTCACACAGCCTGTCTAGACCTTGCCAAGGCTTTCAACACCATCCCCCACTCTGGAATTATAGATAAACTCACTAAACTAGGTATAAATCCCTATGTCACAAGATGGGTTGCCAACTGGCTCACTGACAGAACCCACACTGTGAAAGTGGCAGAATCCAAATCTGACTTCAGACCAGTGACAAGTGGAGTACCACAGGGTTCAGTCCTGGGTCCTCTCCTGTTTGGTATCTACTTCTCTGAAGTACATGTTAACACAGGTCTTTGGCTAACGAAGTTCACAGATGACTGCAAACTAGGAGCCATAATCGAAAATCCTAACGATGTGGACATCCTACAAAAGGGCCTCACTGAGACAGATGCCTGGTGTCAAAGCTATGGCCTCAAGCTCAATGCCAAAAAGTGCATTGTCATCCCCTTTGGTAAAAACTCTGTACCCATGAACTACAACATAGGTGGTAGTATACTTAACACTGAAAGTGTGATAAGAGACCTTGGGACAAAGGTGGACAGTAGTCTCTCCTTTAATAATCACATCGCCACAGTAGTCAGGAAATCCTTCTATGTGGCACACCTCATCACAAAAGGTTTCTCATTCAGAAAAAAAGAGGTCATTGTTCCTCTCTACTCATCACTCATTAGACCCATTACAGAGTACAGCGCCCCTTTTGCTATGTACCTCACAAGACATCTACAACCACTGGAAATGCTGCAGAAATACCTCACAAAGAGGATTATCAGCCTCAAACAGATGCCCTATGCAGACCGTCTCAAAAAACTTCAGCTTTACTCCATCACATATCGCCTACTCAGAGGTGACCTCTGCCTAACATAGAAAGCTATGTCAAACCCAGAGTTGTTGCACATGCTCCACTTAAAGAAGTCCTAATCCCTCCGAGCTACACGCTCTAGGCACCTAACCTTGTCACCACAATAAACAGAACATGCCGAAGGGATAGATTCCTGTCCCAGGGACTTTCCATAATCTGGAATAAACTACCTAGCTATATCAAACAAAGCTCCTCATTATACTCTTCAAGAAAAATCTTGATGATTGGATGGGAAATAGGAAATTCACCCCGGGGATCACTTCTGTGGCTCTGCTCAACAGTGGCACAGGAAAATAATTTTCTTGGGTGGCAAAAGCCAGGGTACCTTTTTGGCTGGGCTTGTATAGGCCCTAGGGTTGATAGCCTAGTACCTACCTATGGACCTATGAAATAAAACATGACAAGCAAACTTACTACAACACCCTCCAAAATAAACATCAAAAGAACCCAAAATTCTTGTGGACATCCATATCAGACTTTATACTTCCAAGCCAGAATACCACCCCCACCCCTACATCCAACAATAATACTGATTCAGTTCCCATACAGTTTAACAACTCTCTTATACAGACAATAATGTACTTTATAAACATTGCTATCTCCACTATCCTCTCAGTACCCACAGCCACTGCTAAGTATCCTTCAGCTATCTGACTTCAGCCCAGTACCTAGCACCACCATTACAATAAACTCCTACATACACTAAAACCAACCACCCTATCTGCTGACCAACATCCCTCTGACTACTTAAAAATGTCTGCAGAAAAAAAATATGTTGTTTCTATCTGGAGAAAAATCCTTTATTATACCTTTACACAAAGGTGGCACATCTGTATGGTCTAATAACTACAGGCCCATTGTAATCCTCTCCCCTATCAAAAGTACTTGAAAAATGTATCCCTGCTCAGTTTCTACATCACCTAAATTCAAAATCTGCTGTCTGAATGCACCATGGTTTCAGACCCCACAACAGTACAACCACCGCCCTCTTTCACTTCACCAGTGTTATAAACCAGCATAGAAACAATGGTAACTTAGTGTCAACTGTGTTCCTAGACTTATACAAAGCTTTGGGACTGTATCACACCAGCATTTACTCAATGAACTGTTGTCTATAGGTCTCCCTCAATCCCTTCTTACATGGTTCTTTAGTTATCAATTTTTAAAGTACTAAGCACTCAAGTGGTAACGGGACCTGTCCTCCTCTCTCCCATTTAGCATCAGTGTCCCTCAAGGTTCTATACTAGCCTCTCCTCTGTTCAATATTTTTGCAAACAAGCTTTACACTGCCATAGACGAAGCAAATATTGTACAATGCACAGATGATTCAACTTTAATACATGCATTCCCCCAATATCCATAATCCTCAAAATCACTCAAAATTCTTTCTCTTCAGTTGAAACACGGCTAAAATTTTCAAACCAGCTCCTCAAGCCCAATAAAACAAAATCAATGCTCTTAACCATAAAATACTGTCTCAATCAAATCAATCTTTATTGGTTATATATACAAATAATACTAAAATTGATGTAGTACCACATACTAAATTACTGGACATTGTAATAGATAACAAACTTAAATTTGATCAACATATTCTTCAAACAATTAAAAAGACCCACCAGAAACTTGACTCCCTTTTCAGGGCAAAACAGTACCTTACAGACCCAGCAAGAAAAACCCTAGCTTCATACTATCTGCTTCCAACCCTCTTTTATACCTCACCTGTCCTTATAAACCTAAGCTCTACACTGAAATCAAAACTAGCCTCCTGTTACAGCAAAATAGCTAAGTTTGCTACCAACACTTCACACTGAACTCATCACTTGACATACTCTCAGTTCTTTAGGCTTATACACTCATATATTATTCTGTAAAACCCCCTGCATTAAAAAGATACATGCTATTGCCCTACAGAGACCTCTTTTCTGGTGATAAATTTCTACTAAGTTCTAGTAAAGCAAATTATTCATGAGGGACTCTACTCCTGTTACATCTGCAAACTTTGAAACACTATCCCTTCACAAATAAAAATGACTAACAAACTCTCAAGCTATAAAAACAGCTCAAGCAATACCTTACCCAGTCCCAGTCATGGCCATGTTCCTCACCAAGTTGAGACCTCTAGTGAAAGCACAAACTTCTTATTACCTATCACAAATGTTTTCCCTTCCTGTACTTGAATCATTACACCCATAAGAACCTTCCCTCCTGCACTTGAATCAATACACCCTTTACCCCGCTCTTAAACATGTTATCTTCTCTTACTTAAACACGTAAGCAGCGCTTCTCATCCTTGTTTTCTAACTGCTCCTATCCACCGTTGTACCCCCTATATTACTAAATTATAAACCTTCCAGATACACTGATCTGGAACAGGCAGTCTAGACAGAACTAATCCTCTACCCTGCTCTCTCACTCATCTCACTCACATGCTATTACCACTGTCCTCCTGTACATCACTAATATCTCCCCTCCTACAAATTGTATGACTTACTCCTCAGCTGTACTCTTTGTTATATCTCCTGAATTCTTTACAGACCTTTCTGAACTAAAATGTAAGAACACTCATCCTCTTTACACAAATCCACTCCTGCAAGATTTTAAAACTACCAGGACTGTACAGACTTATACATGTTGATAAAAATAATTTACTGTATATACCTGTCTTGTAATTGTGTTTCTTTGCTTTTTTTTTTTTAAGCACTTTGTGAAATTCCCTTGTTAACATAAATGTACTGTGATTGAACTTTTCTCCTCAGGCCTCTGCTGAAAATGGGCTCTGCCCAGTTGATTTGTGGTCAACAATGACATACAAACAAATAAATAAATAATATATGTAGCAGAAATCCTTAAATGTTTGGGCTACAGTATAAGGAGAAAGAGGATTATTGTCAGGATCTAAACGTAATACTGAGGAAATGCATTTGTTTTGTCCTGCTTGTTTCTTAAGTTCCACCCATTAGAGTTCCCTCTGTTCTCCACCATCTCCAGTGTGCATTCCTTATAGACAGAATTATGTTTTATTGCACAAAATATTTTGGTCATGGAATTTTATATATGTGTCTGTTAACAAGCATTTTATTTTCAATTTTTATTGCATAGTGACAATGGTTAAAAACATTTGCCTGAGCATCCACCATAAACAAAATCTTTCCAATTGGATATTGACAGTTACAAATACCTAAAAACAAAATATTGACAAAACCCAACCACATCCCAAATCAATGTTTTTATAGGGGGGTAAGCCCCCCTGCACCCCCCACAACTCAACATTGAGGTCACAGAACAGTGGAGAAAGCACATATGGCCTTCTCTGGTGTAGCTTCAGTTTTGTCAATATTTTGTGTTTAGCTATTTTTGCATCAGTGTTGTTGCTGTTGATATTTAGGTCATTCAGGCAATTGCCATAGACCTGTGTGTGTGTGTGTGTGTGTGTGTGTGTGTGTGTGTGTGTGTGTGTGTGTGTGTGTGTGTGTGTGTGTGTGTGTGTGTGTGTGTGTGTGTGTGTGTGTGTGTGCGTGTGTGTGTGTCTGTGTGTGCGTGTGTGCGTGTGTGTGTGTGTGTGTGTGTGTGCGTGTGCGTGTGTGTGTGTGTGTGTGTGTGTGTGTGTGTGTGTGTGTGTGTGTGTGTGTGTGTGTGTGTGTGTGTGTGTGTGTCTGTGTGTGTGTGTGTGTGTGTGTGTGTGTGTGCGTGTGTGTGTGTCTGTGTGTGTGTGTGTGTGTGCGTGTGCGTGTGTGTGTGTGTGTGTGTGTGTGTGTGTGTGTGTGTGTGTGCGTGCGTGCGTGTGTGTGTGTCTGTGTCTATAGATATATATATATATATATATATATATATATATATATATATATATATATATACATATATAATAATCCTTGCCTGTTAGTTTGGCTGACTCTTGTGGTTGGACAGGAGAGACAAGTTCAGTGATGAAGACTGATGTGTTCCTTCTGGGATCCAGAGACTGGACTGGATTGCAGCTGGGATTAGCTGATTGGCAGTTTCTGGTTCCTCATTGTTACATGGGGTTAGAACCGATGTTATGGTTGATTGTGTTGACCAGTCAGCAATTTCTGGCCCAGGCTTTGTTGCTTTTTGGCCTTTGCTGTGGATTCTAATGGAGCATTTCTGAAGCTGGAATTGATTTACTGACACCTGCTGCTACGGAAGAGCCATTGCTGTTTCCTCAGGCAGAGTTGGTTTTCTTTTTTCAGATATTCAGGTCTATGTGGCTTGGGAGAGTGACTGACGCAACAGCCAAGATTACCTTATCGAAGTCTTAGCCCATACTCTTACTATTACTGGGTGGATCTGGTTGTTGATTTGCTGTGTTGGAACTTGTAAACAGTGCCACAATGGGACCAGGATGTCATTCACCAGTTGTTTCGGCTGATGACCATAGATCCTTTTAAGAGCTTCCAACTAATGATAAGGCTCACAAGTTATTTCGTTCATCTAATTTTTACTATTTCTGTCTCAAGCACTGGAATTTGTTTAAACAGATATGGGTTCAGGTTGGACTGTCCCTCTCACTGAGTAGAACTGTGGCAGGTATCTCTTGTAAAAAGGCAGAATTTCTGTCTAAACAGATCTTGTTGGCAGCAACTAGCTGCCTTTTTTGTATGGTGGACAGACAGTGCAGCCCAGCTTAGCTGACCAGTAAAAGAGCTTTATCTAGCTCAGAATGCTAATCTCAGCCTTGCTACAGGATATGTACCCAAAGAATGGCGTACAGCAACAGTGGTCCCACTCCACAAAGGAGGTGCTTCTACGGACCCTGGAAACGACTGCCCCATAAGCTTGACAAGCCTGGTCTGCAAAGCTATGGACAGAATCATTATGGAATTCATTAACAAAGACATTGGGGACCTACAGACACTGGATCCTACCCAATTCGGCTTTGTTAAGGGCAGATCCTGCCTCTTGAACCTGGTCGACTTATTTGAAACAGTCACCAAGGCCATTGACGAGGGTAAGGTAGTTCACACAGCCTACCTTGACCTTGCAAAAGCCTTCGACAGAATACCCCACTCGGGCATCATAGACAAGCTCTCCAGCTTAAATATAAACCCCTATCTCATAAGATGGGTTGCAAACTGGCTCAAGGACAGAACCCACAAGGACAGAACTGCTGGAGCCATGTCAGACTCTAAAACAGTCACAAGTGGCATCCCACAGGGCTCGGTCCTGGGACCTCTCTTGTTCGGTATTTATTTTTCTGAGGTACAGGCTAACATGGGGGGATTGTGGCTGGCCAAGTTCGCAGATGACTGCAAACTGGGCGCCATAATTGATTCCCCAGCGGACACAAGCATCCTTCAAAAGGGTCTCATAGAAATAGAAAACTGGTGCCAGAACCATGGCCTTAAACTAAACACCAAAAAGTGTATAGTCATACCCTTTGGGGAAAACAAAGTGCCCACAAATTACCACATAGGTGATAATCCATTAAGTACGGAAGAAGTAATTAGGGACCTAGGGACCCAAGTTGACAGTAACCTCTCATTTGACACTCACATTGCCAAAGTGGTTAGAAAGACCTTCTATATTGCCCACCTTATCATGAAGGGATTCACATCTAGATCAGGAGAGGTCATTGTGCCCCTTTACTCTTCCCTCATCAGGCCCATAATTGAGTACAATGCCCCATTTGTGATGTACCTTACCCGACACCTGCAGCAATTGGAAAGACCCCAAAAGTACCTCACCAAGAGGATCAAGGGACTCAAACATATGCCATATGCTGCCTGGCTAAAGAAACTCCAGCTCTACTCAGTAGCATACCGCCTACTCAGAGGCGATCTATGCCTGACGTACAAGGCCATGTCCAACCCGGAATTAATGGACATGCTCCACCTCAGAAAATCCAAATCCACCAGAGCTACGTGAGCGAGAGATTTGAACCTCAGCACAGAAATAAATAGGACATGCTGGAGGGACAGATTCATAACCCAGAGGCTCCCTTCACTCTGGAATAAAATGCCAGTCCATGTTAGGCAGAGCCCCTCACTGACTCTCTTCAAGAGAAATCTTGACGAGTGGATGGGAGATCGTAGGTTTACCCCGGGGGTCACTTCTGTGTCACTGCTAGACAGAGGTACAGTAAACTAAACCTTAAAATGGGCACAGTATACTCATTCCAAGGGGTGGTGAAAGCCAAACACACTCTGGCTAGGCTTATAAATGCCCTAGGGCAGATAGCCTAGTATGAACCTATGAACCCATGAATTCTTTGTTGGTGTGATTGTCTCTATTAAATCTGCTTTTCCTTCAGTTGACCCCAAGTGTGCCATAGTAACTCTACCTTTCTGCTTAACCAAATTTTAACCAGTGTTCAATATGCTCAATTTTGACAAATTCACATTTATCATCTATAGTTCACAGCCAAGAACTTACAGATTGGATCCCTGTCTAAAAGCTGGTGATGAGATGACTAGTTTTGATGTACTGGGTCCAGTAATTTACCAGATTTTGGTACCATCATTAAGTGATAAGATATTTTCTTCAGGCTTGAAAGAGCCTATTGTTACCCTGGCACACACAAAAACATATTTGAAACAGAATAATTTACACAATTACTGCTCAGTCTCTAAACTCTCTTTTTTTTGGGGGGGATAATGAAGAAGGTTATTGATAAGCAAATGGAGACCTATTTTACAATTAGTGATCTAATGGACCCCATTTTAATCAGGTTTTCATAATCAGCACTGAGACTGCTATCATAAGGGTAATTAACATCCCCTGTATGTCATCAGGACCAATGACACTACACAGTGTTGATCATCTTGGATCTCTCTGCAACATTTGACACTGTTGACAGTGGCATCTTGATAGTACACCTGTCTACATTCTGTGATATTTCTTCTATGGTCATTGACTGGTTTACCTAAAACTTATCTACTTGTAATCATAAGAGCTGATTGGGACTCAACAATTCCTTTCTTAACCACCTTGATTGTGAAGCACCACGTAATTTTATCTCAGGCCAATTATTGTTCACAATGTATGTGCTTCCTTTAGGATTACTTTTAAGGGAAAGTGGCCTAGCATACCATAGCTATGTTGGCGATACTCAGATGTAATTCTCCTTTCAGCACAATGATATGGTGAGCACGCATGAATGCCCTGGCTAACAATCTTAAGGCCATACACTCATGGTTAACCACAAATTGATTAAAACTGAACATCACCAAGACTGATTTGCAGTTCATGCAACCATGAATAGCACTTCTGCCTTATCACTGCCCATTCATATCATGCAGTGTTTTAATAAGCTTGAACTTGTTAGTAAAGTGCAGACTCTAGCTATTATACTTGTCTCATGGCTAACATTTCAGGGGCAGGTGTCCCCTGTTGTGAGGTCTTCTTGTTTTTATTTGCAAAACACTTCCAGGATTAAGCACCTGATACCTCATGCTGATCTTACAGCTGCTATTCATGCCTTGCTTTATTGCAGACTGAGTTACTGCAATGCCCTATACCTTGGGGCAATTTAATACAATGTTGGGTCGCTTACAGATGGTACAGAACTCCATAACTAGGCTGCTTACTAATACATTACATAAACCAGCATATTTCACCTCTTCTGAGCAGTTGCCATTGACTGATTAGTCCTTCCAGGATTATCTGTAGGATTCCGGTGTTAGTTTATTTGTTTACTCAATACCTGGGTCTCTTTTACCTGATGGCACTTGTTATATCCCTCTGACCTTCATAGGCTTTGTGTTTGGTTTCTGGGGGGCTTTTGGCACTTCCATGGGTTTGTCTTGAAAGATCAGATAATTGCAAGTTTTACTACCAAGCCCTTCACTTGTGGAACTTGCAGTGTCGGTCATACCAAGGGTGTCTGTTGTCAGCCAGCTTCATGTCAGCACTAAGGACTTGTCCTTTTAATACAACTTTTAATGGCATGAGATGAATACAAATAAAAATAACTGATCAATAGTGCTTTTGTTATTATTTTTATTCTGCATTTATGTTGTCTCGCATTGTAATAATCCCTTCACTTACTCTTCAATGAGGAAAGACCATGGGAATCATTAATATCCATCTGAACTTCCTGCTTCACAGGCTGATTGGACCTTCCTGTGTTTGTTTTCTTGTTTGCTTTTTGCATGTTTTATGTTTACATTGATTTACTTTTGTTAACCAGGTTAGTACGTCTAGGTCTTTGTCCTGCATTCAGGTGAGACCAAAGGTGGTGCTTATATTGACCAGGACACTGTTCATGTTTTGCACAATGAAGGATGGAACAGTATAACTATGTATAATTAAGTTCTGATTGTTTTTTTTTTTCTTTAATCAGTGTTGATTAGCAGTCTTTGTTAATTTGTTTCCTTTTGTGCTTTCTCATCTTTCTGTTTCTGTTATATTAATAAAGAACTGTTCTAACTAACCACAGGATCTTTAACATTCACACAAACTATTTCTTTCTCAGGGAGACTGGCTCGCA
Organism: Protopterus annectens; assembly: GCF_019279795.1. Lineage (NCBI taxonomy): Eukaryota > Metazoa > Chordata > Ceratodontiformes > Protopteridae > Protopterus > Protopterus annectens. The sequence continues at coordinate 1,658,034,620 of NC_056735.1, read as the reverse complement.
TTTGAATGTCTCAAGCTAAGATCCCTGTCAGTTAATGAAAACTTGATTTCTACTAATATAGTGCAGGAAAATCTCCAGCTTTGAATAACAAATAAGAGAAACAATCAGTATAATTAAAATCCACAGAATTGACAACCATATTAAGAATAGTTTTTGTGTGTGTGTGTGTGTGTGTGTGTGTGTGTGTGTGTGTGTGTGTGTGTGTGTGTGTGTGTGTGTGTATGTGGGTGTGTGTGTTTGTGTGAAAAAACTACACACACTCTTACTTTTGAAAGGGTTGTACATCTGCATCTCTCAAAACATTATAATCAGCTTTAAGGTTGATGCGTAATTGTCAGAAGGACTGGTCTCCCATTTCAAAGTGACTGCCACTGTATTAGTAAAATTGATTGCACAGGTATCTCCGGTGACCAGTTGCATTCCACTTGTAGATGAAGAAACTTGTAGATAACATGTCAGATGAAGAGTTTTTTTAGAAAAAAAAACACAACTCATCCTATGAGTTCTGTAGTTCTGTAGTTGTTAAATCTTTCACTGAACAAATCTGATTGATCAGCAATTTCACATAATGAAACACTTGGCAAATATAAAATGTTCATCAATACAAGATCGGTGGTAATGCTTTCATGGGTGCAGCCCATGTGTAGTTATCTGGCAATACATCAGTTTAGTATCTTATTGAATTAATGCATCCTAGGACTGCGGCAATCCTTTACACTGCACTGTTGTGTCTCTACTGAACAATGAGTGTAAGAGCCTGCTGTGGGGGTAGAACTTCCAGCACTCAGATTTTATAGGATCTATAAAACCACTAACCATGTTATTTTGTTTACTCAATTAGTTGTTTGGATTGTTGTAGGTGGTTATACTCCATACCCTTTATTGTGTATTTTTTTGGGGGGGTCATAGCTAATAGTTGTCAGACTAAGGTAAAAAAATCAGATCATGAAAAAATGACAAATATGATAAAAATAAGTAATTGGATATAGGAAATAAAATTACATTTTTGAATATGTAGTCTCACAGTTCTTGCGGCATTTGACAGTTAAGATACTTTGTATGTGGCAATCTGACTTGGCAATTTCATCAGCGGAAGATGGATACCCATGTGACCTTATGCCCTCTTGTTGTATATTACTTTCAGCTTGAAGAAATCATTCAGTGAGAAAAGACGCCTTACAAATTGAATCAGTATGATTTACATAAATAATAGAATCTAGCTTCAGGGTTTGTACTGCAGTTATGCTGACTCACTGAAATTAATTTCTGTGTCATGCTTTTTACTGAGTATGAATGTATTAAATAGTAGCCATGAACTCTTGTCAGGGACAAGGAACAAAATGATGAAAATTACAGATGACAAGTGCATAGTAAATCAAATCAAACAAAGTAAATGGTTTCAGCAAGTGAATGATAACAGACATCTATAAAGAAGGCAGAAGGAATAGTTTCCATTTTCCTTTCTCTCTTCTGCTCTGAGTATATAGATACATGCATATTTTACATGAATCACCACATATGCACAGAAAACATATATATATATATATATATATATATATATATATATATATATATATATATATATATACGGCTTCCATTCAACCTGTCAAATCGATATGTCAATCTGCAAAAAAAGTTGGTACAGCTGATCAAAAATAACCTGATTGAATGTACTGTTTTTTCTACTGTTCAAGATAATGGTAAAGTGGGGATCAGGAAATTCCCCAATTTATAGAACCTCTTTGCTCATTGACAGGTGGTGGGGATACGGGGAGGCTTTTTCCCCTGTAAACAAAGAGATGTTTATTGAATCTTTGTGATTTGACCAGTTTTGGGTGTGTGACAGGTGTTCAAAGTTTTGTTACTTCGACCATCTATCATCTAGCATACACAGTTTTCAATTGCAGAGTAATTGAAATAAATCCACAGTGTATACTACAACATGGATCAAGTAAAAATTTGTAATGTTTTAGCTTAGCGACTCAATAGTTATTGTACTTATAAATCAGGGAATATGCAGTGCAACACTGAAAATTAAATATCAAAAAATATATATTAAAAAATATTTCCCTAGCACTCATTGGAGGTATGCTATGTGAAGTTAAGACTTAACAAGTCATAACTGAGCTCCTAAGCTTAAAGTGCATAACAAACCATAATCCATGTTTTGTTTATACAGTGAAAAGTTTGCTGATTTTTTTTTTTTTTGAAAAATAGTTTCTCATGCTGGAATAGATTTAGAGGCAAAGCCTGCACTGTATAAAGCTAGAGTGTTGAAAAAAATCAACAAATAGGCACAGTCCAAGTTCAGTTAAATAATACAGCCATTGAAATGCGCTAATGATAATTATCCTAATAACACCTGTTCCAGTAATGGCATCATTGCTGTGGGAAATCATAATATAGCTAGCATGTAGCTGGAGCCAGACATTTGTCCTCTGAATGGGTCTTTGCCAGCAGTTTGAAATTCTTATATGCATCATGACTGAAGCTTCATATATTGGATGTTAAAGTGAGCCTAACTATGTAAAATAAAGGCCATATGCCCAGTTTGTTTCAATTTGGGTGTTAAGGTGTACCATTTTAATTTATGCTGCCTACAGATTCTAGTGCGTAAGGCTAATGGAATCCTAAAACTTTGTTAACAAGTTAGATATGTACATACAGTAGATATATACCTATCAGTAGTTACACCCCAGCACAAAGCCATAAACACCAAATGCCTCACAAGAAAATAATTAAATTATGAGAGGACTTAATAGTGCTTAACAAACTATGGATAGAATGTGCAATGTTATAATAAAATCAAAGTTCATAATCATATACATATATATCTACAAGTAGCTATCAGACCTGTAACATGTTGACGATCAGGAGAATTGAGGGAGAGAAAGCCTCCTGAACCACAGATCCTATTAGATAAATATAATAATAATTATTATCAATAATAAATATCTACCTGTTTCATATATGTTTTTATAAAGATGTGCTATGTACTTTTTAAGAATCATTGTAGCAAGACAGCATAATAAAACTGTGACTCTGCCATATACAGCAGTGGGTGGATGGTTTGAAGCCTGCCAAAAGAAATCCTACTCTCCTCCTAGACTAGACTTCAACCTTGTAATGACTGGAGTATACTTCAGAAAGAAATGTTGTGAAGAAAGCTAAAGTGATAACTGCTAACTTTGTGGTAAGACCTCTTCTTCCCCCAAACAAAATGTTATAAAGAATACAATCAACTGATCAGTTTACCTTGTTTGTTTGTTTCTCTTCCTGCACTGTTTCCATTACTTGTTTACAAATGAGCAATGCAAAATAATTTCCCTTTTATTTTCTTGCTCATGAAAGAGATAGGAAGCTGGATAAATTGCCTCAAAGCAGCATCAGAACCTGCCATATGAAGGAAGAATTTGATTTGAATGAGTTTGTTGTTGTGTAAAACTGTGCATGGTTCTTTGGTTTCAGCAGTTCAACGGGGAGTATCCTCACCATTTGTGTAGAAAGTTGCGGGTTCTGTCTTACACCCAGGTATCTGGATCAATTTTCCAGTGCTGGCATGGCAGTGAAGTATAAGGGGGGTGCTCACTCCTGAGTGTGGCATCATTTCAGATAACACATTAAACTGAGGCTTCATCTGCCTGAATTGGTGGTAGCTCAGATGGCTGTAAAAGATCAGATGACACTTATTGAAAAAGAGTGAGAGAATCTCCCCAGTGCCCTGGACAAATTTCACCCAGTCAATATAAATGCCCCACCTTGTATCTTCCCTGAAAATAGGCCATTGGCCTAGTGAGATTAACCCGGTCAAAAAATTATAAATAAGAAAATAGATATCAATGCCTGCAGCTCAAAAATATTGTATGAGCTGTCCAGTAATGTTGTTTGAAGTCAGATATCTTGATATTCTTTAAAAGAGAAAATGTTAGCTTTCAATCATAACATGTAAGCTATAGAAAGCCTTGAAGGCTTGAGGAGAAATATACTGTTTAAGGAATCTTTTATAGTAAGCTGAGAAAAGCATGAGTAACAGGAATATAGGCTAAAATAGCAGGTAAGGGTAGCTTTGTGGGTGCAGAGACAAGGCCAATACTTCATAATACAGTCAGATATTCTAAAACCTTGGGAACTAAGCAAGTATCAGGGTCTAAGTCTTTATTTTGATAACAGTAGGTAAATACAGTTTATTTAGACATGAATGATGTTTTATATTTGGTTTATTGTCTTCCTTTAGAACCAGTAATACTTTGAGAGCAAACAGATGGTTGTTGTTTGGAGATGACCTGAAATCATACAGGCTGTAAGAGTTGAAACCTTTTAGATGGATAAAAGTGGAGAACTCTGACTTGTTGAGACAAAACTTTTCTGGGTAAAGGTATGGTTGCCAGAAATCCATTGACATCTGGGTTAGAAACAAACTCCAACACTGTCTGTATCAGTATGGAGCTATGAAAAATATTTTTGCTTTTTCTCTGGGGAAGATGTTTCTGACTTGAGCTGGAAGAAATGACTACTTGAGATTTTTGCTAACTCCAGACCAGTAAAAAATAGAGACATTTATGAAAACAGCAGAAAAAAAGGTAGAGCAGGATCTGGAAATGGTAAGATATAATGAAACCCAGAGTAGTGCCTGGAAAATTACTGACATTGTCCTTAAAGTTAGCGACAGTCTTATAATGTTGTGTTTGCAGGGGTAGTAAGTAATACTATAAGCATAGAAAAACATGTGTAAGAAGTATTTGGGTCACATACAAGACATACTAGATATAGAAAGTATGGAAGAAAAGATGAATGCCCCAGAATAGTCTTTAAATGTGTGCTATAGAAGGATGGAGAGAGTGGAAGAAGTAGCTATAGTAAAGCAAAAAAACGTTAAAAATTGCTTTCCCTATGTGCAATCAACTCATCCAACATTGAAGTATACCTGATGAAAGCAAAAAGTCTTTCCCCCATATGTGTGTGTGTATGTGTATATGTGTATATACTCCACAGTCACAATACAGTGAGAAAAAGTAAACAAATCTACTGTAGTAAGCTGCCGGCTTCTTCTGTGCCACTAATAGACTTTCCCTAGATCACGTGTATTTGCAAGCAGTGACCTATAAGTGCCAGTGCATAAAAAGCAAGACAAAATAAACGTCACTGGGTCTTTCTTGGTGTTTTACACCCCCTCCCCACACACACACACAGTTTATTCATTTTAGCCTAAAACTATTTATGTGTAAAATCTTTCTGAAACGCTAACATTTAAAGTATTTGCGAATATATGTAAAAGAAAAGGCCTGGCCTATTATTGAAGGACTTTTTTGTTTTCAGGAATAGTGACAACTCATGTACTTGTAGACCTGTGACCAGGATTAGTGTTGGAAGAAGTTTGGGATGCCTTGGCAACATGTCATATGCCTTAGTGCTAGTTGCTGCAAAGGAGGGCATGCAGCTCAAGATGGTGCTAAACTTCCACAGAGAACATACTGGAGAAGTCTATTGGAGACAGTCCATGGGGACTGTCGATGTTCTGTCTTGCTCCCCTTGCAGCTGTGGTCCTCACAGAAAGCAGGGACTATGCAGATATTCTTTTGTGGGACAATATATTTCTGGCCAGTATGTTGTGGTTCTCCATCAGGTAATGGACAAAGAGGAAAAGAAAGAATAAAACGTTTTTCACAACTATATGTATAATTTTTATTTAACTGATGAAATAAAAATGCCCAAGATGATTAAATATTTAAAAGGAGGAAAGGCTGGAAAGCTTAAGATTAGATTGTTAGATACAACAGCAGATGGCTCTTTATGGTACCCATTTTAAAAGTCTTTTCTAGAATTCAGAATATAATGGGAATTTCCAAAGGTTATTTAGCACAGCATTACAGAGTTTAGGACCTGACTGAAAATGAATGTTCCCTAGAGCATGAATTATTTGAGGTGGTGGTTGTTGTAGAATACTATAGCAATAACCCACACCTGGGTGTGGGTAATGCTGGATTTACCCACAGTTGGTGTGGTGTGGTCACGAGGACGAAGCCCGAGTGGCCAAACAAAGCCAACCGTGGGTAAATCCAGCATTACCCACACCCAGAAGTGAGTTATTGCTAATATACAATGATATTATTTAAGAAAAAAAAAATTACTTTTCTTAAATAATGGCATTATATAATGCCTCCTTGCTGCCCTTCCGCAGCTGTCTGATATTCTGTGGCAGTTCTGATGTACTGCGCATGTGTATGCCTACGCAGTACATCAGAGCTGTGGGCAAAAGCAATGGAGAAAGCAAGATCTCCGTTGCTTTTTACAAACTGTTTTGCTATGTTAAATGGGTTTAACATAGCGAGACAGCTTTAAAAAAAGCAACAGAGAATCTCCGTTGCTTATTTTAAAGCTGTCTCGCTATATTAAACCCATTTAACATAGCGAGACAGTTTTGAAAAAAGCAACGGAGAAAGCAAGATCTCCGTTGCTTTTTACAAACTCTTTCACTATGTTAAATGGGTTTAACATAGCGAGACAGCTTTAAAAAAAGCAACAGCGAATCTCCGTTGCTTTTTTAAAGCTGTCTTGCTATGTTAAACTCGTTTAACATAGCGAGACAGTGTTGCTGTAAGAGTTATAGTAATGGAAAAAGTCTGGGCGACTGGACCTTTTTCAATTACTATAACTCGATTTACAACGTGCACGCTGACCAATCAGCGTGCACATTTTTGAATATTAATGGGGGGGGGTCATTGTATAATTGCACTATTTGCATGAGAACACAAGTATGTGTACTTTTACTTGTTACTCTGGAGCTCAGAGAGATAATGGTGGGTTTTATGTATGAGAGAAAGACTTTTTTCAGGGTAAAGTACTGAATTTTTTATTTTAAGAGAAATAAATTGTATAAACTCTGCAAGCCTTTCTGATTTTTTGAAGTGTAAATTAGGAAGAGAAGACCATTATCTAACTGCATTTGAAGAATATTTTTGTCGATTTCTACTCTTCTTCAGAGGCCATAAAGTAGGATATTTTATGACAGCAGAACAAAGCTAAATTTATTTTTGCTTTCATGTTATTGATATGTAAACAATCATAATCAGTCAAGTGTTAGCTTTAGTAATTTGAAGTTGAAAACGGAACTGTTTGTTGTAAGTAGAATAGCTGAAAGATTGACAATGCTTATATTTTTTTGTTGCAGCGAAGACCATCAGTTTATTTATTTATTTATTCATTTCACATTTATTAACCGGGTTGGTCCAGCTGAGTTACAAAAAAAAACATTTTTAGTGGAGACCCAATTAGAAAAGCTCCAGTAATGTCTACAGCAATAAAAAGTAAAAGAAGCATTATACATAAGACAAAATAGAGTACAAACAGAAATGCCGGTATACAGAAGAAATTATAGTTGTCACAAAAGAAAGTGTGAGTACTAAAAATATAAACATACAAATAGTTTAGGCACAGTGCTGAAAAGGCAGCATGTTCTAATATTTACAAGAATTAGAAGTAATGCCAAGACACTTCCTAAGTAGAGGTTATAGGATGTGAATATACAGAGGTTTATGGGAGGTTAAGTGGGGTGATTGCAGACAGATCTTGGAGTTAAGCAGGTGATATTTTAGTGTTTTTTTTAAAGTTGTTGTTATGAGTTATACTTCTGATATGTAATGGGAGTGTGTTCCAGCTATGAGACAGAGTATTTATAAAGGTTTTTGCCTATGTTTTTACAGGGTTTATAGGTCAGTTGTAAGAGTTGGTTGGAACTACGAAGAGGACGATTGGGGGTGTAATGGGACAGAAATTTGGAAAGTGATGGGAAGGTAGTGGGGTTATTGAGAAGGAAATGAGCAGTTTGGAGTTAAGTGAGAGGAAGTTGATGTGGGAGTTCAAAACAGTGAAGTTTCTGTGGGGTCAGGCAGTGGTGGGAGCAGTAGAGATGATTTACAGCAAACTTAGTAACTTCATTGTATGTTGATTTGAGTTTGTGAATAAGGGAAGACTGTAGGTTGGTCAGGATAGGGGGGGGTATAGAGTAGGGTGGGTAGTAAGAAAGTTCAAGCAAGGGCACATTTGGATTCTGCACTAAGGTATTTTTTATTTCTGTAAAGTAGGCCTAATTTCTGGTGGGTTTTTTTATGCTGTGTTGGACATGGCGGTCAACTTTTAGTTGGTCATCAATAGTGGTACCGAGGAGTTTAGTTTGTGTTTCACCTTTTATAATAGTGTTCTTGAAAGAAGAGATTGAAAAGGTAGATTTTACAGTGGGAGAGGGAGTTAGGCAGAAAAAGGAGGAGCTTTGTTTTATTGGGATTGAGAATGAGCTGATTGTCATTGAGCCATCTTTCTACAGAAGAAAAGGAGTTTTGTGCACTAGTTAACAGGTCTTACAAGTTTTCAGAGACGGATATCAATGTGGAGTCATATGCATAATGGATGATAGAGGAGTGACCGCAAGAAGTATGGAGGTTATTGGTGAAGATGCTGAATAGCAGAGGGCCAGGGATGGAGCCTTGGGCTATCCCAGTTTAGATACAGAGGAAAGGGGAGCAAGAGTTAAGCCATCTAACTGATTGTTGTCTGTTAGAGAGGTAGCTGGAGAACCAGTTGAGGGCAGTGTGAGAGAGGTCGAGACAGGATAGTTTGGGGAGGAGTAGAGAGTGAGAAACAGTGTTGGAGGCTTTAGATAGATCAAGGAACAGGCGAGATACATGTTTGTTGTTGTCTCTGGCCATAGCAACAGCTTCAGAGAAGGAAATAAGGGCAGTGGAGGTGCTGTGGTTAGGGTGAAACCTGTGTTGTGTAGGAGTAAGCAGATTTTCTTGGCTAATATATATGTAATTAGTTGAGAATGGGTACATTTTTCAAGGATTTTAGACAGAGAAGAGAGGATAGCAATGGGTTTGAAGTTGCTAGGTTCAGCTGAATTATCACCCTTGTGTAGAGGTATAGAGCAGAAAGATTTCCAAAGGTCAGCAACTATGGATTCTTGAATGGCTCTATTAATTAAAATAGAAACAGGAAAAGCAATAGAGTCAACAGCTATTTTAAGGAACTGGCGAGGAAGGTTGTCAGTAGAGGGAGGGCAGGGTTTAAGTTTCAGGAGTAGTTTTCTGATGTAGGAAATAGAGACAGGTTTGAATGAGAAAGTGTTGGCATTGGCAGTCTGAATGAGAGGGGTAGAGTAGTTTGTGTTACAGGCATCTATAGTAGAAGAGGAATTATTAGGAATGAGCTTGGCACTAGTCTCTATGAAGTATTTGTTAAGAAGTGTTATAGTTTCTGTTGGGGTGTTATTAGGGAAGCGGCTGGGGGTATTGGGGGTACCAGGCTGGAGAATTTTCTTAATTGTACTCCAAAATATTTTATGGTTGGTGTAGTGTTTAGTTTGAGCTTGGATGTAGTAGTGTTTCTTATCATGGGGGATGTTTTTTTTTTTTTGGTGAGGTTCCTAAGTTCTCTGTAGTCTTGTAATTCTAAGGGTGATTTAAATTTTAGCCAGAGTTTCCAAGCCTTATCTCTTTTTGCAATGAGGGAGAGAGTATTTCTTTTGAGCCAGGGGGCATAGTTGGATTTGACCCTGATTTTCCTTAAGGGAGCTAGGGAGTTCAGGATGACAAGAAAGATGTGGTTAATTTTAAATATAGCTTCATTAATGGGCAGAGAGTGCAGAAAAGACCAGTTGATAGAGGAAAGATTATTCAGAGTATCTGGTTAAAATTGGTGAGTTTTCTACAGTCTTTGTAGAGATGAGGTCTCTGTAGTTGGGGGGGAGTATCGATAGATGCGAGATGGGAGGTGGTCACTTATAGTGCTGGAGGGGGTACAAGGATTATATTACATGTGGGGTTTGTTAGTGAGGATCCAATCTAGAGTGGACTTGGGTATGTTTTTATGTAGGTAGGTGGGGGTGGAGATCAGTTGGGGAAAAAACGTGGAGATTGATGCTGTGTTGGGGCGAGTGAATATTTAGGTCATTCCAATCTATGTTAACATCTCCAAGGATTAAAGTTTCATAGGCAATATTTTGTGATAACCAAAAACGTATTAGTTTAGTCTTTTTTTATTGCCAAATTACATTTATTCAAGATGAGTTTTATACAGAATTTTTTTCTGGTTAGTGATAGTTTCAAAGACTTCCATGTCATCTACATAAAGAATTCGAACAAAAATATTAAGCTCAGTAGGACAGTAGTTTATAATGACAGTGAAAAGAAATGGGCCTAGCACCAAACTTTGAGGGATATGTGCCATACACTATAGGGAATGATAAAGAGAAGAAATTATTTTTTTAATTAAATATGATAATTGAGAGTTTTGGCTTAGAATGAGCTATAAATAAGAAATGCTCCCAAGCTATATATATATATATATATATATATATATATATATATATATATATATAATATATATATATATATATATATATATATATATATATATATATATATATTTATTTTTTTTTTTTTTTTTTTTCCCTTGGTTTGATTTACCTTTATTCCCATGCTTTCCTTAGACAGTAGAGTAGAACTAGACAAAGAGTTCATGCTTCAAAAGTTATTAATCTCAACATTTCATATTTCTTAAAAATAATAAATTAAAAGGGGGCATTATTACTTTACCTCATCATACAGTGTTTTTGGTAAGGAAGAGAATACATTTATTATTTAAAAAAATTAATTCAATGAAGTAAATTTAACAACACCTTTTGATAAAAAGAAGACAGAATCCCAGATTCACAGAACTTTACTGCATTATACTAAGCAAATTTCTGCGATTAATGGCCACGTATAGGGTATCTGCAATTCAGAAAATCAAGTTACATGATGTGACTATCCCAAATAATGTGGTCGGTCATGCTATGTGGTGATAACTATATAATGTGGTGCTATGTATGATCATGAGACAAAACAAGATGGCAGAGAGAGTCAGAAGATTTACATGCTATGTGAAGAAGCTGTGCCCACTGTATTTTCGAACTCAGCAGTATGCCCATGTTCAAGCTGAGTAAATTGCAGAATAATGTTAGGGGTTGCTGCAGACATAGTAAATGTGTATCTGCAGAAGGCTGTCATTGCAGCTATTATGCCTGATTGTGCTCAATGTCACCCAAAGAAGAGCAGGGTTATCCAATCACACTTAACACTTCAAACTTTCTGTCACACTGACATTGTGAACCACTTCTGTATTGAAAGGGACACCATCCAACTCATAACATCAATGTGTTTGCCAGATCTGCATCCCTGTGAAAGTCCTGCAGTACTTGTCTTAGTAAATACCAAGGATATGTATGGCTTTACATGTATTAGGTACAGGTACCATTCACTAACCTGTTAGGAGAACATTAGGGGTATCTCGGACCTCTATCATGAGAAAATTCCATCAGTTTCTCAGTGTCATGCTTCACATGCTTCAACATGTGGGCAGCATATGTGGTTCCTATGTCCCACAGAGGAAAGAGACAATGCCATGCAGGTTTTCTATGATATTTACCATTTCTCAGAGGTACCTGGAGGCAATAGATTGTATGCACATTAAAATAAGACCCTACCTGGGGGAACTGGGAAGGATGTGAATTAAATGCAAACAGTATGACTCCATCAACTGCCAAGAGATCCATAATGCACAGGGTATCATCTACAATGTGTTTTCACACCATCCAAGTGATTTTCACAACTCCCATATATGGCACACATGTCACCTGTGGCAACATTTTGTGAGGGGGATGACTTCCCAAATGGGTATTTTTGGTGATGCCAGATATGCTGTGGAACTCTGGATCATGGCTCCCATAAGAAATCCACCCATTCAGACAAGCCATGGGTATAATCATGCACTACTGCATACCAGAAATATTACTGAACATGTGTTTAGGCTGTTGAAGGTATGCTTTCACTATATAATATGCTGGTGCCCTGCAGTATCATCTTGTCATATGTGCAAAAATACTGACCATGTGTGCAATGTTAAACAATGTAATCCTTAAGAAGGAGTTACATAAGAGTGGGCTGTCGCAGGGCCAGCAGTTCCTAACACAACAGACAGCAGACGCTGAGTCAGAGAAGGTGCCTTAACCAGGTGTTGATTATGCCATATGGAGGTTGAAGCAGTATTCTGTGGCATTAAATAAAAGGCAGCACATTGTGCGTTGTTTCACAACATAGTAAGCAAGAGTTAAGCAGATACTCTATAGTAAACATGATGCATGGAAAACTAACACCAGGCTCCTGCTTACCCATGCATAGGCTTACCAGAGTGTACATCAGATATAGGCAACCAAAGTAACAATGCACAAAGGGCAGGGCACAGTTATTGACCTTTGCACACATGAAGAAGGGAACGCATGTCTTTCACAAGGAAGTATGTGAGTGAAAGTGATAAGGAGTATACAAAAGCTCTTTTATTTTAAGTGTCAGAATCAGTATAAGGTGTTTATTGTTGAGAGTGGTTGGGGTCAGTGAATATGTATGATGTGCTGGGAGTTGTGGTGGTGTGCTTTTGGGTCTGCAGGGATACAGCCTCAGCAGTTGCTATAGTATTGTGATTTGGCCTACTGAACAAGTCAAGGGTATGCATGGTAGAGGGTTCAACACACCTTGCATGCCCTTGTACCTCTGAACCTCTTAGCACAAGAAATCTGGACAAAGCCAAAAATAATTGGGAGATAAAGGTCTAAAAATTGAGACAAATTTTAAATATTGTCTTATAAACTTAGAAAGTTGTTAGAATAAAAGATGCTGTGTTAGAATGCATTTTCTGAATGATATTAAGTCAGAAAGTCAAATATCCATCATTATTTAGTGACTTCAATCCTCAATAATTTGCCAGAAAAATCACAATGTTTATAAGGAAAAGACCAAAAACATAAGGCAAAAGTATGGAAATCCTGCCAAAATCTGGACAGTTGAGAGGCATGCATGGCTCCACCCATGAGAGCTGGCAATGTCAAATGTTCTAATGGATATACCAAAACCCTGGCTAGATGCTGGTGTGCTCAGTGACCATGAACGATGTCTGCTGGTAGAGGTGCCAACATGATGACAGCCATGACCACAATGGAAGTGCTACATCTGGGAGAGCAGGATCTCACATGTCCATAGCCACATATGTTAACATCTGTGGACATAGGAGATGAAAAACTCCAAGGATGTCCCCTCATCACAGAAGATGAGACAGAGAAGACATTACACTCAACAGACCGTGATTCAGTTTATCCAGGGAATCACATATATAGGAAATACACTCTCACAGGTCAGCATGCTCACAGTGGATCACTCTCATTATCTCTGCACCTTTGGTAGCACTAGCCTGTGGCTCTGCCTTGTCTCAACACATTCAGTTCTGGCCACTGACATACCTATCTCAGGTGGAGGACACTATGTCTTCTGTGAGCCCATGACCAACCCCCCTGCCTGAAACATTGCCCATGAGTGATGGGGCAAATTCAGATAGCTGTCAAATGGGAACCAATACACTTACCTTATCAACAGTATCACCATCAACTTGTACTCAGTCAGGTGTCTGAGTACCCTGGGTATCCTCAGGCATAGTGACTGTGTTCATGCTCTGTGCTGGGGATGCAATGATCACAGTCCCCATGTCCAACATGCATTCATACCCCCTGAATATGCCAGTTCATGACCATCATCTTTATTAGAGGTGGCAGACCCTCCATCATCAAAAAGGACCAGTTCCACAGTGCTGGCGTCAGATAAATAATCACCTGTGAATAAGCCACAGCACAAATTATCCAGGGTAAGTATCACTTAGCACCAAAAGTACACCTGCAACTGATATTTTTACAGCTATAAATATGACATGAACTAATACCCATGGCATTACTTTGTGCAGATGGTTTTGGGTGTTGAGACCCCAATATAGCTGTATACTGTAAGTCAGACAGATTTAATGAAGATTTATAGTGCCTAAGAGATAAAGAAGACTTGCAGGTATTAATACACTGAAGTAAGACTACATACTTGGGGCATCAACAGTGGATATCTTCTGGGGCCTGTTCAGCTCTGCCTCAGCATCCAGCACCACACTCTGGGACCCTGTCAAGACGTTCCACTCTTTAAGACAGGCAAGGAACTTCTCCTTCTTCATGGGGGTTGGTTCACTTGATGTCCTCCACCTGTTGCCGTATGTTTCTGTGTCTGCTCTGTGGGTAACACAATGTTTCATACGCATGGCCCAACTTTGTGCTCATGTTGGGTGCTTTTCTGTGCCCAGTGTAAATTTACAACAGCCATGTGTCTCTGCAGCCACATTGCAATTCAGTCAAGTGTCTCCAACAAATTGTCCCTACAGGTAGATGTCCAACAACCTGCAAGCCCAAATTTAATTTTAATCAGCAAGCTAGGGAACTTTGAACACTTTCCAGAAGTGTACAGCCGAGTGCGCCTCCAGGTGTTTCTGCAGTTACCATCTACTGTGCCTCTAGATGTGAAATCTTGCTTGTTCATATTTACATTAATAATTCCAAAACCATGCTACATACTAAGTATCAGAATATTTTATCTTGGGGCATACACAATGGCAAACACAATTGTATTGATACTTTACTTCTGTTAATGAGGATTTGTTAGAATTGTAAGATGATAACTTCATTTTTTGAAAAGCTCAAGCCAGATCCACTGGGAGTTAAAGGTAACCACTCAACAGAGTTGTACTGGAGGAAATAAATTAAGCCATTATAGTTACTAACTGATTGGAAAGACTGTTCATATAAAGTCTTTGAGAATTTTGCAAAGGATCTAGCAAGTCATTGATGATAAGATACTTTAAAAAAATAAATACTATTTATCCATTTATTGTTCAGCAGCCAGAAAATGCAAATTGCACCAACTTAATTGTTCTTAGAGGATCAGAACTATATCATCTTATGATATTATGAACATGCCTCTTCAAATTAGCCTCACCTTCCTTTCTACTGTCTTCTAATTCAAAAACTGGGAGAAGGGGGATTTAGTGTATCCCTTTTAGGTAATTCAAATAGAACAGATAAATACATTTTAAAGAGCAACGTTTAGATTTCTAATTGCATAGCTGAATAAAATGGAACATTCTTAACATAATTATGATTTTATCCTGTCTCACTTTATTTCCTTTTTTCTAAGATAAAATAAGTAATTTGTTCCAAGATGTTATTCCTACAGCATTTACATCCCTGAATCATTTTACAGTTACATGTACATGTTTAATAATTTGCTTTCTACAAAAAGTTAAGCTTCATAGGGATAACAACACCTTATAAAATATTAATTTACGTTATTAGAGAGATAATTTGAATTAAGAGTTAAGTAAATAACTTCAAAAACATTCTAGCTATTTATTGTGATCCTGTACAAGACTTCTGTCTAAAACAGATAAGAAGAAATGTTTGAGGTTTCAGGACCTTAAGAGTAAGCTATATGTTAAAATGGTTCCCCTTCATATGATCAAATTTCTCTAAAATCGAAAGTCATAAACTCGAAACCAGAATCTCGAATTTAGAGAAACTCGAACATATGAAAGGGACAAAAAAAAGTAACACCTTTCAAATGTTTTCACAGGGGCCCCCCTGTGCCCCCACACCACCCCTACTTAAATATACCTACTCCGAGATCGCACTATAGCGAAGGAAAGGAAAATCTCCCATTCCGCGCTATACGCGTAAGCACAATATGGAAGATTTTCCATTCCTCCGCTATAGTGCAGTCACGGAACATTCACATTTAAACTGCTAGTGTACAGGGGACCTGGTCCCCTGCAACAAGGTAAGTTAACTTTTTATTTTTTTAAACCTAAGGCACCCATTCACAATTTCGAGTGAATGAAAGTTCGAGATTCTGGTCTTGAGATTATGAATTTTGAGCTTCCATCCATTCGATCTTGTGAAGGGGAACCATTAAAATACATTCGCTTATAGTGATTTCTGCTCTTCCTCTGAACAGACAATTATTAACATAAAGCAGATGACAAATATCAGTTTCGCCTATTGACAGGCTGTTTTTAGAAACTGCTGCTTTATGTGTTTGTTTCAGTAACATGAGAATATTTTATTTTTAGTTGCCGACATTGAAAACATTTATTTTATATGTTTCGTCTATGATATGAAACCATAAACAGGGAAAAATTAAATGGCTTATGTAAGCAATCAGCTTGCTGAGACAAAGCAGTAAATACTTGAGTTTTTTTTTTTTTTTTTTGCTAGCTTAGTACCGCCAAGTCATCTTGATCCAATTAAAGGAAGAGGGATTTGAACTTGCAAAAAAGACCAATTTCCCATTACAAAAACTTTCTGGAATATGGAAACCTTGAGAAATGAATCAGCTCAAAAATATTTATGCCTTATAATTTCTGGTATTGATTATTGATTATTATTAATTGGTCATTATTTCTAGTATGTGAGACATACTAGAAATAATAACCAATTAATAATAATAATTAATAATCAATATTAATTGGTTATTATTTCTAGTATGTGAGACATACAACAAAAGCTATGGAATAATTTAAAACATTCAACAAAAAAAGGTACTTTTTCAGACAAATTCACTGAATTAAATTCAAAATGTTCAGCCATTTCAGCCACTGCAGAATGACCTTAGTAACCTCAGTAACAGTATTATTTAATTATATCAGTGTTTATATTTACATATTTATATCTATATCTATATATAAAGACAAAAGATATAAATGCCACATAAAAAGCCAAAAAAGTTAAAAACAAACAGAAAGACCTCAGATAAAACAGAGTTTTTACTATGAAATACCTTTAAACTCCTTTTCTGGAGCTCCATGGGATATATCCAAAAGACCCCTTAACTATATTCAAGTGTTCAGCTATAAGGTTGCAAACAATCAGATAAATGGTGAAGTGTTCAGTAACTGTTGTAAATGTCCAAGATAGTTGTAATTTCCACTGATAAAAAGCTGTAGTGAGATAGTACAGTTGATAGAATTTAGTTGTTCCTGCCATAGTGAATTCATCTGCACAAGGTCCATGTTATTACTCAGTGTTTTTATCTGAGCATCTAGTTAATATACATAAGTAAGGGTTGTGAGGGAGCATATGATTATGCAAGGGGGCTGACATCTTGCTAAAGAAGATGCTTATACAACTCTGTATGACTGTGTGTGTGTGTGTGTGTGTGTGTGTGTGTGTGTGTGTGCGTGCGTGCGTGCGTGCGTGTGTGTGTGTGTGTGGATCTGCTTGTGTCTTATGCTGAGTTATGAAGACAGGGTTACAATCTGTCATATTTTAGAATTAGTTACATGTGTGTGTCTTACACATTAGTATGGTATGTACATATGTACAGTGCTATGTACCTTACATGTGTATGTGTTGTGTAGGCTTTACTACTCTTGGTTTAGTTCAAATGAGTGTACTTTGATCAGTTTGCTAATCCATTATGTTTTATATATCTTCTTCTTCTTTTGGCTGCTCCTGTTAGGGGTCACCACAGCGGATCATCTGTTTCCATTTCTTCCTGTCCTCTGCATCTTGCTCTGTCACACCAACCACCTGCATGTCCTCTCTCACCAACTCCAAAAACCTTATCGTAGGCCTTCCTCTTTTCCTGTTACCTGGCAGCTTCATCCTTAAAATCTTTTTCCCAATATACTCTGCATCCCTCCTTAGCACATGTCCAAACCAATGTAATCTTGCCTCTCTGGCTTTGTCTCCAAACATTCCAACTTGGGCTGACCCTCTAATATACTTATTTCTAATCCTGTCCACCCTCGTCACACCCAGTGCAAATCTTAACATCTTTAACTCTGCCACATCCAGCTCAAACTACTGCCTTTTTGTCAATGCCACTGTCTCCATCCCATATAACATAGCTGGTCTCACTACTCTCTTGTAGACCTTCCCTTCCACTCTTACTGGTACTCGTCTGTCACAAATCACTCCTGACACTCTTTTCCACCCACTCCATCCTGCCTGTACTCTCTTCTTCACCTCTCTTCCACACTCACCATTACTCTGAACTATTGATCCCAAGTATTTAAACTCATCCACCTTCGCCACCTCTACTCCTTGCATCCTCACCATTCCTCTATCCTCCCTCTCATTCATACACATATATTCTGTCTTAGTCCTGCTGACCTTCATTCCTCTTCTCTCTAGAGCATATCTCCACCTCTCCAGGGTCTCTTCCACCTGTTCCTACTCTCACTACAGATCACAATGTCATCTGCAAACATCATAGTCCACTGGGACTCTTGTCTGATCTCGTCTGTCAACCTGTCCATCACCATTGCAAATAAGAAAGGGCTCAAAGCTGATCCTTGATGTAATCCCACCTCCACCTTAAATGCATCCATCATTCCCACTGCAGACCTCACCGCTGTCACACACATATATGTTATATTTGCAAATAAGGCAGAATATACTCCATTGCAGAATGCAAAGGCTATTGCAAGTTTGCTGAAGATATGAACGGGAACTGTGTTTGTTTCCATTGCATATAGTTATTTGGTTCGGAGAAGTTTGCATTTCCCATTGTTGAATGCTGTGCATTTTCAAGTTTAACATTTAGTTGTGTGGTTTGGGATCACTTGTGTGTTGCTGCACTTATCTGCCAATACATTTTTTTTTGGTGATTTTGCACTCGATTAAATGAATTTTTGGCAGTTTGCAGTTTTGGTAGATTGTGTCCATTGAATTCACATTCGGTGATTTACACATTCGTGTATTAGTACCAGATCCGTATATAGATATATAAAGGGTCCCTATTAAATTGCCAAACGTTTCAAAGTTCGAATGTCTTATGGTCGACACCATATGTTCAAACTTTGAAAAGTTTGAAAGTGAAAGGCAATGGCTCAATACGCACAGAATGGGAAAATTTCCTTTTTCTGCAGTGAAGTGCGGCCTTGGAGTTGGTATATTTAAGTAGGGGGGTGGGGGTGCAGGAGGGGCTTGCCCCCCCTGCTCAGAGTGTTAAGGTAAGTTTTATATATTCGAGGTTTCAAGTTTCGCTCATATGTTGTCGAACATATGAGGTTCAAAATTTTGAAGCTTCAAATATATAATATAGACCATATATATATATATATATATATATATATATATATATATATATATCTATATATATATATATATATCTACATTTGGTGTGATTCTCATATATATATATATATATATATATATATATATATATATGTGTGTGTGTGTGTGTGTGTGTATACAGTTGAAGTAGAGAGTGAGAGCTGCAAAGCAGTTTGTGTGTTCTTCAGTGTCACAGACAGTGAGATAAAGGAATTTTCCCTTTCCCTCAATGAGGTGTGATCTTGGAGTTGGAAAGCAGGGAATCTTCCTTTCTTTATTACAAGTACTTTGAGGTTCTTACCTCTAACTGCTTGCAAAGCATGAAACCCTGCCTTGTTGAACTGACATATTTGTTCCTACACATAAGCTGAGTGGAGCAGTACTGTCAATCACCTAGCAATCAGGAGGGATTAGTTTTTTTTTTTTGTTTTGCTTCTTCTAACCCTAACACTTCTGTGCATGCCCACTAACACTCCTTTTGGATTTACATCCAACAGATATCAGTGAGAACCTGCTTCAAGACAACACTGTTTCTCTTGAAGCCAGTGTTTGCAAGACGTCTCCACTCTCTACTGTGGATTCAACCAGTGGAAGGAGTGCTCTGGTCATGGGTTCCTGCTCCCTCCCACTAAGGAAAAGCAAATTTGAAAAGCTACATAACTATTCTGCTCCTCCTCACCATCTTTAGCAAGTGCTCAGGCCTCAACTCAAACCATGATCACCTGGGAGGTAGTTAGGCCATTATTCCACTATGTGAGAACTTGGGTCACCTGGGTTGCAGTGAGAATATTATTCTCCTATGCTAATGTACAATACTTCAGCAAACCTAACACAAAATAATTACTAGAATTTTGGCTTGGAACTTTTTGACTCTTCTTTGGACTAAAGAGAAGTTTAGAAGATTATTTCCAGTTTCACTTAAAACTGCATTATTTTAATGTTAACTCTGCACTTGCAATATTCCTACTGAATCTTTAAATGGTAACTTACTTAGGATGTTTCTTTCATGAGACATTAGTTTAGAAATAACCAAAATGTTTACTTTCAATCAAGAATAACAAAACAGAAGACCAGCAGGGAAGTGATAGAAAAGTGTCAAAGTTATAGTTTTAAATTGCAGTGCATAGTAAACAAAGATTTTTGAAAATAATTCCTGACATGAAGTCTCAAAAACACAGAAGTTTGTCAGGAACATATTTTAAATAGTAGATAGACACTTTGAGGCAGAGATATTTTAACTTGCAATATGCAAGACATAAAAGGTCCCTGCATGCGAAATTATGAAAAATGAACAGCACTATTTCTAGCAATTTGTTCACAGCTAGATAGACAGCTAGATAGATGTATAATTTAAATAAATGAGGCAAATTTTCAATTAAATATAAAAGTCAGATAAGTCCCTGCTTCAGCTCTGCTAGAAACAAGGCATGGAAAAATTGGAAAAGCTATCCTAATAATCAGGCCATATTTAATATCTAGAGATCCATCAATAAATCTACCAGAATACTATTCAGATCATCAATATCAACCTATTATAGAGCTCAACACTCCAAACCTCATCTCCAGTAAATTATTTCACAATTCTAAATCAAAAACACAGCCCTTACTGATGCATTTAAGGCTGTCTACTACAATATATATAAACCATTCACTCCCTACTCATACTTGCTTTCACAGGTGAATACTCCTGTCACCAATCAGGACTCCTTGCACACTTACTTGCAGTATATTCAGTTCTTTATTCAAAGCATAACTGGAAAATAAATCAAGGAAGTAATCACCAAACTCCCTAACCACTGCTGATATCAACTGTATACTATTCACCCTAGAAATCTAAAAATGGGCTCCCAAGTCCTTTCTGTCCCCCCTTGCACATTATTCAACCTTACAGTGACTACCAGGATTTTTCTTACAGTACTAAAACATCACTGCTGCATTATGTCACACCCTAAAGTCTAAACCCAAAACTGCAGATGACTATTGCATTGACCCTTTAGCTAAACCACTTGAATCTCTAAGTTACAAACTGTGGAAAACTTCAGTGACTATAATATCTTGTCATATAAGAAGCAGAATAGTAATCCTAAATACAGTACGACCACTGCTATCCTCTCCCCAACCAGCTAGATCTGCTCCAACATGCAACTTGACATACTTACTGTTGGTAATTTTGTAAATCTTCTGCATCAGTTATGACATTCTCACCAGCAAACTCAAACCATGTTGACTGATTTTTTTCCACGAGATGTGGAGAAAGTTTCCTCTGTCACTGATTGGCTCACCATGATATCCTTTGACATTATTTGTGTGTCCTTGCTAAGAGGCTTCATGTTTCATAATTTATTCTTATTGTACTTGAGTGGCATTTTCTTCTTTACTCCTTCCTCTTATGTCATTGGGGGTTTATAAGATATATAAACAGCACTCGATGCAGCTTTTATAGAGTCACGGTGATGTTCTTTGCCGATGTCCATGTAAATATAATCACTTTTCTAGCTGATAGCACATGTGATGTGCAGTAGTTTTATCCTGTAATGCATCCCCATTTGTACCTATATGTACTTTTGCATGCCTTGCCCTCTCTTTGTGGCTTAGCTCATGGCTAAAAAGGCTTTACAGACCCACTATCTACCCTCTGAACAAGTTAATAAAACAATTAAAGAAGCAGACAGTATGTACGTATAAACAATCTAACTTTATCTGAGGATGATAATTCCAAGAATGTGAAATTCCTGATAACAGATGGTACTTGAGTCACTTGCAGAATCTTAGCACAGAAAACATATCCATAGAAAGCAATTTTCAGTTTCTTGATCATCCCATTTAATTCACAGTGGAATAAAATTAGGATTAATTGTGAAATAATGAAGTTTATTAACAAAATTCAGTAATGAGGAGTGTAGGTTTGCTCATGCTTGTCAGAAAGGATCACATCACATTATGCTGGCTATGAGCACTATTACTAATGTCTGCCACATTAAATATGCAGTATGTCAAATCTAAAATGCAAGCAGAAAAATTATTCATGCCACCTTTTGTGCATAAAAGAGGACACACAAACTGTTATTGTGCACTTTTTAGAGGACAGTTGCCAGTTTGACATTGCTAGAGCACGTCTAATTTGATATTATGTGAATTATATATATATTTTAATGAGCTACTTTCTGTAGTCAGGGATATAAGTTTAATTTTTTTTGCTTCCATTTGTCTACTGTCCGACTCTGAGCAAGTTATTTAACCAAACAGTGCTCATGGATCACCCCTGAAAAGGGGTGCATGCCCAGTGGTCTTACCTAGTTTACAAATGTACAACTAAATAAATGAATCTTAATATGTGTTTTACCATAGATTTACGGGTAGCTATGTGCCCTAGGAGACCATTGAGAGTATTAGCTCAGTTTGCCAATTGCCCAAGGGCACTACCTAGTTATGTGACTTGCGCAGCATGATGCAGTAGGTGCACAGAGGCTAAGGAAAACAAACTATGGATTATAGGAAACAGTTAACAGTTCATAGCCTTAATCCTGTGTGCATGATTCCAAATCTGCTCCTGCAGAATCAGACAAAAGAGAACAGACACATAACTAAATACTCTACTGAAAACTCAGGTTTTCTAACTGATGAACTTACAAGTATAAACAAGTAAGATTTTTTTTTAAGAACTGCAAGCACAAATGAATTACAACATGTTTGATTTATACTGACACTTGAGAATTTATATAATATAAATTCATATGAAGGTTTTTTTCAGAAGGATTTCCTATTAATCTCTTGTTTTTTATTAAAATATGTATATTTATATATTGTAGACTTATAAAAAATACAGTGCTAAGATTAAGATCAACTGGTCAGCTTCTGAAAAAGGGAAGGGTTGACAAAGATTAAAACAAAACAGTAAGAAAAACTGACCATTTCACCTCCCCATGATCTTGCCTGATGTATCCACTGCTGATATCTAATCAGTTTATTCATTACAAGACTGCACTAGGCAAAGACTCCTGCATCGGGCCAGTCCCTATGGCCCATTTGTTCTTATGTGGGAGTCTCAGTCATATCTCTGCTCTCCAGAACAAGTGAGGTGCCAAGAAGTAGGCCAGCTTGTTGCCTTGGGAGGCAGTCTTCTATCTCATCATTAGGAGCACCCCTCCTCCTCCTGACAGTTCTGAGCACACTGTTGCAGTCACTAGAGGGGAAGCATGCCTCAATAAGCTGAATTCCCCCTGGTCACTGGTACCATATTCCACCACTGCCCAGGCTCAGCTTGCCCAGTCTCTACTGGGTAATACCTTATGATCCTGCTAAGTGTCACCTTATGTGTGAGCTAAGCTGCCTCATGCTCTCATGATGGGCAGGACATAAGTGGCTGTTTACTGCCATCCTCCTCATCTAGCTCCTACAGGCACCCAAGATGCACCCAAGATGCTAATTGAACTCGGTTCACCTGCACCAGAGTCAGAGCTTTATCATTCTAGGTCTAGACCATAGAGTTTGATCTAGTTGCACAATCTTCTTGGGCAAAATTACAAACATTACAAACATTTAATTTATTATAAATCTCAATTATAGTTTATGAAAAGTAATAGAAGTAATTATTCTATACTAAAAGAGTAACCGTTGTCAGGCTGTGCAGTATTATTTATTTCAGCACATATTAATTAAATTCAAAGTGAATTATATACAGTGGATATAAAAAGTGTCCACACCCCTGTTAAAATGTCAGGTTTTTGTGATATAAAAAAATGAGACCACAATAAATCATTTCAAAACTTTTCCCACCTTTAATGTGACCTATAACCTGTACAATTCAATTGAAAAACAAACAAATATGTTAGGGGAAAAATATAAAAAACTACAAAATGTACAATAAGCTGGTTGGATAAGTGTTCACACCCTTAAACTAATACTTTGTTGTGTGTGCACACCCTGAAACTAATACTTTGTTGAAGCACCTTTTGATTTAATTACAGCATTCAGTCTTCTTGGGTACACACCTGCCATCAATTAAAGGGACTCTGATTAACCCCAAATAAAGTTCAGCTGTCCTAGTAGGATTTTCCTATTATTTAGTTAGTTGCCTGCTACAACAAAAGCCATGGTTCACAGAGAGCTTACAAAGCATCAAAGGGATCTTATTGTTGAAAGGTATCAGTCAGGAGAAGGGTAAAAAACATTTCCACAGCATCGGATATGCCATGGAACACAGTGAAGACAATCATTAAAACGTGGAGAAATATGGGACAGCAGTGATGTTGCAAAGAACTGGACGTCCCTCCAATATTGATGAAAAGACAAGATGAAAACTGGTCAGGGAGGCTGCCAAGAGACCTACAGCAACAATGAAGGAGCTGCAGGAACTTCTGGCAAGTACTGGTTGTGTACTACATGTGACAACAATTTCCGTACTACATGTAACAACAATCTCCCATATTCTCCATATGTCTGGACTACGGGGTAGGGTTGCAAGACAGAAGCCTTTTCTTACACAGAAAAACATCCAAACCCAGCTAAAATACATCAGGTCTCACAAAAAAGCAGGTGGGAAAATGTGTTAGAGTCTGATGAGACCAAGGTTGAACTTTTTGGCCACAATTCCAAAAGGTACGTTTGACACAAAAACAACACTTTGCAACACCAAACGAATACCATCCCCACGGTGAAGGATGGTGGTGACACTATCATGCTTTGGGTTCCTTTTCTTTTTTGGAGCTGGGGCTTTAGTCAAGGTGGTGGGAATTATGAATAGTTCCAAATACCAGTCACTTTTAGCCCAAAACCTTCAGGCATCTGCTAGAAAGCTGAAGATGAAGAGGAATTTCACCTTTCAGCATGACAATGACCCCAAGCATACATCCAAATCTACAAAATAATGGATTCACCAGAAGAAAATTAAAGTTTTGGAATGGCCCTGCCAGAGCCCAGACCTAAATCCAATAGGAAATCTGTGGGGTGACCTGAAGAAGGCTGTGCACAAGTGATACCCTCGCAATCTGACAGATTAGGAGTGCTTTTGCAAGGAAGTGTGGGCAAATATTGCCAAGTCAAGATGTGCCATGTTGATAGACTCCTGCCCAAGAAGAAAGAATACTGTAATTAAATCAAAAGGTGCTTCAACAAAGTATTAGTTTAAGGGTGCACATATGCAACAAAGTATTAGTTTAAGGGTGTGCATTCTTATGCAACCAGCTTATTGTACATTTTTTATTTTTTATATTTTTTCCCCTAACAGATTTGTTTGTTTTTCAATTGAATTGTACAGGTTATAGGTCACATTAAAGGTGGGAAAAGTTTTGAAATGATTTATTGTGGCCTCATTGTTTTATATCACAAAAACCTGGCATTTTAACAGGGGTATGTACACTTTTTATATCCACTGTACATCTCTCCATGGAACTGGTTTTGTAATATCTGTGTTTGGAACAAAGGAGTATATTTTTTGTTGGGGGATGTCATCATTTCTGGTTGCTGTATGGTGTACCAGTATTTTATGTTTCTCAAACTGGTTTAATTGTTTAACTATCAAATTACTGATTACTGATTTTGAGAAGGCTATTTCTCTACTCTACACTTTTTGTGGCAAAAAAAACATTTTGTTGGCACCTGTTTTTTTTTTTTTTTTTTTTTTTTTTGAAGTGTGCTAAAATATATTAGTAGCACTATTAAAATCACATACAGTGTCATTGGTATATTGCTGATATCAATAGTTTACAAATGGTTTTACAGAAGTGTATTGACCTATGCAGAGTATAAAAGGTAATAACAGAAGTGAAAGCAATGTTTCGCTCTGACTCAGTAGCAGTACTTTTCTAATTCAGTCACATATAGATGTCAATACTGTATACGAGGAACACAAAGCTGTACGAATTATACTTTTGTTGTACATTATGTTATTACCCCTTCAAAGATCCTCTCTTTCTTTCTCTTTCTCCCTTCTCCTCTGTCACACATTTACCTTCTTGCTGAATTGAAAAAAATATGTTGTTGAATTTGCACTTCAGTAAGAAAACATCTGCTCTATAAATGTTACTTTTCCCATAATGAACAGCAAAAGTACGAGTGTAATATCTTTAACTTGCCTAATATTTGCAGTCTGTATGCTTTAAATAATAAGGCTATGCATATGAAATAACTCTACTGATATTTACAATGTAAGAACAGTAAAGGCCATCCAACATCATTTTGTATCAGACCATGAGAAGACTCTGGGATAAGGCCTATTACTATATCCTCCAAATATTTGATGAAAGGCAATTTATTCATGGCTAAATACTGTCTTGGAATTTATCACTCTGAAAATAGACATTTTCATTGATTGTCCAAGTGCAACTTTATCTTTAAGGGATATATTGAGTAAAGTATACATATTTTTATTATAATTAATTTTAAGAGTGCTTATTGGCTGTAGAACAAGACATATTTTACAACATATATGCAAAAATGGCAGACTGTTGACTAAGTAGGATTAAAAAAACTAACGCGACTAAGAGTAAAGCCACTTCCTCCTGCATAGTTTTTGACAAGCAAATGCATTTCATAAAAGTATACAGTCAGTAAGCATAATCTATGTCATTCAGTGATATCTGAGTGAGCCATACTGCAGTACTGGGTAATTCTGAAAACAATTGTTGACAACTGTGAACTTACAAGTCAAGGAGATCTGGGTAAACAAAACATGCTTAACAATGAATTTAACATTCTTGTGAAACTTGCTTCCACTATGAGTGGACAGAGTTCAACTTGCTGAGGACCTGAAACTCTGAATTGTACCCCCCCCCAAAAAATTGTAACTGTTGATGTAGGGGGGGTCTACCCATACACCCAGACTTACATATACCAACACCAAGGTTGATCAAACACAAAAAAGGGGACATTTCCCCTGAAAAAGGAATCAGTGTCAGCAGAACTCACCAACAATGATCATCTACGGAGGACCTCCAATCATTGCCAGGCTGAAGTTCAAGCAAATGACTTTCGAGAATTCCATCTTCATCCACTTATAGGTTACCTGAAAAACTCAGCTATGCACTGACATGGAGATATATTTGGAGGATTCAGCTTAAGATTCACTTCACATGCTTTTTCTAGAACTTTTCTGAGGTTTCTGTCATGTTTGACTTCACCATTGCCTCCTACTAGAATATCATCTACTATAATAGCACAGGGATAGCCAAAAAAATTTTCTCCATTGCACGTTGAAAGCCTTCACTGGCAGAATTTATTCCAAATGGTGTTCTCGGAAAGCTGTATCTTTCAAATGGTGTACTGAATGTGGTTAACAATGAAGATTTCCGGTTAAGCAAAATTTGCCAAAATTAACTCTTTGCATCTAAGACAGAAAAAACAGTGGCATTTGGCATGAGGGCAGCAATGTCTTCAACTGCGCACATTGGATGATGAGGTCTTTTTAATGCTTTGTTCAGATCTCATATCAACAAAAATTCTGCTGTCATCTGAATTTTTATTATGAGCTACTACCATGGAAGATACCCAATCAGTAGGTTCATCTACTGGACAAATTACTCCTAGCTGCACCATTTTGTCTACCTCAGCTTTAACTCTGTTTTGCATAGCTACTGGAACTTTCCATGCTGGTCTGATAAGTGGGATGACCTCTGGGTCTAACTTCATAACGTACACAACTGGTAGCTTGCCTGGTTTGTCTGCAAAAATATCAGCATACTCATAAAAAATAGGATGAAATTTAAACTGTTTTATTCAGGCTTACATGGTGAACTTCTTTATTAAGTAAAAGCAGTCATAGCTGTTCTCAGCAGAGTGACATGAAAGCACTACTGCACCTTTGGTTTGAATCTCTTTACCACCATAAGCAACAAACTTTGCACACTTTGTCAAATCAAGTTGTTCTACAGCTTTTACTCTAGCAAATGTTTATGCTGACTTAGCATTGCACTTTGAGCCAGTATATACTTTGAGCTCTACAGGACTCCCATTAATTCATACAGTACAAAAGATCTCATTCTTTGCCCACAAATCTACTGCATTGACTGTTTCACCAAGCACAGACTCACCATCAACATAAAAAGTAGGGTCGCAGCTTTCTAATTGATCGACTTGTCTGTAGCAATGCCCTCTTTTAATAAAATAATGTGCCTTATTTGATTTACAAAACCTTTTGAAATTATTCCACTTATTGTAAGAATGACACTGTTGACCAAAAGATAAGCACTATTCTCTTTTGTGTTCGTGATTTCCACCACAATTACAACAGTTGACTATGAAGCTGGTTGGGGTCACATGTTTTGACTTTACTGACTCACCCTTATACTTCACTAAGCATGTCTGCATCACAGAGCATGCTCTAGAATTTGCTGGAAAGACACAGGATTTCCCAGGGACTGTTACAGAACCTGTAGTAGCTGCCTTGTGTTTGGGCCTATTTGTTTTAAACACCTGCTGCATACTATCAACATGAGCTTTGTCACTGTGCCTTCTATAACTATTTTCCTTTGTAAGCATACTTGCGTGCTTTCCTGTAAGCTCGTATATCTGACAAATCTCAATGGCATTATTTAATGTCAAATCACTGTATGGAAGCAAAATTTTTCTCACTGTATCATTGTTAATACCACACACAAGCCCACATTTTAGTCTTATTTCTCAAGTCACTCATATATGCTGCAATATTTTCACCAGGCTTTTGATCACTTGTGTAAAATAAGTGCCTCTCCATTGTAATATTCCTTTGGGGTTACACATTTCTCTAAATTTATGTTTTAAGCACTCAGGGTCTTTCCTTATTTCAGCTAGTACCACTATATGGCGGTCTTTCCCCACACACAGCAGGTGCATACACAAATGAACACTCTTTTTCAATGGCCTTTGAACCACCTAAATTAAACAGAATAAATGCATTTTACATGGATCTTTGTTGGAAAAAGCAGCTTGTATGAAAATATCATATTTCTGCTCAAATACTCTCCAATTTTCTGCAATATTGTTATCAAACACAAGCAGTGCGGATCTGCAAAATCCTGCTGCCATGCCCACATCATATACTAAAACACAATGCAAAATTGCCGTTGTAATTATGTACAAACATTCGCACACACCAGGTACTCGTAATAATATTCAAATGCACAATAAGTTCTTTGAAATACTGTACTCCACAAAATATGCTTTGAAACAACTGTACTTTGCAAAATATGCTTTGAAATTACTGTATTTTGTGAAATCACTGCACTGTAATACTGCACACACTTGCAAACACTTTGCATACTTCGGATATTTTGAATAGCTATAGTTAATATGAAAAAGCAGCACAGCAAAAATATGGTCATTTTCCTTTTTTTGCACATTTTATACAATTCAGATATTGTTTCAAACATTTTTGTAATTATTTTGAATATTTTTATCAATATGTCACAGTTTTGGACATTTTGTTTAATAAGAAATTCATTTTGAACATTCTGAGTGCTTTGTTTTATATTTTTAGTAAAATAAATGATTTAAGCAAGTTTTAGTACCTGGAATTTGTTTCTGACCTGTTTTGTGAGTCATTTGAGCAGTAGGGATGATCCACTCCTGTATATTCCTCCAACTTTAACCAATTGCCTCATGGCTGTAACTCTGGATCCCACGTCTGACAAAATGTTGCTCTTCTTATATACATTAAGAAAAGGTTGAGGATTAGGTGTTTGTTTATGTAGTTTATTATGCATAAATACATCAGGATGGATGACAGGATCATTGAAATTAAACAAACTAGCTAACTAGTTAACTGACTACATACATGCATGCTGACACTCTGTCTGCTAATTCCAAATGGTACTGTAGCTTGCACATGCTCATTACTTACATGCATGTGCTGACTCACTGTAAAGCTTCTTAAAGGTATATTGCAGACACTGAGCTACACCCTCTACTCCCACAAGTACTTGAATTAATGTTTCAGCAGTGACAATATATTGCAGAATAAAGAGGCATAGGGTGCTGTACTCATGAGGTGCTGTCCTTCAGATGAAACATTTATTTATTTATTTGATATTTGTTTGCTAGGATGGTCCAATTGGGTCAGAAAGAACCCATTTTCAGAGGAGGCCTGGAGAGAAAAGCTCCAGTTACATACAGGGATCTACAAACTTTATATAGATACCATAAAAATTATATGAGTTTCAAGTAAGCAGGCACATTGTTATGAGGCAGATGGTAACCAGTCATTTATATTACAAGATAAACAAGTAAATGATAGAGAGTGATGAAGTACAGTTGGAGACAGAATGAATGAGAGATTCAATCGGGTCTGATCTGGAAAAGAGATTAGCCTGGATCAGAGCAAGCACACAGCCAGGAGTTGATCATGTGTCGTTTCAGTACAGTTTTAAAGACAAATAGGTTAGTAGTAATCCTCACAGTAAGTGGAAGAGAGTTGCATGCTTTTGCAACATAGTGGGAATATAGTCTTTATCCAGTTGTCTTAGAGGATTTGGATATAGAGAGAAGCTCTTTATCTGTAGACCTAAGTGTTCTATTTGGGTTGTAAGGTTTGATGATTTTATTTAGAGCAGAGCAGGCTAGGGGGTTGTATACCATGTTGTGGACTGGGTATATAGTATATACTTGGGGAATTCTAGCCAGTTTAGTTTTTTAATCACAAGCAGTGGTGGGTTCTAGTTTTAGAGTTGGAGGCAGACTTGGCCACTTTATTAAAGCACTGTATCAATTTGCTCTAGAGGAGCTCTGTAAATTGGTAAGTATTGGTATGCCATAAAGCAGGGAGGGGAGAAGGAAAGTTATGACAAGGGGTGGTTTTGTAAGAAGAAGTTAAGGTGTGTTTTTTTTCTGTATAGTGTGACAATTTTCTGGTGGGTTTTCTCTATGTTTTTTTCAAAGTGTAGATCAGACCATAAGTGATTTGTCTATAACTACTCCCAGTAACTTGGTGTGGTGGACAATTTCAGTCATGGTGTTATCAGCAGAGAGAATTTTGAAGTAGTTTAGATTAGTAGTACAGTTCTTTGGCTGAAAAAGAAACAGCTTACTTTTTTCTCATTGAGGAATAGTTGTGGGTTAGTAAGTCAGGATTCAACAGCAGAAAAGAGATCGGACAGGTCAAGAAATTGTGCAGACATGTGTCTGTAGTGCTGTTTACACAATCAGTAAAGGCTAGGAGGGCTGTACTTGTGCTGTGGCAGGGATGAAAGCCATGTTGTGTGTTTGTAAGGAGGTTGTTATGCTGTAAACATTTCATGCACTGAAGATGAATACATTTTTCCAGTATTTTAGACATGGGAAGTATGGCTATGGGTCGAAAGTTTGCAAGTTTAGTGGAGTTGCCTCCTTTGTGAATGAGGATGATATGGGACTTTTTCCAGATGTTAGGAACTTTGGATTCAGATATGGATTGGTTGATTGATCAGGATGCTGACTGGGGATGCTATGTAATCAGCTGCTAACTTTAGGTATGTAAGAGGGAGGTTGTCAGTGAAGGTAGAGCATGGTTTGAGTTTGTGCAGTAATCTATTTATGAGTATTATAGGCTGAAAAGAGAAAGTGGGATGGCTCTCAGAAGGGGACCCTGTGCAATGAGGTTAAGGGGGTCTGGGCCCAGTGAATGGGGACTATTTGGGTTAGATAAAGATGAAGAAAGGCAGGTATTGGTCATTTTAGTGATGAAGTCAGTTTGATTGAGTCGATATTAAAATCTTCAGCAATTTGAGAGACAAGGTCATTGGGTGAAATCTTGGATTCCATTTCAGTTCTGGGGTACAGTTGAGTTGGGATAGTGGACCAGATTTTTTTTGGATTGTTTTTATGTTTCTGCTATAGGTGAATATAGTATAGCTGTTTATCTTTGGTAACTTGTTTTTTTTGCTTGGTTACACAGCTGCTTGAAAGTAATTAGATCTTGTTCTATATTGCTTTGTTTCCATAGAGCCCAGGCTGCATCCTTTTTTCATTGGGTTTTTACATTCTTTAGTTAGCCAGGGCATGGGATTGTTTTTGATTCTTTTGGTGCGAACTGGAGCTAAGGTCTCTAGTAGTTTTAGAAAGTATTTACAAGAGTAGTGTACTGCCTAGTCTAGTGGCAGTACCTTTAGTGGTGACCAGTTTATTTCACGAAGTAGGTCATTAAACCTGTCTTTAGAGAAATTAGTGACATTATGAACAGATTTTAGGGTGTGAGTTTTTTGAAGGGTGCGTGTTTACTCAAATGGAAAAAAAATGGGTGGGTGATCACTAAGGGAGTTTGTATATGTACCAGCATTGGTGAAATTAGAAGGGTGTGATACCAGGATCCAGTCTAAGGTAGATTGTTGAGTGTAGTGTTTGTTGTACCTAGGAGGCCAGATTAGTTGAGAAAAAACATAGGTTGGTGCTGTTAATTGATAGTTGGGATGTGATAGTTTGCCAATCTATGTTGATGTCTCCTAAAGTGATTGTTTCATGATGAAATGTTTGGGTGGTCCAGTAGAGTATGTCTTCTAGACTAGGAGCGTTAAGACCTTGGGGATGTAGAGGACAATTATGTAGATTCTCTTTGAAGTATTAAGGCTTAGGAAGGATATCAACAATTCTGCTGAGGAAAAAGTAGCATTATCATTTATGTATGATGTGATATTAAAGTTGCCAAGAAAGACTAATGGTATGTCTCCACCTTTTTTATGGGTTCTATCAGACTTGAGTATGCTGTATTTGGGAGGTATTTTAGGCTTTAGCTAGGTTTCAATAAGGGCTTGTATGTCAGGATTGTACTGATCTATCCAGGCATGAAGGGAGAATATTTTGTTGCCTAGGCTTCTGATGTTGAGGGTCATAAAGTTAAATATTTTTTATGGAGTGTTCTGTAGGGATGATTAGTGGTAGGTCCAGGGTTAGAGTGGATGTCACCGCATTGTGACAGTAGAGAGGTTAGATAGGAGTATATATTGTTCAGTTTTTTTTCTTCACAAAATGTTTTCATCATATGAATATAAATCATATAAATTTTCATACAAATTTTATATTTCATATACATTTTTATTATAAAAAATATGGTACCATCTGCCTAAGCTGGTGGTAACTTAAGTGGATGTGAAAAATTCCACGGTACTTAAAGAAAAAAGTAGTCTAATTTCCCTAATGTCTTGGCCAAATTACTTCAGTTAGTGTGACTGTCATCCCACATCTCTTTGAAAATAGGCCATGCTTAGAATAACTAACCAAGAAAACAACAGCAATGATAATAATAATAATAATAATAATAATAATAATAAATAATAATAATAACAATAATTTTATGAGTGCCCTTAAAGTTTCTGTTTTGGAGATAAAATTGATAATCTTGAGATCCTAAGCTGTAACATACCATAAGTTTAAGCCTTCTTAATTCCTTAGTATTCGCAATTATGACTTTTGATATGATGAAGTTAGGTGGCAATCCCCTATCTGAAACAATAAAACTGAAAAACTCGAGTAAATTTTTGTTTTTCAAATTCAGCTTTTCTTTAAAGTTATCCCACTCATTTCAGTCTATTAATCAGATTTTTAGTGTGTAATTATGTTTTATTTGTATTATTCCATAGTTAAACATGATATTTCTGTAGTTTCTTACTTTCTTTAAGCTTTGTATGAGTTGTATTATATGCTGAAATATCTATGATATAGATATCATCCCCCCAAATCTATCTTGTGCATTTCATGAGACCTGTGTCTGTTCATAAAAGTAGTAATGCTGTTTATTTATTATTAATTTATTTATTTTGTTAACTGAGTCAGTAGACAGGTTGACACACACTTTTCAGGAGCAATAATGGCCTAATAGACAGTAGCAACATTTCTTTTAAATCTGATTAAGAAACAACAGTTTCAATAAAACATACATAAGGATGCAACATATTCTGAATAACACTGCTTAACTGTAAAATGGTTAAACACTAAATA
This sequence comes from Protopterus annectens, assembly GCF_019279795.1. NCBI lineage: Eukaryota > Metazoa > Chordata > Ceratodontiformes > Protopteridae > Protopterus > Protopterus annectens. Next base: position 1,658,000,737 of record NC_056735.1, on the reverse strand, counting down.
AGGGAAAGAATATCTGTTAAATGTGGTATGGTAACATAACTATTTTATAGGATACAGAATACAACATACACATATTAATAGTTATTTCTAATAGTATTTTGTAGGGTTGATAAAATTTATATCTGCATGTGTTCATAGTTGATTCTCTGGGTTGAACATAACATAAGAACATTTATTTGAAGTTACTGAAATTAATAACCTTTCAGATTTGTTTATAGTATTGAATTTCAGGCTACTGATGCTACTTTTCAATATGTTTCCCCCGGGTATCTGAGGAAGTCTCTGGTTTTGAGACAAAAGCATTCATACTGTTTTATTTATTGGTTTATTAAATATTTTCTTTCCCCCCTGGTGCTGTATTGCCATTTGTTCTTGTATTTTAATTATGTTTCCCCCTGTACATTACAGAAAGGATGACCTTAGCAGTGTTATAGCATTGTCTGAGTTTAAGTTGATTGTATGCTGGTTTGTTAGTATTGTTTACCAATGTGGCTCAAGTTGATGAAGTGCTGACCTCAAATTCAGCTTAATAAACATGTTGGCTTCATTTATGCAGATCATCTCAAGCTCTTAGTAGAAACATCATGGACAAATCCAAATAATAATTGACAATAAAGACCCAAACATCAGGGACTGGTTTTAAATATTGGTCTTAGGTACTGGGAAAGTTGATAAAATTATATGTTTTACATTGGCATGCAGTTTCTGAAGGATATGATGACTGAAACTCACATGTCTGTCATTATAGACTGCGATACTCAACAATTTGCCAGAAAACCTTACATTTTATGAGGAATAGACCAAAAAGATGAGGAACATTCTGCAAGATCAGGGACAACTGAGAGCTATTTTTCTACAGAGTGCCTGTCATGTGATCAAAAGCATTTTCTTCCAGAGCTGAGCAATCAAAGTGAAATGGAGATGAGGGGACACCGGGGCTTTGCCCACTCCCAAAAATGATTTCCTAGGTTCTGCAAATGTTGTTTCATTGATTTGTTTTCAAATACATAGCACTAAATGATAGTGTGGTTGATTGATATGTATCTGGTTATATCATCTACTACTGCAGTGAAATGTCTTGCTGTTCAACTGGCTACTCTAATATCAATACCTTCCTTTGCTTTCAAAGTTTCTTTGACTTTGAAGTTGTAAATAATGGTGATACTCAAAGTGTGAGACCTGCCAGATTTTTTTATTCACATTTTCTCTACTTTTTTAATCTATCTATCCACTTTCTTAGATGGATTATATTTTCCCATCTCTCTGAACACAATAACTTGTTAGCTTTGGCTATTCCTTAAAGAACTTACAGTACTCGTTTTAATATGTTGTTTCTGTTTGTCTCAGTATTTGTGCTGTTTCTGCATCTCATTCCAAATGACCTGTCCATAGGAGAGCTCAAGGTGCAGTGCAACGACAATGATCTCTGTTACTCTGTTTAAACTTTGTTTTTTCCTTATAAACATTTTTATTGTAAGATGCACCATGAGTTGGAAGCTAATATCCTGCCACTAACTTACCACTGCTTTGGTATATACAGACAAAACAGTACTATACAGAAAAGAATCATAGAACCACTATCAGAGTATTCCTTTTTTAATAAAACAACCAAAGTCAGACAATGATGCATGAAGACGGTGCCATTTATTTCATTAAAGTCACCACAGAGATTTATAACAGACAGCACTGGATAGTAAACAGTTGGAGGAGTAAGTTCTGGTTTAGGTCCCCAACAGACTTGCTGTTCAGCTATCCCACCCCAACCTCACAGTATCTGCTGGTTCCTATTCTCCTTGTTGCTATAAATTATTAATGTTAGGTAGAATGCAGTGTAACGGAATTCCTTTGTAAAACTTGGAAAACATTTACATTCTTATTCTTCACCAAAATAAGAATGCAAATTATTATGTCCATGTATTATAGGTTTAAGTATGATATTCTTACAATTCTTTGTCTGTTTAGCATAATTTATGACAAAGGCTGATTTTATATTATCAAAATATCTGATATGTGAAGATATTATGTCATGTGAAAATACTAACTAGGAAAAATTCTAATAATGACCTTTAAATGGCATCATGGTCGTACTGTTCCATATGAGTAGTTTATAGTGATTTTGAATGGCAGTTTATTAGTTAATTATCTATGAAACGATACAATGAATAACTATGTATGCATTCTTAAACTAAGTTAAAGTATTTATTAAGATACAACTTTGCATTCATTTGTATGTTTTGTAGAAATTGATAAATAAAAATGTATATGTGAAACCTTTTAAGTAGCACAGGGGAGACATAATTAGAAAGATTTGCCTTAATAATGAGATAGACCATTTGGGAACCCCTGTTTATATCCACCACAGAAAACTAATTTACAAAGATGTTTTCAGAACAGCTTTGCTAAGGCAGGACAACAATATTTTAAAAAGACCAAATGCATCAGCTAATTATCACCGTGGGTTGAAAGCAACACGTTACATATGGGGGTTTCAATTTCAGACTTTTTAAGAGTAAGGCTTTGTTTGTTTGTCTGTCTCTCTGTCTGCCTGCTTGCTTACTTGTTTATTTATTTGTGTGTTTATTCATTTAATTTGACGAACCATTACCTGATTTTGTTAGAAAGGTCTCTTCAAGTGAAATCTATGACCATTGTTTATTTAATTGAATTGTTCAGTATTACAGCATGTGCAAAGTTTAATGTGGGACTGAGATTTCTACAACATCTGTTTATTTGCTCTTGACTAATGCAATAGATGCATACATCTTAAGTGTGCAAGGCATTTAAGATCCATCCATAAGTTACAAATAAAAGTACAATGTAATCATCACATATTTTGAAGGAAAAAATGTAACAGAATGATTATGAGGAGGTGTGATGCACAGAAAATAAAAGCAGCCTATTAGATATCTCAAAATGTGTTAATGTGTTTATGTCATGCATTTTATGCTGCTATGTAATATGCCAGCTATTTGCAATGCCTAGTATTATATTATCCTTCCCCGGGATTCATGAAGCTCGGCGCAAGGCCGGCGTAAGGCCTGCGCCGGAGGTGCATGGAATATCCGGCGCAGTAGCGCCATATACATATTAATGAGAGTGCACCGGAATCACAGACACGTGCGTAGTGTACGTGAGCGAGCCCAGTTAGGATGCGTCTGGAGGCATGTCTAAGCCGGCATGAGGTGAGCAACCTAATGTGCTGACAGCCACGGTCCGCCCACAATAGTAATGGCAGCAGCCAGGTCCTGTGCAGAATGAAATGCACGTACAGTATGCAACATAGTCCCCGTCCCAAATTAACGGAGAAGCAAATAGAAGCCACGAAGGCATAAGTGTACCCATCCAAGGAGCAAAGGATACGCATAAGACCGCGTTCGTCCCACAATGCACTGTCAGTGTTTACACTCAGAGAAGGTGTACAGCCGCATGTCAGCGCGCCACACCGACATAGGATCAGCGACTAAGGTCACCACCTGTCCCACTTTGGTTGGGGCAGTCTCTCCATGGACAGTTGTGTCCCGAAAAAACGTATTAGAAATGGCTGATGTGCTACGATTGTAGGACACAATGATATCCCATATTTAATGTAATGGTAGCATGAATTGGTTATTTCTGTAACAGAAATACCTAAATGACACAATAAACAGAATAAGCAAGGAAATTGCCACAATAATAAGCATATTATTTAGGCAAACAAGTGAATTTCTATGCTATATAGTGACCGGTTGTATGTGTCGGCCTGTAAAGTCAGATGTGAGTCCCGGAAATATCCCAGATCGGAAAATGGAAAAGGTGGAAACCCCAGTAGCGACATGGGCATGGTCACCAGGGTTACCTGCTGTCCCAATGTGCCATGGACAGTCCCTGATTGGACAGTCGTGTCCCTGCAACAATCGTAAAATGGAAAATGACCTCCGATCCCCTGCCATGCAAATTCCGCAATATACATGTAAATAGTAGCATAAAACATATACATTACGATATGGAACACAGACATGGCATAAGAAAATAAATAAGGAACCCAAACGCTTACAGAATAAGCTCATAGTATGGCAAACAAGTGAAGTTCTGTCAACTGCACTAGCCCTGGGTATGTGTAGTCCTGCAAATTCAAGTGTCCACATAACATGCCCCACTATGGGCATTGGAAAAGGTGCCAACCATAATGGTCACAAGCAGTAGTGACAGTACATAGCCGGGTAGCTGTGCTGACATAACAACAGTAAGGAAGCAAGATACCTCAAACACAGGCAAACATGTGCATAGCAACATATCCCAGACCCAGCAACGTCTCTGTTGCATACACTGGATGGTGTATGATGAAGTGTAATATCCAGAAGCAGAACCCATGCATTCGGATGTACTACACAATAGCCTCATTGTACATGTCAGTCACACCCATGTATACCCCTGCACCCAAACCTGCTAGCATCCGTGTGCAGCTATACAACCACACACAATGTGCATACCTGAACTGTGGTAAGATGTTTGTGTTAGGCAATGCCACGCGGGCAAATCGCATTACCCACATGTCACCAACCCACCGCAGGTACAGATATGTAAATGGCTGCATGTGAATGTGTCAGCAGAATGTGTACATCCGGCATGTAGTATGTACCCGTCCAAACCATCTAGGTTTGCATACGACACGGTGCACATAACTGTACACATGTGGACAAGTCGGGTCGTTGGACCACCGCATCGATGATTATCTTTGCAGTGAAGTCGATCACATATAGCGGAACAGGTGCCTACCACACAGGACGTACTAACAGGGTGCTACAGGCAAAGAAGGGGAAACTGGGACATCACATGTGGAGATTAGCGTGGCTGGACGGACAAATACACACGGTCAAGGTAAAGGACGGAACAACATGCATATGGCCGGATGGATGTTGTTCGTAAAATATATAGAAACACATATGAAGTTCCAGTTTACACTCGAAATACTATATAATGTATTGAATTGTACGGTAAAATATGGCAGTAGAACTAAGCCTGCATGTAATTGGTGAAGCTAAGCTGTACTGTGATGGAATTCTGAACCTGGCAGTAAGCAGTACAGCAGGCTCATGTCTGTCATCATTAATTATTTGCTGGGTTACAGAACAATAAATGTATGTACATGCATAACAGCACTCCTTCCCCAGAGGAGGATGGCCTTGTGAGCTCAATCGAAGATAGCAGTACAACTCCCTACCAGAGAGACAAAGCAACGTATTAAGAAATTAACTGTCCACTGTATCGTAACAGTCTAGGGTCCTTGAAACAGCTACAATCACAAAAGGATACTGTAATGTACAAGGTGCCTTGCAAGGCTGTGTTATTCCCATGGGAAAACAATTTAAAAGCACGACCCCAGCACCCACGTATGTATAGACAATTGCGGACCATAGTGATGGAAATGCCCTGTGACCGACCACGTCAGTAAGGTGGGCAAAAGCTGATTGTAAACACTATATAAAGAAACTGCTTACTGTATAGAGTCAGACAAAACTCTCATACTTGGACTGTATATTATTTAGCCTGCCTGTGTACACTACTAAAACATTCCGAACCCGAGCCTCCTGTGTTATCGGCTGTCACTTAGAAAAGCCTACTGATAACTATAGTCTGGTTGTAACAACTTATTTCACATTGTGATCCTTGTAATCCGGAATTCCCTTGGTAAGCTACAGGTCAGAGTGCATGGCTGGTTAGACATGTACGCTGGAGAATATGCATAAATGGTTCTTCTTGAATGAAAAGACCTCCGACTGAATTGTTGTGTGTAAAGAGGCTGTTTACTGTCTGATCTGTGGCTGAAAAGCGGAAAACTGGATCCCAAGAAGAAAGCGTGCAGCCTTAAACAGGAGGCCCAGGTAAGGAGTGTCTGCCTTTTTGTGTCTATTGTAGATCAGGGACCAGACTACATTGTGTTTCTGTTAACAGTAGTGATATCGGGTCAAAGACCTACCCACATACTGTTAAATCTGAACATAGGTCAGCGAAACACACAGCAGAGTAAATAGTGATTGTAGACACTACAGTGGATACAGGGAAGGAGACACACGTGTTATGACAGAAGGGTACGTAGCAGTCGTGTAGAGGATATGGGAGATTATTGAAGCAACAGATCATGTGATCCGCGTTTGACGGGTGACGTGAAGAATATGCAATTGCAGAGAGCACATAATGTGAGTTACGCAGCAAAATGGGGTAATAAATATGACATTGATGGTATATTAGGCAACATATCGTTACTGAAACATTGTAATCCCTGAAAATTTGATGCATATGTTCCAAGGTAAACACCTGTTCCACCCTGAGAGGGATATGCCCTCTCTGGCCAGCCGTGTCCTGTAAATAAACCGAACAAATGTCAAATGTCCTGATATCTCAGGACAAACATTTCCCAGATATATATCAAGATGGTAGCATAAAACAGTAAATTTGTATGTGGAACAGCAAAATATAATAATAAACAGAATAAGCAACTGAAATGCTACAACAATTGGTCGCTCTCCTGGCAAAACGTGAATACCTGTCCTATGTACTGGCCGTGGGTATGCATTTTCCAGACAAATTACACGTTCCGAACACTAATGTCCCACATTGTGCATTGGAAAAGGTGGCAGCCCTAAGATGTGCAGGCGACAAAACAGCGACAATTGGGTATCCGTCATGCACATCGGTGGACTGAGGTAGTGTACCGAAGGGAATAGAACACTACAAATGGCTAAGCATCATACGTACAGAGAAGATCATAATACAGTAGTACCGATCGCCCCCCCCCACAACACCCTACCACCTCAGATACCACATGCAGGATATTAAGCGGGAGGGCAGGCTAGTCCCCACACGTTATCCTGTGGCAACAGAGGTAGCACAACGAACAAATGTAATAGAAGCTATTGAAACCACATCCCGAACACGTAACATACCTAGGGACACCCGGGTAAGAACACAGTACTAAAACAGAGTGAGGATATCTGCCAATTAATTGAAGTGCCGAACGATCATGCAGGACAGGAAGGCCAGGACCCAACCCCGTAGCGTATAGACCGTGGACACCAGAAGATATCTGCAAAGTCAGAGAGGGAATTCCCCATCCACAAAGTAATCGCTATTCACCATGCAATACCCTTGTATCTCCTGATCGGAAACCAAAAGGGGAATGGCGGATGGTACAGTATGTATAAGCTGTAAATCATGTAAGAATACGTAGGGTAGCGTTGGTGCCAGACCCACACACTATATTCAATGCTATGAACATGCCACAGAAGTATCTTACCGTGGTACATATAAGCTATGCTTACTTTGCAATACCTATACATCCACATAGTCCGTATTGCTTTGCTTGTACAGTCAGGGTGACAGATACAGCCATACCCGGCTATCAAGGGCTACTGTGAAAGTACAACGATATTCTCACAGGGGATGGCTAGCTACATTCTGGTGTCAACTCCACCCGGGGCCAGTCAAGCTCCACTTTAATTGGATGATATTCTGCTTGCGGCCCCTACCCAGCAGCAATGTATGGAAGATACAATAGCATTATTGAGATAATCAGCAGAACAGGGACATAAAGTAAGCAAGCATAAATTGCAACTACAGAGAATACAGGTCAATTACCTGGCATATCTGGTATCCAAGTAGGGTAGAACATCACATGACGATAGGAAGGTAGCAATATAATAAGCACCCAAGCCAACTAACAAGAAGGGAATGATGTCGTGTCTGGGCCGACTAACACATGTTAAATCTGGATACCAAACAATGCTGTGGAATCCGCTGTATTGTTTGCCTTAACCTTTAATACACCTATGGCAGCACAACACATAGTACACCGGATTACAGTAGCAGAAACAGCATTATGCAGACTAGAACGATTGATAGCCTCAACAGCTGTAGTAGGTCTCGTGAATAATCATAACACATGTTGTCAGACCGTAGATTGTAAGCGGAGATATATGACGTCAGTCTTGATGCAACAGCAGGGAAGTAAGCAACGCTAAATAGATGACTACTCATTGCAGTTGGACACTGTGGCATGGTCAGTGCCACATTGTGTACAGGCAGTTGTTGTAGCACCCATGGCAGTACAGGCCCGGCCGTAATGTTACTAGACCACCCTCTCACTGTGAGAATGTGTCATGCAGTTGCGATCAATCTGCTGCAAGAGAAGATAGAATTCCTGACTCGTGCTAGACATTTGTCATGTCTGACCATACCACTGAGTCAACCTCACATGGTGATTGAACGTTGTACAACATGAAACCTATCAACGTCACGTCTGACACCTGTGTATGGCACACCACACAGTTGCCTATACGAAATGGATTAAATAACTACACACAGACATGATAACACTGATATACCCTTAGATGATGCAGAGGTGACAGTTAATGTGTACGGATCATGTAGACAGAGTCCTACAGGAACGAATGAAGTAGTTTATGCAGTAGTTATTGATAATGACATTGTAGACGGCCAAACCCTGCAGCATAACGTGTCTGCTCAAGCAGCAGAATAGATAGCTTTAACACGTGCTTGTACTGTAGCGGAAAAATGATGTGTGGACATATGTCCCGATAGTCATTCTGTTGTCTGTGCAGTGCATGTTTATGAGCAGCAGTGGAAGAATAGGGGAATGATAACATCCACCGGTAAACCGATTAATCATGCATACGAACCTGAATGCATTAGACTACATGCAGTTACCCACTGAAGTAGGTAATTGTAAATGTGCAGGGCATAGAAAGCAACAGGATAACAGTAGGAAAGTTGAGGCATGAGCTCATGCACCTGCAAAACAAGCAGCGTCACAGTTGGAAAGTGTCTGTGTGAATGAGGAATGACAAACCTCAGACTGTTTAGATGTAGAAACTGTACAAACAATGCAAACGGCAACTACGAAAGCAGAAAAGCTGACGTGGTTATGACGAGGAGCAATCCTTGAACACGGACTGCACATATCCACAGTGATAAAGCCAATATTAACGTCTAATATATTCAGATATGCGGCTTTGTGGAGCCATGGGTAGAGACATGTCTCAACAGGGGGGATGGTACATTTGGTTAACAGAATACCCCTAACATACGGAATTACGAACCACATACAAACCTCATGAGCAGCGTGTCACGTTTGCCGTAGATATCATGCACAGGGAGTATTTAAACCGAAGGGAGTGAGTTTACCTACACCACCCTAACCGTTCCGTACTATTTGTATGGAATTCATACATCTGCATAAATGTGAAGGGAACAAATACTGTTTAGTGATTACACATATATATAATCAAAATGGGTAGAAGCATTCCCAACCAGTAATCCGGATGCAGCAGCAGTGGCAAAGGTGCCAGTAAAATTAAGTATCCCTAGATCTGGCATGCTGTAAAGAAGCTACAGTGACAATAGAACACATGTAGTTAACCAGACAATCACGCTACCTGGGGGATTACTTCGTATTACCATGAATGTCAATTGCATGTACAACCCACACTCAGCACGACTGCTGCCGCCGCAGAATGGGATCCCGAGAAATAAGTAGAGGAGTTTGGTGGGTGACATCCAGACGAGTTACATGAGCTGTCTACCTCTAGCATTGCTGAGCATGACAACAGTTCCAAATGTAAAGTGCTGCACCCACTTTGAAGTAGTATGTGGAATGGCATATCATGTGCCAGAGTGGAAAGCTGTCATGCCTGCAGAGCCGGAGGTCGATGACTCAGTAGTAGGTGACATGAGAGGATTGTTAACTAGTAACACTGTTCCTCAGTTAAAGTCTGTTACAGATAAGAGCAAACGAAGACGGAAGCATAGCTGACACCAGTATCCTGTGTGTATGTCACTGTTATCCAAAGAACATTATTGCCAAGTGGACAGTGCGAATGTCTGTACCGGGTACTGTTAGCAACGCCTACCGCAGTAAAGTTTGCAGAGAGGTCGTCCTGGGTCCACCTCACATTTCTCAAACTGGTAAAGGATATCAAGTCTGATTGACATCTTGTAGCTGATATACCAAAGAGCCCGAATCACCCGACGACTGTATAACAATACAAAGCAACCCCAAAGACATTTATGTTTGCTGTCCTAATGATTATACACCTATTAACCATGTTTGTGTTTACGTTACAAGTTCGGGACCTTACCTGCATATAACTACACGGATACAAATACTGATACGTGATGAACTGGCCACAGAGTGTCTTCCACACTTCAACAGATACCTAGGCATGATGCGTGTGCATATAGAGACTAGGAACACTTTAAATTGCTGTGTTTGTACTGCCATACCTACATCATATGGAGGACTTCCGATGCATGTTGTCCCCTTGGGGATAGATTGAGACTTGTGAATATCTACACTTTGATACAGGTTCTGTGAGATCACAGGACAACGTGGCAATGTACTTACCTGTTACACAAAAAGGAATTGTATGTTATCATAAACATGGTACAGTTTCAGTTGGTGGGAGTATTTGTAACATAACTGTGTCTTACGAATGTCATATAACAGCCAAAGATCACAGTACTACTTGTAGCACCATTCCTAATTTGTATTGAAACATCATGAGAACAATGTTGAAGGATGTGCAGAAACATCCTGAATTGTATAAACAGTCCTCTGTTAGAGACAGGAATTTGTTACATGCAGAGGTAACCCGCATCAGTAATAAAGTAGAATATAGTTATGTTGTTTGTGGGAAATAAGCATAGCAATGGTTACCTGGGAATTGGTCCGGCAGTTGTTATTTGGGTTATCTGGCTCCAGTCACATGACATACTGTACAATTGCCTGTGGGTGCGAAATGAACTATAACACATATAGCTCAAAGAACTGGGAACACAGTCGAGAAACCTACTAATCCAGTGGGTGAAATGGAAGCTGTTCTGACATGTCAGTCCTCTGCAAGAGATAAAGGAATACCGATTCATATGGACTTCAGTGACAGCGTCACAACCTGGGCTGGAACACCCCCAGCTTCTGGAGTAGTGAAATCAATCAGGGAACAGAGGAAGTTATCAATATCTGTCGGAGGAAGGATGAATGTGACTTCCCGCTCCTGAACATGTGACTGATGAACTGGATGCAATGAGAACTGTTGTGTCAGAAAATGTAATAGTGCACGACTGCACCGTGGCGCTGAGAATTGGTACGTGCGCTTACTGAAGAAGATCGCTGTGTCCAACTACCACATGAAGAGACCAAAAGCAACGCCCACCTACAGGTAATATAGCAGGTGTCATCTATGGCGGAACCAGGCCCAAACCCACTGCCGAACCATTTCCACAAACCATTGGGTGGATGGGGTCAGTCATACTGAATATCATGATTGCCATTTGTGTTGTTCTGCTCATATTGGGAGCATGTGTCTAGTGCGGGATACTGTGCATGTAAGTATTAGTCAGGGACTCTGGCAACATACCTGTACCGAGACTATGGATCAAGACCTGTAGTGGTATTTGTCAATAGAAAATGCAATCCTACTTGCAATGTACATCAAATTACCTGCCTAGTTAAACATTCCACAGAGGAAGACGCCAGGGAATGAAATAATGTTGTATATGTCTCTGGATAGAGTAGAAGCAATCAAAGGAGGGAGAATGTTATCAAAATACATATTTAAACATAATATGACGTGCAACTTTAGAAGCTAATAGTGTATAATGCATATTATTCTACCTGACAATATAGCAGTACAGCTTCTCATGCATGTAATTGCTTGTAGTGTAGCTGCAGTGTGATTGAACCCTAACCCTAGCAGTAACCAGTGCAGCAGGTGTATGTCAGTCAGCATTAGTCATCTGCTCGGTTACAGAATAATACATGTATGTACAGGTATATCTGTCATCCTTCTACTGAGGAGGATAGGCTTGTGAGCTGTAACACAGAGTACAGCTGCTCAGCAGAGAGACACAGGAACCTAGTAGGACACGGAGTGAGGACTGAATATGAACAGTGTTGGAACCGTGTCAGAGCAGAACTTACCAAAGTACAGTCTAACTGAATATGTGGCTCGCAAGGTTGGGCTATCCTCATGGGAAAACATGTAATAAGCATTACCTGAGCACTGTTGTAGGAATACAATGTTCTGTACTCTAGCAATGTAAATGCCTTGTGACTGACAACATCATTAATGTGTGCAAAAGATGATAGTATACAGAATGCTCATACAGATGTAACATGTATAGAGTTGAACAAATGTCTAAACTTTGACTGCATACTCCTTTGCCTCCTGCTGCACAGTAATAAAATGTTATTAATCCCAGCTTCCTGTGTTAATGAGTGTCATGTTGAAAATACGAATGAGTGTTACAGTTTGATTTAATTAATTGACAGATGTTTACGTTCTAGCATTGGAATAGGTCAAGACAAACATCACAATGTCCATGTGTACCACATACACACAGCCAGTAACACGCAGTAGTAGTGCATGAAGGCATACACGACTGTGGGAATAGTACAGGACATATGGCACGTGCCAAGTGCAGATGCATGACACAAACACCAGGATGGGTGTCCCTGCAAAGAGGAACATATGCCAACTACACCTCCCACAGATGTACTGGCAATAAAAACACATGGCAAACACACAGACACACTACTGTCCAACACATGACTGCAACGGAGCCTGGTCAAACACCAACATGAAGCATGCACAAACAGGGACTTGAGTAATGTTTGCCTTAACACCCCCCCATAGGCCAAAGAAGAATAGAATGGACATATGCATGTAATGCTGTGAAGGATGTGTGGTAGTCCTCAGTATCACAGTGTTAGGGACACAGATACACTGTCATCAACTGTGACGTATGTGCAACGTACACAGCATACCTGCATGTAATACAGAGGACAATCATGTGCCACAGAAATATACAGTGGTGAAAGACTATAGTGGATAGACAATTGTACATGTGACAAACTATGAATATAGGTTCACACGTCCATAGGTACAGGGTAGGCCATCGTCCCAGGCCCAGCCATAATACTACACCATAGTTAGGATGACTTTGCCAACCTTCTGTGCTTCAGATGAAATACCCATGATATTGCTGTATCTCCGTCAAGCAGTGATAATGATGTAATCCCTGGCCTATACCTGCAATTCTCCATCCAATGGACAACATAGCTGCGAACAAGGCTAGGAAGGATGTCTGTCTCACATGTACTGTGATGTAGATCCACAGCATAATGATTGTCTGGGTGATATATGTGTCACCCAAACACATCCCATGAATGACCGTGACAAGGTAAATGTCACCTGCCCTAGTGATTCTGAGGGATGTGGATACAGTAGGTGAAGCATACACATGACATATGGGTTGACATGGCCTTGTATGTCAGGCACAGGTCAACACCAAACAGCAGGTATGTGACGTGATGTGGCAGGGTCCTACATGTGGGGCAGCATTACACAAAATGGTGTCATCCTGCATCTGTACAACGATCAACCTATGTGGGCTTCCCAGCTGCTGTAGGTGTATGGTCAGATACAGTCTGAATGGGGCAATGTAGTAGATCATAGGTGTAACACGTAATGGGTACAAGGGAACAATGACCTAGCCTGATGTAGATGTGAATCCCTGCACCAACAGGTGGGCAATGTAGAAGACCCACACAACCACGATAGCAACGTGTGTGTGGAATGAATGGTGACCATCCAACACTGTCCCCTGATTCCTGGTAATCACCCCTGTGCTGAGTGGACAGCCACCTATATGCTGGACAGGGGTGACCTAGTACTTCTCCACAGGTATGATGTTGCATGACATTGCATTTAGCTGTGGGACATGTCCCTGACAGCAGATATGCATACCTGGGAGGCCCCTTCGAAGGATATCTGTGTCAGATGTCTGTCCCACTATGGCACCTGTTTTGCAGTCATCTACAAACACTGTTGCCCATAGCACCCCTGTGTGTGCCTGTACCGTGAAGATGTGGGTGTATGACAGGAGTGCACACATGGAAGGGCCCCATGGGACACCACTTCTGACAGGCAGTAGGTCTGATATGCTGCCAGCAACTATGACCGTGTGGGTTGTGTCACATAGACAGTTTACAACACATTCTGTGATGTGCGTGTTCACATCCCAGCCAATGGGTTTATCAACGATACCTGAGGGGTAATGTGATGAAGGGCTTTGCCAGGTCGAGGTAGGCTGTATGGACTGCAACACCCCATCAGTGGCCTCGGCGACTGTCCTGAAAATGTCAACCATGCTTTAAAGGCATGAACCGCCCCTGAACAAGACAAACCGTGTGTGAGGCAAAGTAAGTATGTCCCCTATGCAGTCATGTACGAGCCACAGTATGATCCCTCCCCATGTCTTTGCAGATAGGTCTCCTCAGGGTAATGGGACAGTAATAACCAGCCTCAGTGGAGGTATTGGCCTTCTGACGTGGGACTACAGTTGCCATGTGACACAACCTGGGTACCCTACCTGAGGTGAGGCTACAAAGAAATAGCTGTCCTAACTGTGGGTCCAATTCATAACCGAGATAGTGGAGTACACAGCGGGTCACCAGCTGGTCTCATCGATGCTATGTCCACTACCCTGGAGAGAGCATGTCCCACCTGTGTGTCACAGAACATTTGGTGACCACAAACCTGTGGTACACACATCACCTCATGTGTGGGGAGGGTGTGGAGATGTCCTCACTGGACTTGTCAGCCTGTATGTTGGCAATGTGTGTATGTTGAGTAAACCCCACCTCTATGTGAACCCAGTCAGAGCATATGTGGGACTGAGCTCCCAGGTGTCCAGCATAGCAACTGAAGGTGGTATGATTGTTAGCCAGGTCCATGTAGGTATATCTGTGGAATGTGCCCTGGACTATTTCATGACAGTGTGTAAGTCTACACATATGATGACCAAGGGTGTCATACCTCACAAGGTGTCTGCTCCACCTTGTAGTAGCCACCTCCTCGTGTTGTACATTTTGTGTATGGCTGGGGTACACCACACTGGATGCTTGGCATTGGTACAGTGAACCACAGTTGGGTAAGTGAATGACTGGCTCATGCAGTCCTGTAGGTACTGGTAGATGGCAAATGTGATTGATGCAGTGGCTGCCGTACCATCGACCACTGGCTCAGGGTCCTTAAAGGGGACCACAGTACTGCGCAGTATTGTGTAGTCTGCCTCTGAGCAAGCAATGTGTATGGTAACTGGCAACACTCACAGCAACGGATGCCAAAAGCAGAAGCCAATGTCCAAATAACATAGATCAACTTCTGCATGACAATATGTGTTATCATACATGTATTGACATGTGTCTGCCAATTACAATTGGAAATGGCCGGTAAGACTGGCCTAAAGTTCCCATGATGTACACAGTCTGGGGTGTTGTTCCGATAATAAAGTGGCAATACCTCCCAATCGTGACCTCTGGGTATGGTATGAAAGTGGTTGTTAACCTGCAACATTGGATGTATAGCATTGGTTTCTGGTGTCGGAAGACATGGTTCCTGTAGCACAACACAGTATGGGTAGTCAAGCACACATACACGATTGCTGAACACACAGCATCAGTGAAACCCACTGCTCACAAGGACACAGTCCGACAAGCTCTACACTTTACATATGCACAGTGGTGTCCATTGTAGGACCCAAAAATTGTGGAAAGAATCGAATAATGTGTTATTTCAATGCGTACCTGAAATCATTGTCGTCACAGGTACACATATGCACCGCAGGCGTGTTTAATGTTGCTGATAGCTGTCCATGTAATGCAGCACAGATGCACAGAAATACCCAGGGTACCGGGTCCATAGAACTGCGCCCACATCACAGTACCGCACATGACGGATGTGTAATGGGTACTGCCAATTGTTGCAGTCAAGGGATTCTGGGTATGTAGACGCTGTGCTCGGTGTTGTTTCGCAGGCAATCCTTTCTCCCGCCCCGTGGGAGGGATGTGTGCGTAGCACCTGCCTTACTCTCCGCTAATAATGCAAACCATACTCCGGAGAATGCTAAATGTAGGTGTGGAATGTGTACAGCCCTATACTAGTGTCCAGTAGGCAATTGTCATGGATGGACACCCGTATGGCCAGGATGGCACCCACAACTGCAAACCCGGTACATGACATAGCCGCGGTAAGGCATAACACAGGAAATACACATAGGGACTACAGTTGACATTCCACATACAAAGCCGGACCCTCGTGCCAACACCGGCGTACACAGCACTCAGTCTGCCAGCAACAGACTGAGGAGCACCCGCTACCGTACAGCGGAACAGATGTGCGACCTGTGGAACACATACTAATGGCACACACACAACGTCAAGTAGGATATGTAAACTATGGCATTCCCACCTATGAAGACAACATGGTTAAATGAATGCATAGGTAAGCAACATGTTCCGGTGGTGTTATATTGGAAATACAGTGACGGATATGTCCCATTGGGATGTCTGCGGTTAATATGAAGCAGTTGCTAACCAGCATCTTTGGATGTATGTCATTTGTCCACAGTAGTAGATCACCTGGTTATGTAGCACCATGTGGAATGGGTAGTCCAACAGACATCCGCGATTGCTGAACACACAGTATCAGTGAAACCCACTGCTCACAAGGACACAGTCCGACAAGCTCTAAACTTTACATATGCACAGTGTTGTCCATTGTAGGACCCAAAAATTTGTCTAAAGACAGGAATGCCGCCTTCTTTCAACACTTAATTGAACTCATTGTCGTCACAGGTACACATATGCACCACAAGCGTGTTTAATGTTGCTGATAGCTGTCCATGTAATGCAGCACAGATGCACAGAAATACCCAGGGTACCGGGTCCATAGAACTGCGTCCACATCACAGTCCCGCACACATGACGGATGTGTAATGGGTACTATCAGTTGTTGCAGTCAAGGGATTCTGGGTATGTAGACTCTGTGCTCGGTGTTGTTTCGCAGGCAATCCTTTCTCCCGCCCCGTGGGAGGGATGTGTGCGTAGCACCTGCCTTACTCTCCGCTAATAATGCAAACCATACTCCGGAGAATGCTAAATGTAGGTGTGGAATGTGTACAGCCCTATACTAGTGTCCAGTAGGCAATTGTCATGGATGGACACCCGTATGGCCAGGATGGCACCCACAACTGCAAACCCGGGTACATGACATAGCCGCGGTAAGGCATAACACAGGAAATACACATAGGGACTACAGTTGACATTCCACATACAAAGCCGGACCCTCATGCCAACACCGGCGTACACAGCACTCAGTCTGCCAGCAACAGACTGAGGAGCACCCGCTACCGTACAGCGGAACAGATGTGCGACCTGTGGAACACATACTAATGGCACACACACAACGTCAAGTAGGATATGTAAACTATGGCATTCCCACCTATGAAGACAACATGGTTAAATGAATACATAGGTAATCAACATGTTCCGGTGGTGTTATATTGGAAATACAGTGACGGATATGTCCCATTGGGACGACTGCAGTTTATATGGAGCATTTGCTAACCAGCATCATTGGATGTATGTCATTTGTCCACAGTACTAAATCACCTGGTTATGTAGCACCATGTGGAATGGGTGGTCAAACAGACATCCGCGATTCCTGAACACACAGTATCAGTGAAACCCAGTGCTCACAAGGACACAGTCCGACAAGCTCTACACTTTACATATGCACAGTGGTGTCCATTGTAGGACCCAAAAATTTGTCTAAAGACAGGAATGCTGCCTTATTTAATCAACTAACTGAACTCATTGTAGTCACAGGTACACATATGCACCGCAAGCGTGTTTAATGCTGCTGATAGCTGTCCATGTCATGCAGCACAGATGCACAGAAATACCCAGGGTACCGGGTCCATAGAACTGCGTCCACATCACAGTCCCGCACACATGACGGATGTGTAATGGGTACTGTCAATTGTTGCAGTCAAGGGATTCTGGGTATGTAGACTCTGTGCTCGGTGTTGTTTCGCAGGCAATCCTTTCTCCCGCCCCGTGGGAGGGATGTGTGCATATCACCTGCCTTACTCTCCGCTAATAATGCAAACCATACTCCGGAGAATGCTAAATGTAGGTGTGTAATGTGTACAGCCCTATACTAGTGTCCAGTAGGCAATTGTCATGGATGGACACCCGTATGGCCAGGATGGCACCCACAACTGCAAACCCGGGTAAATGACATAGCCGCGGGAAGGCATAACACAGGAAATACACATAGGGACTACAGTTGACATTCCACATACAAAGCCGGACCCTCGTGCCAACACCGGCGTACACAGCACTCAGTCTGCCAGCAACAGACTGAGGAGCACCCGCTACCGTACAGCGGAACAGATGTGCGACCTGTGGAACACATACTAATGGCACACACACAACGTCAAGTAGGATATGTAAACTATGGCATTCCCACCTATGAAGACAACATGGTTAAATGAATGCATAGGTAAGCAACATGTTCCGGTGGTGTTATATTGGAAATACAGTGACGGATATGTCCCATTGGGATGTCTGCGGTTAATATGAAGCAGTTGCTAACCAGCATCTTTGGATGTATGTCATTTGTCCACAGTAGTAGATCACCTGGTTATGTAGCACCATGTGGAATGGGTAGTCCAACAGACATCCGTGATTGCTGAACACACAGTATCAGTGAAACCCACTGCTCACAAGGACACAGTCCGACAAGCTCTAAACTTTACATATGCACAGTGTTGTCCATTGTAGGACCCAAAAATTTGTCTAAAGACAGGAATGCCGCCTTCTTTCAACACTTAATTGAACTCATTGTCGTCACAGGTACACATATGCACTGCAAGCGTGTTTAATGTTGCTGATAGCTGTCCATGTCATGCAGCACAGATGCACAGAAATACCCAGGGTACCGGGTCCATAGAACTGCGTCCACATCACAGTCCCGCACATGACGGATGTGTAATGGGTACTGTCAATTGTTGCAGTCAAGGGATTCTGGGTATGTAGACGCTGTGCTCGGTGTTGTTTCATGGCAATCCTTTCTCCGCCCGTGGGAGGGATGTGTGCGTATCACCTGCCTTACTCTCCGCTAATAATGCAAACCATACTCCGGAGAATGCTAAATGTAGGTGTGTAATGTGTACAGCCCTATACTAGTGTCCAGTAGGCAATTGTCATGGATGGACACCCGTAGGGCCAGGATGGCACCCACAACTGCAACCCGGGTAAATGACATAGCCGCGGGAAGGCATAACACAGGAAATACACATAGGGACTACAGTTGACATTCCACATACAAAGCCGGACTGTCGTGCCAACACCGGCGTACACAGCACTCAATCTGCCAGCAACAGACTGAGGAGCACCCGCTACCGTATAGCGGAACAGATGTGCGACCTGTGGAACACATACTAATAGCACACACACAACGTCAAGTAGGATATGTAAACTATGGCATTCCCACCTATGAAGACAACATGGTTAAATGAATGCATAGGTAAGCAACATGTTCCGGTGGTGTTATATTGGTAATATAGTGACGGATATGTCCCATTGGGATGTCTGAGGTGTATATGAAGCAGTTGCTAACCAGCATCTTTGGATGTATGTAATTTGTTCACAGTACTAAATCAGCTGGTTATGTAGCACCATGTGGAATGGGTAGTCAAACAGACATCCACGATTGGGGAACATACACCAGCAGTGAAAAGCACTGGGCAGGTGGACACAGTCCAGTAACATCTAACTTGACATATGCACATCGGTGTCCATTGTAGGACCCAAAAATTCTGTTCAGAGAATGCCTGCTAGCTTCCTGCATTACTCATGTGATCTAATTGTCGTCACCACGTCACAGGTACACATATGCACGCAAGCGTGTTCAATGTTGATGATAGCTGTCCATGAACTGCAGCACACATGCACAGAAATACCCAGGGTATTGGGTCCATTCAGCTGCGTCCACATCACAGTCCAGCACACATGACGGATGTGTAATGGGTACTGTCCATTGTTGCAGTCAAGGGAGTCTGGGTATGTAGAATCTGGCCTCGGTGTTGTTTCGCAGGCAATCCTTTGTCCCGCCCCGTGGGAGGGACGTGTGCGTAGCACATGCGTCACTCTCCGCTAATAATGCACACCATACTCCGGGGAATGCAAAATGCAGGTGTGAAATGTGTACAGCCCTATACCAGTGTATAGTAGGCAATTCACATGGATGGACAAGCGTATGACTAAGATGGCACCCATAACTGCAAACCCGGTGGAATTACACTGCCGTGGTAAGGCATTACACAAGTCATACACATAGGGACTACAGTTGACATTCCCCATACAACAAACACAGACAACCAGCCGATGAAGTCCAAAGCAAAGGCTACTTGGGGGAGGGGAACCCGTCCCAAAATTTTTACCCCCCAACCAG
>NC_056735.1:1657840807-1657952698 GCF_019279795.1 Protopterus annectens | reverse complement strand
TAAGTAGCCATATTTGGCGTTATAACGCCGACGCTATGCTGGCGCCTGGCGCAAGGTTCATGAATCCCGGGGCTTATTTATTATAAATCTAAATAATATGAAAACATTCTTACGCTTCATAAATATTATGTTTAGAATACTGTTTTCTTCTCTTCTTTTCTCTTTGCTGGTTTCTTTCTTTCTTTCTTTCTTTCCTTTTTGTCTTTAGGCTTTGGTTTTATTTTAGTAGTATCAACATTTATAGTGCCAGTCATAATGTAATGTAATACAATGAAGCATCTGTCAAATCCAATAAAGTAAGCTCGTCAACAAGCAAATTCCTTTTTTGTTCTTTTTTTTATGTATACCTATCTTATTTTTATAAAGGTCTCCCAAGGTGGACAGTTCTTACTCATGGTTCTCAACCTCTTAGCACAAATAGTAGGTGGGACGAAGTCTCAATAATAGGGACAAATTTTAACTATTGCTGTTAAAAGTTAGAAAGTTGCTAAAATAAAAGGTGTTGTGTTACCATACATTTTCTGAAGGATATGAAGTCTGAAACTCAACTGCCTGTCATTATTGTCATTATTTAGTGAATTGAATCCTTGATGATTTTACACAAAAATCCAGAAAAATCACAAATTTTATAAGAAACAGACCAAACATATGAGGCAAAAATCTAGACATTCTGCAAAAATCTGGACTATTGAGAGGTATATTCTCACTTGAGGAGACAGACTAAGGTAAGGCACTTATACTGGATGGCAGCAAAAGTCTGTGATAGTGTTGTCAGCAGAGGAGCACATTTCTGTGGAAAACACCAACATTAATGTTACCTTTTGGAAGAAAGGCCTGGCAATCTGCTTCTGTATCTTACCTTGAAAACTCAACAGATGGATACTGCTTTTATTTATTTTATTTTATTTATTTTACATTTGTTGACCGGGATAGTCTGACTGGATACATGTCCATTTTCAGCAGAGGCCCAGGGAGAAAACTTCCAAAGGTATACATATACAATCATTACAGTGTCATGTCGAACAAGAGTAATCATAACATTAAACAAATATAACACATTTTATAATCTAGTTAAATTTATGGAAATATACCACTTATTCTAGTACATTTAAAGTTGTACAGTCTAACAATCTTCTAAACTGGCTTAACAAAGATATTTGAGTAGCACTTACAGACATAGGATAGATACATAAGTATGCATAAAGATTTAGTCAGGCTTGGAGCAGGGACATATCCATTGAGACTTGAAACATTCCTTGAGAGCTATTTTGAATTGAGATAGGGTGGTATCCAGGGTAATGTTAGCAGGTACGGAATTCCAAATTTTGCCAGCAGAGTTGGCGAACAGGGAGTCACCAGCTGAGTTGTTGGATTTGATGGTTTGCACTAATAGTCTGTTAGATGACTGGAGTGATCTGGAGTTGGAGTGGGGGTAGATGATGCTTTTCAGGGCAGGTGTATTATCTGGTTGGTTAAGTGCTTTGTGAGCAACAATGAGTTGATTATATTGAATCTGCCTGGGTAGCTCTAGCCATTTGAGATAATTTAGATTTTTACAATGATGGGTTCTATAGGGTAGACCAGTTGCAAATCTAGCTATGTTATTATAGCAGCTTGAGAGTTTAGTAAGATCAGATTTATTTAGGTTGTCCAGTAAAGGGGAAGCATAGTAGACTGTAGAGAGTAGATCGGAGCAGGCAATGGAGGACCTAGCATATGGGATAAGGAATGGCTTTATCCTATAAAGTGAGCCCAGTTTTCTGTTAATGGTTTTGATTGTTTTGTTGACATGCACATCAAACTTAAGATTGTTGTCTATAATAACTCCTAGTAGTTTTGTATGGGCATCTGGAGAGATAATGGTACCGTTATTAGTCTTAATGGAGAGAGAAAACGCCCTGGATCTTTGAGTGGGGGTGAAAAGTAGGAGCTTTGTTTTATTAGGGTTGAGCATCAGACAGTGAGTGGCAAGCCAGTTCTCTACTAGGTTGAAAGTACTCTGAGTTATTGATAGCAGTTCTGTTTGCAAGGTGCCAGTGCAGATCAGCGTTGAGTCATCTGCATATTGAATACAGATGGCTTCAGGAATTACAGTGTGGAGGTCATTGATAAAAATAGAAAACAGAAGTTGTCCCAAGATAGATCCCTGCGGGACACCTAGAGTGTTGAGTAGGAGGTTTGAGAGTTTGTTCTGCCATAAGATGGATTGTTGTCTATTGTGCAGGTAAGATTCAAACCATCGGAGAGGGTGATTTCCTACATACATTGTTGCCAAGATGTTGATGAGAAGATGGTGGTTAACCATGTCAAAAGCCTTTGACAGGTCCAAGAAAAGGGCTGAAGATAGCTTGTTGTTGTTCTTGTTATAATTTAATGCATTAGAGAAGGTGAGGAGGGCTGTGGTGGTACTATGATATGGTCTGAAGCCTTGCTGGGAACTAGCCAGTAGGTTGTTTTGGGATAGAAAGTTCAGGAGTCGTTTATAGATGCATTTTTCCATTCTTTTTGCCAGAGGTGATAAGATGGCTATGAGTCTATAATTGGATAACTCAGCAGAGTTACCACCTTTATGGAGAGGTATGACATGAGATATTTTCCAGATAGAGGGGACTGAGGCTTCTGATATGGACCGATTAATTAGAATGGAAACAGGGTATATTTTAAAACAAATGATATTATAATGCTGGAAGATGTGGTTCTCAGGCTGGAAGGCACTCAATAATCTGTCGGGTAAGAACACAATAACCTTAAGAGTAAAGTGGGAGCATATAAAATGGTGGGGTTAAATCCTTAAAGGCATCTAACTGCTGACACCATCATGCATGAAATTAAGATTGGGTGCTGCAAAAGGGGTCTTAACATACTGGGGTACTGAACATTCAAAGCACAAATCAGAGAAAGTAAGTTATAGTTATAAGCTAAGTGGAACATGAGCTGCCCAATGAACTAAAAGGTATTGTCACTGGATACTTCAGATATTATGAGCACAAGAACTGCAGCAAAATACAATGTGGTCACTGAATGGCTATCCTCCACTCTGACAAGTTTAGCATCCTTAATGTGATTTATCTTTATCTCTTTATCACAGTTCCACTGCACTGTGTGATTTCTACTGTGTCAGGTTGTAACACACTTCAGTGATTTTGTTTCCTTTTCTCCACTTGTGTGACAATGAAGTTGATTTATATAAGTAAGAGTGGTTTGAGAGCTTACTGAGTGGTGGGGAGGCTTGTTTCCTGCAGCATATCAACACACACACACACACACACACACACACACACACACACACACACACACACACACACACACACACACACACACACACACACACACACACACACACACACACACACACACACACACACACACACACACACACACATATTTATATATTATTGTTAATGTTTTTGAATTACATTTTTTATGTCAAATAATGTCCTGTAACATGCTGTAGGGTTACCTGAGTGAATGCAGGTAAGGCATCAGTGGATATTTAGTCTCTTTTCTTCTATAAGGTACATCCATTAACATGAATTTCATTCAGACATATGCAGCAACAACAGAGCCAGAAGAGAATGAAGTAGATCACTGCAGTTAGCAAAGACAATCTGAAAATAACAGAGCATATGAAAAGATATAGTCATAGGCGATTGGAAAGAGAAAGTAGGAAACGGAAAAGGTTAGGTAATCGTAAAACATAGCTTCAGTTATGGAAATGTAAAAGATTATCTAACTGTATTGTGCAGGGTAAACAACCTGTTAATTTCAAACACATTCTTTCAGCAACTTAAGATGTGCCTATACATGTGGACTTTAATCTATGGATTGTAAAGAAGTCAGATTGTCAATGTTTGTGAAAATAAACAAGTAAGGAGCTCAATAACATGAATAAAAGCAAACCCTGGCACTGACTGGAGTACTAATCACTAGCTACCAGTGTTAAAATGAAGCTTAAGTTGAAAATGTATAACCTATTCAGGTACTTTGTAATGCATGAGTTTGAAAATATATCAGTGGAGTACCATGACCCTCAGGAAAATTGATTTGCTGCATTAGATACAAATGGCATTTGATATGAATGGCAGATTAGCAGACGATCTATGGGAAGAAATCAAGAAAGTTGTATTTGAAGGATGCGAAAAGTTCTTGCATAATGTGTAAAAGTGAAACCAATCAAAATGTTTAATGAGACTTTGAATGTGGTTCAGAAATGCAAAGATACTAAAGCTGGATAAAACAAGAGACTTTTGTGGAACTTAACTAAAATTTCCAGCATGCCACAAGATGTGATGAGACAAAGAGAAATACTACAATGACGCTTGCAAGACAATAGAATCAAGAAATAATGCAAAATTAAAAAGAGCAGCTTTCCTAAAATTATAAGACCTAAAGAGAAAATTCCAATCTCAAACTGGAATGTTACCAGGTGCTCAGGAATCTGTGTTTAATGATGCTGAAAGAATTAGGTAAAGATTGAAAGACTACACTGAGTTATGGGTGCGATATCCTCATGACTGAAGGTTTGTATACTGAAAGACATAATAATGTGGCAAGGTTGTTACACTAGAGACTTTGTAAACACTGCAACATAGAGGCAGCTGTGTGACATTGGAAACATGAGCCGTGTCAGGCTGAGTAAGCATGATCTGCCCTTGACAAAATCAAACTGGGATGAATCCAGTGTTTGAAGGTTTTTCTATGTTTTTATTAATCATTTCCATGATAAGTCTTTTAGTGGGTTGCATATGAGACTTAGTCAGACTTATGGGTCTAATATTTTCTAGGTCCATTGATGGCCCGTCCTTGTGTATAGGTTTGACCACTGTAGTACTCCATTCACATGGTACAAAGCCTGTCCAGATGCTATGGTTAAGCAGTGACTCCAGAGGTACTCATAGGTCATGTTTCAGCCTATTTATAAGGTATCCTGGTGGGTCTACTTCAGAAATCCAAATGCTTACTTACCCAACTTCCTAAATGCTGAGACAAAAAGGCTGATGACTAAACAGCACTAACGTCCCAGGACACCGACTTTCCACTCCAGGTAAGCCACTGCTTGGCCATCCTGACAAAAAAGTAAAACTGAAGGAAACAAACCCATGCATGTGGGGGGCTTCACCGCTCACACCCCCCATAAGTAAATATACCAACTCCGAGATGGGTTCCTATCGTGTGATTGAAAATTGTAAATGGCGAATGCATATTGAGTGAACCCGATTGGTCAAAATGTCATGCACGTAACACGGAAATCGCCGTAGGGAATAATTTCCCTTTACTTCAATGCAGTGTGATCTCGGAGTAGGAATATTTAAGTAGTGGGGGTGGTGGGGGTGCAGGGCGGCTTGCCCCCCTGCCTACAGCATTTAGGTAAGTATAGTTTTATATTTATTTTTTTTATTATATTTTCGAAATTTCAAACATCGCTCATATGGTGTCGACCATATGGTATTCGATGTTTGAAACTTTCAAAAATATAATATAGACCCCTCTAAGATCACACTACTGTGGGGGTAAGGGGCAAAGTTCAACAGGATGGTCAACCGGTTACTTACCTGGAGTGGAAAGTCGGTGTTCCGGGACGTAGATGTTGTGCAGTCATCAGCCTTTTCATATCTGCGTTTTGGAAGTCAGATAAATGAGCATTCAGGTTTCTGAAGGGGACTCATCCTAGCATATTATGTGGCCCCCATAATAAAGTGTTTTTGATTTTAGAGGGTGCATCAGTAGCCTGCTCCCTAGTAATAGTGTGTGTGTGTGGGGGGGGGGGGGCTACTTTATGGTGTTTTCTGGAAGGTGGCCAGGGAAGAGAGAGAGAGAGAGAGAGAGAATTGGAGCTGAATTTATCAGCCAACAGATTTGTTATATCTTCCAGCTCTGTGTAGGTGGCTCCATTTAAATTCAGTTCTGTGCATTGCTCTTGAGGTTTCAGACATAGCTAGGAAGCCCTGTGGTTGTCCCTTGCCTGGGAGGCTATTGTTACCTCAAATTTGGTTTTAGTAGACTTGATTTGCCCACTTAATTTTTGTTTAGATTGATGAGATTTTTGTCATCATACTGGGTGTAGCACATCTGAATCTTGGCAATGACTTTTCTTCTTTTGTTGTATAACATGTTTATGTTTAGATTTCACCAGGCTTGTTTGTTTTTGAGCTAGTTCTGGGCTTGTTTCTGCTAGGCACTACTATCTCTTTGCATTTATTGACATGATTGTACAGAAATTCTGTTGACAATTTTGCATGGGCAGCTTTGTTCTCTGGGTTTAGTGGGCTTGAAATTTTGACATGTTATCACTTAGTAGTAGTAGGAAGTTTGCCTTAAAATAGCTCCTAAGCATTACATGGGTAGCTAGTGTCACTGAACTAATTTGTATTATACAAGAGACAGCTTTGCTGTTTGATCTTACAAGACTGGACATTGCACTGGGTAGGGGGGACATCATTCTCCAATATTTGTGAGTTCTAGGTCAAGTATATAAGTAGACGTATGGACTAGCTAGTCCAAGGTATTTGTGTTTACATAGCCTAGGAATTTCTGGGCCTGTAAGTTTAGAGTTATGTAAAAATCTTACTTTATACTGGGGGTAGTTGAAGTCACCCATAAACATGGTATTTAGTCGAATGGTGAGGACCTTCCATAAGCCCAACTATGAGTTATGGGTTACTTAGGCCATAGAGGGTGCCCTGTAACTTGCAAGGATAGATAAGGGACTTTGTCTATGGAAATCTGGACATGGAAAAACTGAAGCACATCATCCTGTTTAGTTTAGAGTGGAGTTTGTTGTTGATATAGATTGAGACACCTCCATCTTTGATCCCTGTATTTGCAGTAGCTGGCCTGAATGTGTGGAAGGCATAGTAACACTGCATTGCCAGGGTATTTTCTGCGGCTTTAAATATGTCTCAGTAACTGCTCAGATGTCCACATTGTCCAGAGTGAGGATAGCCTGGACGAAATGAAATTTCTTGTTTTAGCTTCTGGGATTGAGCAGTAACAATTTTACATTTTCTTGGATTGGTTTACATTGGATGGTTTTTCAGTTTAGTACTGAATAAAAATATACTACGGGGAGGACCATGTTTGAGCCAATATTCAAAAACCTAGAAAGGATAGATGCAGACCATCCTTGGCAAAGCATTGTGGTTTGCTGACCATATCCTCTCATGCTGACAAATATTGAACCCCCTTGGAATGATACCAGAAACTAAACCAATTAGTGAAATCATCATCTTTTGTTCATATTGTGGCATCATCCTTGGTGAAGGTACAATGCTGCTGAGTGCTACACAAATTCCAGCCTGGGCACATAGCCCTAGAGATCCATAATGTCTTTCTTCATTTAGTCCATGGAGGTAAGTCTCAGGTTGTTTACACTCACATGAACTGTGGCTGAGTCATACTGGTACCTGTGGTCTAATAACTTGAGTGCATGGGTGAGTTGGTGGATTCTGAGAGACAACTGATGAATTTCTCCTTATTCACCATGGTGAGCAGGATATCTGTATGTCTGATAATGGAGTCTCCTGTGATTCAATATTAGGTAGTGTGTTGGTTTGCTTTATCAGCTTTATAGTTGAGGCTGCAAAGGGTGTGGCTGTATCTGATGTGTTGATTGTTCTTTTGGTTGAATGCTTTTGGGGTTGCTAAGGATTCCTTTCATAAGATGAATGTCTAGGAAGTATTTGGGATTTAGGAAGGTTGATTTTAAATTCCTCAACATATGTTTTATAATATATTGGGTCAGTACTATGTGTTGTGGGTGTAATGCTTATGTTAACAAGAAACTGATTGTTATTTTGAGTGCTTTTGTGTGAGAGTCTTTCCTCCAGTGACACTATGCAATTACATCTCTCAAATGCTGTATTAATTTCTCTAAGGATTAGTTGGTTGTCAGGAAAAATGAAACAATTCCTACATTGTCTCATGATACCCATATCTACCAGGCTGAGAAATTGGAAAAATGCTTATCCGTGGTGTCAGGTCTTTTTTACGTGAACTACAAAGGGGTGGCTAATTTGGGTGCTGTCTGGGTACAAACTGCAACTTGACTTAAAATTAATTAAAAGATGATTCTAAAGCAGACAAGTCAGCAACAAGGAATACACACTTTAAAGTGATTTCAAAACACACTATTAGTAGCTAGACAGAAGAAAAGCAAATGCCCTTTACAGTGATCAAATGCAGAAAAATGCAATGAAATAGTTTGAAAATACAGCAGTAGTCTCTAAAAATAGTTTAGAAATGTGCAACATGTCAATATAAAGTGCTTATCTTATCCTGGATGATACCAGATGCAAGCCAAGCACTCTGAGAACACAGACAGAGTTTGAGCTCTGTGGAACTAAGCCAAGAGCTGACCCAAACACACCAAATTTATAAATATAAAGAAAATTGACTAAACCATCTAAAAAGCCCTCCAACTGAGGAAACAACCTCACTTTAATCCTCGTTGTGTGTTTTCCAGCTCAGACAGATCAGGATAACTTTCTACTGCCATTTGAATTGCAGTCAGAGAAGTCTTAATGTAAAAACATACTTTAGTTAGCCAGAAGTGAAAAGGTATGAATGAGATACATAAAGTAACTCTTATTTAAGCCATCCGGCCTGTTTACTAACTCAGACAGACCAGGCTACATGTTAACTGTCCCCAGAATTGTATTCCCATTATCATTCTTCTTTTTATTAATTTAATTGTATTTTTGTGACTAATGATTCAGTTTAACAATACATTCCTAACCATCTTAAATCAACAGCCACCCCCCCCCCCAAGATCCAAAAGAATCAAATCAAATGCCTGCCCCTGGCTATCCCATGAAACTAGAAACATCATGCATCAGCGTTACAAAAAATGGAAACAATACCAAAAACAAAACACAACCAACTCCCTCCTAGAATTTAAACAGCTACGTAACTTAGCCAAAACATTAATAACCAAAGACCACAAAAACAACTACAACAAACTCCAATCCATTCACTCATCCAACCCAAATAGATTTTGGAGTTCTGTGTCCTCCATCCTTCACCCAGGCAATACAAGTAACCCATGCACAGACCCTACTCTCTCAGACCTTCAAACTGCCACTAATTTCAACCATTTCTTTATTGATTGCATTGCAAAACTATCCTCCTCCTTCCCTGACCACTCCTCCTGCCCCCCTGCCCCCACCAGCAAGCCTCCTCCTTCCTCCTCCTTTACCCTCAAACCCATCCCTACAAACACAATAAAAAGACTTGTCCTCAAGCTAAAACCCTGTCATAACGCACCAGATAATCTACCACCCTCCTTCCACAAACAATCCGCCAAAACCATTGCCTACCTCTATTCTAATAAACAGATCTATACAGGAATCATAATTCCCTACCATCTGGCAGCACATCATTCCTCTTCATAAAGGTGGAAGAAACATAGACACAACCAACTTCAGGCCTATAGCCATACTCTCCCCCCTTTCAATAACACTTGAAAAAAAACATCCATGAACAAATTATGCAACATCTAAACCTAAACAAACTTCTCTCCCACACCCAACATGGCTTCTGCCCCGGCCATAGTACCATCACTGCCCTCCTTTCCTTTCTAGAGACTATCAACCTTGCACGTGATAAGGACAAATATGTATCATCACTATTCTTAGATCTTTCAAAAGCATTCAACACCATCTAGCATTCAACACCATCTCCCATCCCCTACTTCTATCCCAGCTCTCTTACTTACATCTCTCTCCCTCCACCCTTGCTTGGTTCACCAGCTACCTCTCTAACCACCAACAATCCATCCAGTGGAAGGAATCTACCTCTCCTTTCCTGCCCACACCCACCGGGGTCCCTCAAGGTTCTGTTCTTGGTCCTCTGCTCTTTAACATATTTATCAACAATTTCCACCTCTCCATCCCTGATGCCTCCATCATCCAATATGCAGATGACTCCACCATCATCTCCTCTGCCACCTCACCTGCTGAACTACTAATAAAATCCCAGCTTGCCTTCTCCAAAACCGAATCTTGGATGAAAACCAATCACCTTGCCCTAAATTCCTCCAAAACAAAACTAATGATCTTTACCCCTACTAGAAATTCCACTTTAGACAAAAATCTGTTCTGTATTACAAGCCACAATAATACTCCACTAGAAATAGTCCCCTCAACAAAACTGCTAGGTATCATTATTGATGAAAACCTAAAGTTTGACTCCCACATATACTCTGCCATGAAAAACACACATCAGAAGATTGGTGTCCTATACAGACACAGTCGCGATCTCAGCCCCTCCACCCGACAAACACATGCAACTACCTTCCTCCTCCCATCCCTCATGTACGGTATTCCCCTATTTACCAATCTCCAAATAGGCCTGCCCTCCAAACTAGAAGCCTGCTACCACAAAATTAGCAAATTCGCTACTAACTCCAAAAGTTCATCTCATCATTGCCACTCACTACTCAACCTCAAATGGCTAGAACTCCCCAACTACCTTAGATATTTGTAACTCACCACTACTCACAAGCTCATCTTCAAACCTTCTGACTGTCCATCCCTAACCACAGCACTAACACCCTACACCCCCCCTCTCCATAAGATCAGAGAACCAAAATCTGCTTCAAGTACACAAACTCTCTCATCCCCCAGGCCAACTACTACTATCCTGCCCAATAGCCAAACTTTAGAACTCTCCACCCTCCCACCTGCAGAACATACCTAACCATAATAACTTCAAAAGCCAGCTCTTCATATATCTATCCTCCAACTGGGAATGTCCCTCTCATGCTCCTACCTAAATTACTTCCTCAATCGACTGTCTTCCTACCCTCCTTCTTTGTTCTCTTACATAAATATCGAATTGAGCTTTGTCTCTGTTAACCTGATGCATTGATCTAATTATGGTACATTAATTAATGTAATGTAACCTTACATATATGTAAATATGTAATGCAATGTATGTTCTTGTGGCGCTTTTCTCCCCGGGCCTCTACTGAAAATGGGCCAACTCGACCCAGTGGACTATCCTGGTCAACAAATGCAAATAAAATAAATAAATAAATAAATAATGTATTATTACAATGAAATGTTTCTTAATTCTTTAGAATAGAATTTAAAAAAATCTAATTTATTAACTATTTACACTATAGATATAAATGCCTGCAAAATGTAAAATAAACAAAACAAAACTTTGAATTTAAATCAAGAATGAGATAATGAATGGATATTTTAAACATTGCTATCACATTATTATAACAAATGAATTTGCAAAGGTAACATTTTGTAAACAAATATAAGAGTTAAGACTTTAGTCCATAGATTCTTAATACAGGTATTAAGATATAACCTGTTTTATGTTGATTTTTCTGGGTGTTATTTCCAAAGAGATGATACAAATTCTTTAAATTGTGTAGGAGAAGGCTGCATCCAACTTCTTTTTATACTTTATAGTACCACAGCTAAAACTGTCCATATTAAATAACAATTCTCATTTTTTATTTCATAATTTCCAATGATATTAAATAAAACTACTGATTTGTTTAAAGAAGAAGAAAGATATAAAGGACGGGTGGGCAACTCAAAAGCCTTCAAGCTTAAAAGTGCAACAGGAAAAGGGTAAATGGGAGGGAAACAACAAAACTGATTTAAATAGTAAGATAAGTGCAGTATTTTACATGCAGTTTAAATGTTGTTCCCTGGATTGAAAATGTAGTCCAAATGCTTTTTTTTCCAAGCTTCCAAGCATTTCATTATAGATACTTGGATTTTCCAAAATAATGAATGTTACCCTTTTAAATATGCAATGAGACTATTTTTTAATTGAAGCACAGTACTATAAAAGTGGCATTAAATTCAATTGTATTTGTGCAGAACAGACCTGAAGAAGCTTTTATAGCGAAAGCGCTTGTCTATTAATAAAATCATGATGTTTTATCATTTTGGCATTCTGGATTACAACGAGTGTTCAAGCATCTAAGTGTTCCAGTGATATTTTGCATTTTGAATCTTGGATAACACCACAACGTTCGTATTTACCTTCTGCTTCACTCTCAGCCATCAGCAGCTTTAAGGGTTATTTCATTTTATTGATTTGGCTGAGAGAGTTTACCGTAGAGGTGGTTATCACTTCTATTTGACATTTATTGCATTTATTTTTAACCACCTCATGGAGCAGACAACAAGTTTTAGTTGTTGGACTTTTGTTTTGCATTGACTTTCCGTTTTTCTGAAAATGTTACAAAATGGCCAATATAGAGCTTGATTATATTCCTCATGGTGAATACCAGAGGAAAGAATCACTACATCGCCGATTTAAATAGTACCTGGACTGCACGGCTGTTTCAGCTTGGCGCCTTGACGCATTGACGCCCAGAGATGACATCAATTTGGAAACGACGAACATGGAGCGGCTACATCAGCTATTGGAAAGTATGGAACGGAACTTTCATGAGCTCAAAAGACTACAAGTGCAACGGATGCATTTGCAATATTGTTTAGACATGAACATCGTACCACGGGGCTTGCGCATCTTCAATATGCCCAGTCAAGGGCGTGACTACCCTGAACTCTTATCGGCTTGGCAGAAACTTAATATAGAAGCCAGTCGGAGGTATTTGGAACTACTCATAAATTATTTCTTACCAGAAGAGGAAACGCTAGTCTCGGATATCAACACCAAGTACGCAAATATGTGCAATGAGTTTGAAGAAGGTACTGTAACTCCACTCTTTGAAAATGTCTTAGATAGTGTATCAGCATTAGAAAGAAAGCTGATTACACAAAAGAGACACAAAATTAGCAGAGATTTAAACGATTTTAAATTGGGCCACGTATTTACTTGGCCCAGGTATAATAACAATAATGGTAGTAACCTTGCTCATGATACAGGGGCCACGATGCACAATGCTGACAATGCTGTGAATGATAGATTTATACCAGCTAATGTGAATACATCTGACACCAGAGTATCCAACACTGGTAATAAGAATACTAGTTTTAATGGAAATAGAAATATGCATCCTATGAATAGGATGAATGGTACTGGCAGTATGGTGCATAGTGATATACATAATAGTATCATTGGGAATAAATGTAGTCATATTTCCAACAATACAGACACACTATGCCCAACTAGAAATAATAGTGATAATAACATCAGCACCAATGCATACAGGCCTAGTAATATTGCAGGTAAGAATGGTATTACTAAATCCACTAGCCCGGGTAGAAGCACACAAGGTGCTCAACTTAATGTGAGTGAGTTAGCATTGTCCAAAGCTGATGGGAATGATCTATATACTGAAACTACAATACAGGGTGATATTGCACTATCAGTGAGAAAAGGGAATGTGGATGAGACCATCACAGTACATGAAGGAACCATAGAATTAATTAATACTAATACTAATTCCAATGATTCTAATGATGTGATTCATATCATACATCCTAGCCTGCAGGAAGAGGTGAATTTGTATCTGACAGTTCAGGTTATTAGAAATAAACCAGGTGCTGACACGGACAATGGTGGAGCAGTGGTAAGAAGGAAAATACAAGGTACACAGTTAATGACTGGCCCAGAGCCAGCGCTGAATGTTTCTTTTCCCCTACCAGTACGTATGGAGAAGGGTCCAAGACGCACGCGCTCTATGAGTCGCGGACGTCAAAAAAGGAAATACTCGGAGGAGTTTCCACAGAATCAAACATTGAGGAAAATGTGGAAAAAATGAATAATGGATCAGTATTTAACCTCTCCAATAGATTACTAACCAAAGATGATATTACATTACTGAACAAGGGGATGAATTTCATACCTAGAAGTAATAGTACAATTACAGAAACTATAACAGATTTAAAATTATTTTATAGAAATGTTATGCTGAAGTTGCTGTATAAAGAGACTAATTCTACATCACATACAGATAGGAAATTTGTATTCAAGAAATTAAGTGATTTTGTCCCGATAAATCATCCAATTATAGAAACATATCAACGACTTACTGAAGAAGAACTGCACAAGTATTATAATGAAAAAAGAGATAAGAGATATTATTTTGTCGACAATCTTACTCAAGGTGAGAGAGTGAGCTTGAAGAGCCTGCGGGCTGACAACACGATTGTAATTAGACCAGCAGACAAGGGAGGGCGAGTGGTAGTTATGGATATAAACCATTACTATACAGCCATGAAGGATATGCTAAATGACAGATTTTATGAAGTCATTGAACCTAATGCTATAATAAATATTATAAAATCTATTAGGAATATATTGAATGATCTTCATTTAAGCAACTTGATAGATGAAGACCTATTTGAATATTTATTCATTAAAGAACCATTGATACCAATAATGCACGGACTACCGAAAATTCACAAGAACCTAGTTAACCCTCCCATGAGACCTATAGTCTCAGGGCGTGGCTGGGTCACTGAACACCTTTCCGTATATATAGAGAAGAACCTAAGACCCATACTGAATGATAATAAATATGTGCTAAGAGACTCCAAACAGTTTCTACTCGATCTTTATGAATGTATCAGGAATCAGCCTGAGCAGGAGTCCTATATATTTGTTACTCTTGATATTCAGTCACTATTTACAGTCATACCGAATGAGTTAGGATTGACGTTTATCTCTGATTATCTAAAAAAGTATAGCAACTACAACACAATGAAAATTGATTTAATACTACATTTTCTTCAATTGGTATTAGATAATAATATCTTCATGTTTGATGAAGCCACATACAAACAGGTAGATGGTGTTGCCATGGGTACACCATGCGCTAATAGCTATGCGAATATGGTTTTGGCGCATTGGGAGGAGAGTGCCCTATTTAGGACTGAACTATATATGGAACAGGTATTGTTCTTTCGACGTTTTGTCGATGATGTTTTTCTATTATGGAAGGGAACGGTGGAGCAATTAGAGTTGTTTTTAAGAACTATAAACACTCTAACCAAGTTTCTTACATTTAGCTTGAATTACTCAAGGAACAAGATTGAATTCTTGGATTTATATATCGAAAGATTGCCTAATGGATTGATAAATACTGGTATATTTCGGAAAGCTTGCTATAGTAACTCCTTGTTAATGAGGTCGAGCATGCACCCTACATTTGTATTTAGAAACATCATAAGAGGACAGGGAATAAGGGCCTCTAGACTTAATCCTACAAATGAAGGCTTTAGTAATGAACTTGATATTCTGAAAGATAGGCTATTAGATAGAGGCTATGATAGACATGAAGTAGATAAGAACTTAGAAGATCTACCCAATTTAAGATGTACCATTGCAACACCATATTTTGGACCTGATTGTTCATGTGAAAATACTGGTAAAGTGCATAATTCTTCTGTCGTGAAATTTACGACCTCTTTCACCTCTGACAGTCATAGAGTAAGGGACATCATAGGTAAATTTTGGACCATTTTCCAAATAAATGATGATATTAAGGATATTGTCGGTGATATACCAAAATTTCAATACAGGAACAAGAAGAACCTTAAGAGAATGTTATGTGACACTAAAGGCGGCAACATCAATACAGGTTCAGGTAATACAGAGCCATGTGGCAAATGTAATTTTTGTATGTATATAGATACAAAGTCGGTTTTCCTGCATCCTGATACAGGGATAGTTTTTAACACCAGTACTACCGCAAACTGTATGACTAGTAATATAGTATACCTTGCAACATGCCAAGCATGCATGTGTTTTTATGTAGGTAAAACCAACCGTAAATTTAGAGATCGTATTAGAGAACATATCTATCACATTAGGAAAGGTTGTTTGAACAATGCTCTAGCTAAACATGTGGTAGAAAATGATTCATCACATAACTTTCTCTTCAGAGCACTGGAAGTCATACCCACTAATAGGAGAGGAGGTGATATTAGAAATCACACCGAGGATAGGGAAAATGATTGGATCATACGCCTAAGGGCAGATAGTGGGACAGGGCTGAATGAGAGAGTATCTATAAAACCGAAGTTAAGAAAGAGAAGGAAAATTAAGTGAGCTACACACCTAATAGGAGGTTTAATGTTGAGTTTATATCTTTCATTAGAATTTTTTGAATTTTTTGTGTATTATTCCAAATATAAGGTATTGCTATGTTGGTTAGTATGTAAATCTACATAGTCCTGATATTCTTGATGTTCTCTGACATGTCTCTATATATTTATGTATCCATGATCTGTGAGCTTTACATGTACATATTTTATTTGTTTTTGTAATATAAGATATTTACATCAATGAGTACAGGCTTCAGAAGTTGATACATGATAATTGCTTGTTCACAATTAGATATATACAAGAAAAATATACATATTGTTTGATATGGATTTGCTTATATATATGCTTGTATACATGATTTATGAAGGAGAAACTGGAATTGACTATATACACACAGAGATTTTTAAATATACATATATTTGCTACATACATGGTTTTGAATAATAGAACTAAGAGACAAGAAACATATATTTATTGTGACTATATATATGTATATATATGAATTTCATTTTTTACTATTCATTATACATACATAAGTGTGATTCATATACATGGATCTTATTTTAGTAATTTTTAAGCATATATTTATACAATGTCTTTTATTATAGATACTTGGATTTTCCAAAACAATGAATGTTACCCTTTTAAATATTCAATGAGACTATTTTTTAATTGAAGCACAGTACTATAAAAGTGGCATTAAATTCAATTGTATTTGTACAGAACAGACCTGAAGAAGCTTTTATAGCGAAAGCACTTGTCTATTAATAAAATCGTGATGTTTTATCATTTTGGCATTCTGGATTACAACGAGTGTTCAAGCATCTAAGTGTTCCAGTGATATTTTGCATTTTGAATCTTGGATAACACCACAACGTTTGTATTTACATTAATTAATGTAATGTAACCTTACATATATGTAAATATGTAATGCAATGTATGTTCTTGTGGAGCTTTTCTCCCCGGGCCTCTACTGAAAATGGGCCAACTCGACCCAGTGGACTATCCTGGTCAACAAATGCAAATAAAATAAATAAATAAATAAATAATGTATTATTACAATGAAATGTTTCTTAATTCTTTAGAATAGAATTTAAAAAAAATCTAATTTATTAACTATTTACACTATAGATATAAATGCCTGCAAAATGTAAAATAAACAAAACAAAACTTTGAATTTAAATCAAGAATGAGATAATGAATGGATATTTTAAACATTGCTATCACATTATTATAACAAATGAATTTGCAAAGGTAACATTTTGTAAATAAATATAAGAGTTAAGACTTTAGTCCATAGATTCTTAATACAGGTATTAAGATATAACCTGTTTTATGTTGATTTTTCTGGGTGTTATTTCCAAAGAGATGATACAAATTCTTTAAATTGTGTAGGAGAAGGCTGCATCCAACTTCTTTTTATACTTTATAGTACCACAGCTAAAACTGTCCATATTAAATAACAATTCTCATTTTTTATTTCATAATTTCCAATGATATTAAATAAAACTACTGATTTGTTTAAAGAAGAAGAAAGATATAAAGGACGGGTGGGCAACTCAAAAGCCTTCAAGCTTAAAAGTGCAACAGGAAAAGGGTAAATGGGAGGGAAACAACAAAACTGATTTAAATAGTAAGATAAGTGCAGTATTTTACATGCAGTTTAAATGTTGTTCCCTGGATTGAAAATGCAGTCCAAATGCTTTTTTTTCCAAGCTTCCAAGCATTCAAGAGTCCAAGACTAGGATGGCTGGCTGCCCATATAAATTAAAACACAAGAGGACTGGGTTTAATTACTATTATTCCTGTTGCAACTCAACACAGCTGGCCAATCAGGCTGTTTGTTTTAAGTCTGACAAAAACACATAATTAGATGAATAATGCTGATAATCCACCAAACAGCTACAAAAAATAACAGTTGATCCTGTTTGACAAATGACTAAAACACAGAATTAGATGAGCAAGGCTTATAATCCACTTAAGAGTTCAGAAAAATAACCATAGGTACTGTGAAAGTCAAATCAATTTATAACTAATGTATAGCTGTAGCCTTACATTCAGAAGATAAATAGTAAAAATGCAAACAAAAAATGAGAACCCAGTCAGGTCTGATCTAAATACCTAGGTATAACACAGAAACCACTTGAAAAGCATTGCAATCTATAAAGCACTGCAACAATAAAAATTATTTCAACTAATAACTTTATGATTCAGAACAATCACAAACAGGAACAAGTACAATAGTTTAGACTTTGTTTACATGTACTTCTCTGGCCTGGATGCTAAATGTGGTCCAAATGCTTTGTTTCCAAGTTTCCAAGCTTCCAAGAGTACCATCAGATTGTTCTGATTCCATATGCCAGCAAGATTATTTTTAATAGTATCCAATGGAAATTGCAACCATGCTCTCAGTGAAAATTGTTAAAAGTATATGAAGGATTCAAGCGAAACTGCAGTAAACAGATGTATTCACAAATGTAAGATGAATTTTTGAAAAAAAATATTTAAAGGATATAAATTGATATCTACATGTGTTTCCATGAATATAACAAGGCCACTTGGTGCATAAATCATGAACAACTATGGGCCACACTGACAAACATGGCTATAACAGAGTATCCCATATGTATCATCCACAATCTGTGCATCAATCAAGAAGCAACAGTTCAAGCAGAATAATAAGAAACATAATGCTTAAAATTTGTTAAGGTGTATGAGAAGGCTATATACTTCCCTCTAGATTTTACAAATGATATACATAAAAATCATCCAAAAAGGAGGATCATATGCAGAAAGTTTCAAAGTGAACTTTAAAGGGAAAAATATCGACAACCTCATTACTGGCCAAATGTGAAGATGATCTGAAATATTTGCCTATGAAAATCAAACACCATAATTTCAAAAGAGATTTGTTTCTTATCACAGAGACAAAGAAACTGATAACTGGCAAAATCAATAAAGTGTTTCTTTGTAGAAATAAAATAGATACAGTAGATAACTGTAGCATACCTGTATCAATAATCAATAATGAAATGATAAGCAGTCAAGAGATCCAGCAACAAATCACTCTTGGCTGAATGGCCATGAGAAGTTTAGATACGATCTTAAGTGCAGAGATGTAGGTTTTCATATTAAGATTTGACTTTATAAGCAATAGTGCTTTATTAATATCATATGGGTTTAAAAGTTGGGGACAGTGAAGACACAACATAGGAAAAAAAATTGAATTATGGCATTTGTGAAGAATGCTGCATATGTCATTTACTGACTTGAAGTCAGATTAATTGGTACTGAAGGAAATGACAACCCAAGTGTTCTTTGGAAGCTCAGCTAACAAGACATTGAATTTCACACATTGGACATACCATGCAAAGAGTAAGACCATTAGAAACAAATGTCATGAATGTCAATATAAAAGAGAAAGACTGGCAGTGCAATGGATTGATATAATAAGTGCAATGATGGATGCTCTTCTATCAGTGATTAGTCATTGAATTAGAGCTAGAACACAGTTCACAACAACTATTTATATGGTCACTATGAGTTGGCATTCCCTTGATTGCAATTAACAACAAATTCTAATCCTTGCTGTATTTTTGTATATTGAAGTCTCTCTCTGATAATCTAGTCATTCACCATGTCTATGTACTACTTATCTGACTTGTGGTGACAATGAATTTGTGCTTTCTAAACCATAAAAGTAGAATATGGCAGCAGACAATTAACAGCTTCACTGGTCCTTGCTTGGTTTTGAACATTTTTTGTATCTGGTTCTTGTCATAGGATCATAGGAGGTTACTAGGCTAATGGCCCACATGGCCCTTACAAGCCTAGCCAAGTTCAACCCATGTTCCCAAGGGTGTCTTGTTCAAGCAGACACTAACATCAGCACCTATTGCCCCTGTCCAAGAGAGACACAGGTGGAACCCCCAGGGTGAATTTCTAGTTACCCATCCAATTGTTCAAATTATGCTTAAATAGGGCCAACAAGGGGCTTTGTTTAACATGAATAGGAAGCTTGTTCACAAGCTGGGACAACCTCTGTGAGGCAAATCTGTCTCTCCAGCAAGTTCTGGTGATGTTACATATAAGTTTAAGGTCCTTTGAGTAAGTGACTCATGTGCCATTTGACTTGTGAATGTGCAGCATTTCCATTAAAGCTGGGTCAGAGATTGTTCTATATGCAAGGGACAGGTTGCCTCTGAGAAATCTGTACAACACAGAGTAAAGTTACAATGATTTCAGTCTCTCTGCATAACACAGATCTTGAAGACCCTGAATGTTCTTAGTAAGGAACCTTTGTTGTCTCTCAAATTGCTGCAGATGTTTGGAAAGCAACATAATAAAGGGCACTCTATTATTGGCCTGATGAGTGAAGAGTACAGGGGGGGGTTATAACTTTTTTTTTTTTTTTGGGAGGCAATGCCCTTACTTATGAGATGAGCAATATAAAATGCCCTTCTTACCACTGTGGAGATATGGTGATTGAAGTTAAGGGTGCTGTTGACCTGTGTGCCCAGATCTTTCACTACTGACTGTGTACTTAGGGTATTGATATTGATGTGCTAGTTTGCAGGAACATTACCTTTGCCGAAGGGGATGATAATGAATTTTTTGGCATTACGTTTAAGACCATGACTTTGACACCAGTCATTAGTCTTGATAAGACCTTTTTGCAGGATGTTGACATTGCTAGAGGTTTCAGTGATTTCTCCTAGTTTGCAGTCATCAGCAAACTTTGTCAGCTGCAGTCCATTAGTTTTATACTGTAATTTGAAGAAGTAGATTCTGAGCAGTAAGGGTCCCAGGTGATTAGTCCCATGGCCTTGCAGATAAAGCTGGAGAGGCTAATGGGTCTATAGGTCCTGGAGTCCATGGATGCACCCCCTTTTTGCAAAGGGACAGACACCTATGCTGAGTTATACAACAATGCTTTATACGAGCACCTGTTCAATTGTATTGACTCTGCCGTACCTGATAGAACCAAAGCAAAAAACTAAAGTAACTGTTTTTCATTCTGCTGGGATGAAGCCAGTGCTTAGGCTGTGATTGAAAACTGTGCCCAGTACTGATACTAATTCCTTAACTGTTATATAACACAGCCCGGGATGTTGTCAGGTCCCATAGAGGCTGTGTTTTTGGTCTTGCAGAGGATGTTTAAGACCTGCTCTTTGGAGATACTAAGTGGGGGACAGGTGTTAGGAATGCTTTGGGGTAAATGTGGGAGAGGCAGGGGAGTGATGTTTTCACTGAACCTGTCAGCCAGCAGGTTTGCTATAGCCACAGGTTCTATATATGTAGTGCCATTAACTATGTTCAACACAAATATGGGCCTTACCTTTGAGGTTACAGATGTAACTAAAGGATACCTTGTGGTTATCTTTAGTTAGGGAAGCTAATTTGGATTCGTAGTTAACTTTGGAGGACTTCACTAGGAGTCTTATTTGCTTGTTTAGGTTGAGGAGGGAGTGTTTCCAGTTTTAATACAGTTCCTTCCTACTTTTAGGCAACAATTTCTTTCTCTTATTTTATAACCTATTAATGGCACTTGTCCACCAGGCAGGTTTGTTTTTCCTTGAAGATCTTGCTTTGGTTCTATCAGGTACGGCAAGTCAATACAGTCGAACTGGTGCTCATATAAAGCATTGGTGTATAACTCAGCATAGGTGTCTCTTCCATCAGTGGGGGGTATGAAGCTATTTATGCTGTCATGTAAGATGTTATAATTGACCTTGGAGAAGTTTTTTAATCTAGTTGTTGCTTGGGGGAGGGGGGCCTTGTGTTATAGTTACTTGTAGTAAGACTGATTTGTGGTCATATCTCAGCAGGGATGGCCACACACTGATGGTGGTGCAGTGGTCCCACATGTTGGTGAGCACCAGATCCTTTGAGTCTCTTCTGGGTGCATCAACCAGCTGGTCCTGGGAACTGCAGTTAATGAAGTCCAGGAACCTTTGGGCAAGTGACTTAGAACATGTATAATTTACCCAGTCAATGGATGGGTAATTAAAGTCACCTAAAACCAGAGTGTTTGGTTGTATCTTGATTGACGCAAGTAGATCCAAGTATGATTGATGGAGGGGGTCCTATTACTGGCAATAACCTGGAGAGGGGTCTTACCTACAGTCAACTGCACCAGAAGTAATTCAAGGGAATTGTGCTGTTTAACCAATCTAGAGGTGCATTTATCTTTAATGAATATTGATACACCACCTCCTTCAGTTCTCATGCCTTCAGTTTGTGGTCTGTAATTTTGTTCTTGTGACATTGCCTAAACAAGGCACTATGAGGGTGGCAAGAGCCTTAGCCAGTAACTGAAAGACCAGTGGTGACAGATGAAGACCATCTCTGGCAAAGCATCGAGGTCTGTCAACCATGTCATCCCAAGCTGACAGATACTTGATCCCCTTTTTATGACACCAAAAAATAACCCAATTGTTGAAGTCAATCATTTTTGTTTGCATTGAGGTATTATCCTAGGTGAAGGTGAAATGCTGCTTAAGACTAGGGACATACCTGCCTGAGACACATAATCAGAGAGCTCAGTCATGTCTCTCCTCATATAGTCCAATGAGGTACATCTCAACTCATTCACATCAACACAGACTATGATGGAATCATAACAGTGCCTGCTGTTGAGAGATTTGAGTATATGTATGATGTGGCAGATTCTGGCACCTAACAGACAGCTGACCATGACTTTTTCCTTATCCAGCCTGGTGAGAGGGACATCTGTGTATCTCACAATCGAGTCGCCTATGACTAAGATGTTCATTTTTGTCTTATGCCTTAGGGGCTTGACTAGTGAGACACTGGTGTATGAGATATTATATGTACTATGTTCTGCAGAGGATTTATTATGTGAATCATGCTTGTGTTTGTGTTTGGGAGGTCTGTGATGTTTAGGTAAGCTTCTGGTAAGGACCTCCACATGTGTAGGTTTATGTGTTGTTGGTTTGGTAGCTGCAGGAGGTGAGATGAGCATGCTGACAGCCTGCATAGTATCAGATGAGCTGACTGGTGAGTGAGAGACACTGGATTCCATGTTCTTGATATAGATGCATCTCTCACATAATGAATGTGTGTTTACTAGAAGAAGCAGGTCATCAGTGTACATGAGGCAATTGCTACATTGCCTCAGGATGCCCATGTCATCCAGGCTGGCTGAAGAAACTGTGGGAAATTGTCCATCCATAACGCTACGTAAGTTGATGTGGTCAGAAAA
The DNA here is from genome assembly GCF_019279795.1 of Protopterus annectens. Lineage (NCBI taxonomy): Eukaryota > Metazoa > Chordata > Ceratodontiformes > Protopteridae > Protopterus > Protopterus annectens. Next base: position 1,657,929,486 of record NC_056735.1, on the reverse strand, counting down.
CAGGGACAGGGCAGGAAGGACCAGGTATAGTAGAGGACAGGAGAAGTGGAAAAAAAATACAAAGGGCTAGTGAGTAGGATCTGTGTTGGTACCTCAGGAGCTTCACTGAATGTATCACCTGTCAGTGAGGGAAAATAGTAAGAACTGATGGAGCACGAGCAGAGTACTAATGGAAAATTTGCAGGCAAAAGTATTTACGTCTATAATCGCCAATGGTGCCCCAACATTGCTCTGCATTGTGCAATGCCCAAACAAGACAAGCAGAAACCTGTACAAATGCAGTGCTTATGTAGCAAATGATAGCAAACTGATTTAAACAAATTAAACAATAGAAAAGCTCAAAACTGAGTCATGTTCCAGCAACCTTCAATCAGATGAGTTTTACCCTAACTGCACACCCCTGTCACTATGGTGCAGAGGACCTCTCTCCAACAAAAGATGGCCTGGTTTAGTAATCAAGTTATACAAACAGAACTAGATTCAGAGAGCATTAATAACTATAAAGCTTGATTATACAGATTGACAAAGGAAAAAACACACGTATGCAATTTAGGAAAGAGGAAGTAATAGGGGGAGCATATTGGAGAAAAGGTATATGGATTAAGGTTGTTAAGTCCAAGATATAAATCTGGTTAAATGTATTAATATTTATATTTATAGTCATATTTTAGTTTGGGACAGTGAGAGATATAGACTGAATCTTTTGTCACAAGTAGCAGATATCTTACATGTTTTTTGTGGATGTATAAAAGTCCATAATTTATGGTGCTCACTAAGAGTAAGATTAGAGAAGATGGGTTATGAAAAATCCACCTTTTCATGGGAAACAGCTATATCACATATCGTCCCACCCAAATACCCCAAAATCATAAAACATATTCTTATCTCAATCTGCGCCCTTGTTAAATTTTATATCACCAAACAATGGACTGATCAATCCTCAATCTCATGAGATGATTTCTGCACCTTAGCTATTAAGTATATATCTTCTCACAAATTAGCGTACACTAACACCAAACATAAACAGTACTATCACAAATATTGGGAGCTACTACTAGATGCAATCCTCAAGAAGTGATACTTGATATTGCCTCATCTATTCCCACATAGATTATAATATTTTAATATTTAAACTATACAATAACTTGTATGTTGTAAGACCCAAAAGTTGACTTGAACTGGAAATAAGTAAATACCTCTAACATGAGTGGGAAAAAAAAGAAAAGTAAAGTTAATTTCTGAACAATTTTTTTGACAAGGGTGCATCAAAATACCAATAGTTTTGCATGCGTGTGTGTGTGTGTGTGTGTGTGTGTGTGTGTGTGTGTGTGTGTGTGTGTGTGTGTGTGTGTGTTTAGTGTATATATGTGCGAGTGTGTGTGTGTTAGTCTGGTGAGTGTGTGTATGTGTGTATATGTGCATGTGTGTAAGCATATATGTGCATATGTATTTGTGTGTCCATCTGTGAGAAGTTTTTGGTAAGAGAAATGTTAGCACTAATCTGAAAATGAGTGAGCATACCATTCCATGTATCTGTGCAAGTGTTATTTTAGCTCTTACACTTAGAAAAGAGATTACATTATTACATGACTTTAATAGCTTTAATGGGCAATCAAAAGAAGATATGCATTGTTTTACACAATACATTGTTTACTGAGTTGCCTCTTTTACTAAGTGACGTTTTACTACCTATTTAAAACTGCTGTCCATGGAGCTATAACAGCTCTTAGCTGAATACGGCTGTAGAATATTATAGAAAGCTTCCATCATTTTAACATCTTTAATCAAAACTTATTATTTTAACATTTCTGTCAAGAATCCATCTCTGTTTAGAAGTATGTTTGTGGCTTGCAGTTACAGGATGTAACAGAATGACACAGATCCTGTGTTACTGTGCCTCCATTATTTCATGCATCACCTATGCTTTTATATTTTTAAAATACTATTAAAATAAAAAAGTCACAGCTTTCCTTATACACAATGTTTGCTACTAGGCTGTCTCACATTAGCAACTGTTGTCTGTGCAAATGAATTACATGTGAATGTGTAATACAGTGGATATAAAAAGTGTACACACCCTTGTTAAAATGCCAGGTTTTAGTGCTATAAATACATGAGACCACAATAAATAATTCTAAAACTTTTCTTACCTTTAATGTGACCTATAACCTGTACAATTCAGTTGAAAAATAAACAAATCTGTTAGGGTAAAAATATAAAAAATAAAAAATGTGCAATAAGCTGGTTGCATAAGTCTGTACACCCTTAAACTAATTCTTTGTTGAAGTACCTTTTGATTTAATTACAGCATTCAGTCTTCTTGAGTAGGAGTCTTATCAGCACGGCACATCTTGACTTGGCAATATTTGCTCACTGTAGATGGACACCTGAAACTTAAGAGATTAATTGTTTTCATCTCTGTTGTATAGCTCTCACATGGATTTATAACCAACCTGATGGATAATATACATCCTTTATGCATAGGAACAAGTGGATAAGCATTGGAAAGTTCAACTTTGTCAAAACAATCATTGGGTATTTCTGCAAAATATTCTCAAAACCAGACACTTTCTGATGTTAGTGAATTCATCAATAACTCAAAGAATCCCAGCATGTTTGTCTGGTTCATCAGTAACAAACTTTACAGATAAGTATACATACTGGACTTCTGTCAGTGTCATATTTCTCAAATATTCCCAACTTTGTGTAATATTTCTGCCATATCTCTCAGAAAAGTTTTGATTTTCTGGTATATAGTCAGTCAATAACACCAGGCATTTGAGTTTCATACTTCTTGTTGTTCAGAAAATGCATCTTGGTGCAAAACTTATTGTTCTATCAACTTTTATGTGCATTAGACTAATATTTAAAAATACCCTTGATTTTTGGACCTTTGTCCCCTATTATTTTTTTCTTTGTCCAGAATTTTTGAGCAAACAAGTTGAGCAGTATTATCAATGTAAAGACGTCACTGCACAATTATGACTTCATTCTCAACAAAAAATATATTCCTTGAGGTTTTCTGTTATTTCGTTATCTTTTGTCCCTTCTTCTTCTTATGCCATCACACTTCAATGGCAAAACAGTCGAAAACCACAAGGACCATGACTCTACTCCTCAATTCTTGCTATACCTCCTACAAGTTCTTCATTATAAATGCTATTCCCTCACTAAAATATTAACCATATGCCACATCTGTCTCGAAAGGCCTTGTTAATAAGAGTGACAAAGCCTGGACTGATAACATATTTACAGCAGATCTTTTTGACTAGAGAGTGCCTATTTCAAAGGATGGAATGTAATGTGCTTTGGAAAGAAATGTATGCCCTTCTTGGTTGAAAAAATCTCTAACAACACTACACTATATGAGACAGTTGTCCTCTTATTAATCCTAAGTTAATTGTCTATGCTTTGGGGAACTTTAGGCCAAATGAGGTTTGGAATAGACTATTTTGTCCTGGCACATTTTCAATGTGGGGGCTAGGCACATAGATTACCAGGAATTAAGAGACTAAGGAGAGGATAGGGTTAAATGAGATGGAGGGATGTTTAGGAAGAAATGAGGTAAGGGTAGGGAGGGGCTTAGAGGGTTTTGTGAAGTGTAACTGCGGTAGAGGTCACATTTTTGGCATGAAATTGCTATAACAAGATTTACATCCAAGACGACCTGCAGGTTTTCAGAGACTAGGTAATTTTGGGTACAGAAGGCTTGGTGGTAGTAGATGAGTGAGTTACTTTTAGTTTGTTTTTTTTTTCTTCTCATTCATGACTGTGGCCCGTTTGAGTGTTGGGACTGCTGGGGATGCATTTGGATCATCCTTCTCACCAATACAGATTTTGCTGAATGTCTGCATATTTGCGTCCATTTGGTCAGTTCCTCATGAAATTGTTAATTTTCAGTCCATATGAGAGAAGTGAAGTCACTAAATGGTGACAAGATAATTGAGGTTCAGACATCATATCCTAGAAAATGTGTGATAGCACAGGACTGGAGAGTCTAGCGACTATCCAGTTACAGGAGTGATACTTAAAATGTGTCCCTGTTTTGGGCCTCTTCCCATTGAAATTTTGTTCATGCTTCATTCCTCAAGGGAAAACTGTGTTGCGATCGAGTTTGGTTGGGTTTCGTCTGTTACAAGGTAGAGAGGTATGAATTAAATTTAGTTTCATTGCAGGGGTAACGAGGTTGCCTCATGGTTAGGCCATGCTGGGACATGTCTCGACTGAGTGGTTAGGGTCCATTTGCTGCATGCCAGGAAGTTCTCTTGGTTTGCAGCCACAGTATTAGGAGTCTGGGTGTGTGATCCTAATGGCAGGACACATTTCCATTACATGCTATAATATCAAAAAAAAAAGAAAGGTCTTACTTTGTGGAGGTGGTTGCTTACACAAGAAGATGTTACAGGTGGAATATAATGGTATTCCTGGATATTAGATTGCCATGAGTAATGGCCTGCATTTCAGTGTGCACGTGGCCTGAGTAACATTTGTAGAATAGCTCTTGTTGCATGCTCGAAGGCTGGCAGTGAGAATAGAGTGCAATGACACAATAAACTGGAGTTCATGGTTAACAGATCAAAAAAAAAGTTATGGTTTCCTATTAGAGCAGTACCAAATCCCACCCTAACTAGCTAAAGTAAATTGCATCAACCTTGGGGGGGGGATACGTAAATTAAAAATACCCCCCTTCTGAACTGAACATTTCACAATGAGGTACTAGTTGCACTTTCCACACTTTAAAGTGTAGTATACAAAGTAAAGACAACTTTGTCGTACTTTTAAACCCCCTTTTCTAATTCCGAACAACCTTGGGGCATATGAGTGGAAACGCCGTAACATTTCTGTGCAGCAGAAATTCCCCTTAAAAAAAAAAAAAAGGCAAGGAAACATAAGTCACATTATCACCTTCCCCACCACTGTGTTTTCTGCCATTTTCACGTAAGGGACATTGCTTTAAGAAATTTCTTTAACTGAAACTGCTTTATTAATTTTCATTAATTTTATCTGCCACCTTGACAGGACAAGATGACTTGAGCTGATATAGTCAGAGGAGTGTATGGCCAGTGCAAAGCAATGTGCAGGACTCCCAGTTGTGAGCTATTCTTGGGTCTAGGCATCAGAGGCTATGCATCTCTCAAGGATGGATGTGACCAGTGGTCAGAAATGAGGGCATTTCTTTGAGTGAGTGGTTGTGTTGTACTCGTTGGTGGTTTGCTAATGGATTGATAACAGCACTTTGCATGGTAGGTAAGGAGATTTAAGGATAGATGTTGATTTTTTTTTCTCGTTGTTGTTAATCACAGAGTGGCTTCAGTCCATACCTTTCAGTGGTATAGTTTTGCAGTCTGTCCAGATTTTGTTTTGCAATTTTGATCTGTTGCTCATAAAATTTCTGATTTCTGGCAAATCACTGGAACAATCTGAGGACTGATGTCGTTAAATGATGACAGTCATTTGTGTTTCAGACTTTATATCCTTCTGAAAGGCTTACCACAACAAATTGTTATGCTAGTAACTTTCTAAGTCTGTGAGAGCTATATTTAAAATTTGCCCTAGTTAGGGGCTTTGGCCCCCATTCTCTGAAACTTTGTCCAGAATTTGTACTTGGAGAAGTATGTTTCAAGCTACAGATTACTTAGAGTGATTGGATCTGGAGGGAGTTTGGCATAAGGGTAAGGTAACTAACTAATTTTAGTTGGTAAAGGAGAAGGTGGCTGTTTGGCAAGGTGAAGTCTGGGATAACAACGCCAAACAAAATGCTGTTGGGTTTAATATATTAGCTGCAAATGAGGAGAAGCTGTTCCTTTTGAGCTTGGACTTTGGGTTCTCTTCATGGACGCAAGGACAGAATTGTAAGAACAGTAGCATAAAATATGCACAGAATGGGGGGGCATTGCCCACTTTTATTTATGCCTTTGGCCACATTTTGCTCTGGGGGGTATGGGTGGGAGACTCATGTGAAGGTCATTACTACACAGTGTGCTACTGGCAGTTGGCCATGCAGTTTCTTGTGCTTTTGAAGTGTGGGAGAGAATTTTTTGGGATGTTTGTGGTGCTGATGTGTTCCTGTGACTGTTGGACTACTCAAGTCAGTTGAGGTTTTGAACACTAGGGGAAGGGTGGGTGGTTTACTGTCATAGTTTGGTCTGTTCTCATATCATTTTGACTCCTTGAAGAATGAAGTCACTGACAATGATCGACTTTCCATTTCAGGTAGTACATATCATAGGATTATAAGACGTCACTAGGCTACTGGCCCTAAGGCCTTTATAAGCCTAGCCAAGAGTTTAGCCCATGTTTAGACAAGTCAGTACTCAAAGCCCCTGTCCAGTAGGGACACAGGTGGAATCCTAGGGGTTGATTCTCTGTTTCCCATCCAGTTAACCAGGTTGTGCTTGAAAAGGATAATGAGGTACTCTGACATGGAGAGGGAACATATTCCACAGATGGGGGAGTCTCTGGGACACAAATTGGTCCCTTTAACAAGTCCTATTGATGTCACGGCCTAGGATGAGGTCACACTTGTGGGGTTACTCGAGTGCACATCTGTTATTCTACTGGCTTTCTAGGTTTGGGTTAGCAATATTTCATGCTGTCCCTATTTGGGGTTTTGTCTCACCCTCTTCCCATTCTTCTGGCTTTGCCCAGATTTTGCTCCCAGAGGTTTGTAGCCATCCATGGATGAACACAGTGGTATTTGCTATTAATTTTGTTACTATTTGTGTTGTGTCAATTGGGAGGTGTAGTGTCAGAGTAATTTATGCATGGTCCATATTGTTTGCATATCTAAGTAAACAGTGGTATCAGGCTACATGATAAGTGATGGTCAGTTTGGTTAATTTTGACCAGGAAGGGGAATGGCTATAAGAGCTTGGCAAGTCTGACCAGGTCATTGTGGGATGCTAGGGATGCAGGTTTAATATGACAGTGTTGTGCTATGAATGATTGCAGTACAAACAGTGGTGGGGTGTAGCTGCAAAGACAGATTTTTTTTTTGGGGGGGTGAGGGTGTTGTGCACTACTGTTGTGGCTGTGCAGTTGAGTAACAGGGTTGCCCTGTGGCACTTAAGGCTGATTTCAGGAACATTTGGGTGGGTGTTTGCTGAGAATTTATAATTTTCTATCTTTTGTGGGTGGGGACCAGCAGAGTGAGCATCAGTCGGTGATGGAAGGAGGGGTGTTTTGAGGTGAAGGTATCAGTGGCTCTCACCATTGATAGAATGTGCACAAAGGGCCCAATGTGGGGAAGTGCCAAGTAAGCAACAGTCATGGGCTGGTAGGAAGTTGTTAAAGGTAATTGATTCTAATGTGCAGGGTGTTTCGGTTGCTGGAGTGGTACAATGAGTACACAGGTAAGTTTATTGTATTCACTAATGTATGTAGGATTTGGTGTGGTTTGGGTAGTGTGTTGGCAAGTGACGAGGGAGTATGTTGGGGTTGGGTAAAGCAGGGCTGGGGAATTCTTATGGGGGTCTGGGGTTCCCACATTGATTGATGTGGGGGGATGTGCAGCAATCATAGGGTCCTTGTCCAGAAGGACAGAGGTGAAGCTGTGGGAGGGGGGGGCATTTGCACCACTGGTTTTTCTAACCTGTTGTATTAGCACAGCGAGGGACAGTTTTAGTGTTCTTTGCCAAAATTATTGTTAACAATTTTGTTGACCTCATAAGCTGGTTATGGAAGGATAATTTTATTTGGAGAATAGGCCTTTTAACATAATGATTTGTTTTATTTTGCATGGGTATCAGCTGTAGCACTAATATGTGAGGTGGGAAGTAATTTGAGGGGGAATTTGTTACGATATCTTAAGTGTCTTTGGTGTTTTGCATTTGGAAGTGTGGGCATTTTATGCAGTTGATGAAGGAGAGATGCCTCTGGTGGTGCATGACGTCAATAACGATTTGGATTATGAGTGCAAAGAGTATTTACAGATTTTTTTTTTTCTTTACAGATTACACTGAGGTCACAAAGGGGGACATGCAGAGGGGTCATTACTTGATAGGCTGCAGGAACATGGACTCGACAGGCGAGAGATAAGGCTGAAGAATGCGTCAGCTGATGGAGGGATGGAAGAGATGCAGAGTTGCAGCATCTGGTGACCAGAGGGGTGTTGACTCAACAGGTGAGAGAGGAGGTTGCAGCGAATGTTGGCTTCTGGAGCAGTATGCAATGAGGTCACACGTTTCCAGCATGCAGATGAATTTGGAGTTGTTATTGTGTGTGTTTTTTTTTTCTGCAACTATAAGGCAATGTCTTTGATTTTGTTTGATTTTATGCTTTGAGTAGGAGGGTAATCATCAGGATTGAAGCTCTTGCTGCATTATTAGTACATGGGGTCTTCATTGAAATGGGTCAGGTGTAGGAGTATTACCATGGGAGCATACCATTCATTGCAAGAGATGGGTATAATTGTGCCTACTGCTGAAGGTGATATTAGGAGGGTAATTTGGGTGGGTAGGTCTGATCATGCAGAGGGTAGAGAGGGCATGTCAGGTGCTCCTGCGAGGAAGGATTTGCCAGTTAGGTTTAAGGGTATAGCTATGGTTATCTATATCTATATAGGTTGGAGTGAGGTTAAGTAAGGATATTATACGAGGGTTCCATCTTTGGTAACATCTTTTGATTAATGGCAGGTCTCATTATGAGAGGGTAGGGACAACAATGTGAAGTTGTGGTCAATTAACTGGAGGGCAAGATAGGTTTGTGAGGGTCAAACTTTTCAGGTAGGAGAGGTGGTCAGAGTACTTAAGTGCTAAGCATTACAGATGGGTTTTCAGGTATTAGGTCATCGAAGAATCAAGTAACATAGTTTATAGATTTCCCAGGAGCATTCAAATTTGGCCTAATATATTTGGCCTGTTTTATCTGTGGGGGTATTTCATTTAGAGATGTTTTTAAATCTTTTGTGAGAGTGGGTGTGGGTCAGCAAATACTATTTTGGTTAACAGATGTTTTGCTTTGTAATGCTGGGTTTTCAATTGTTGGATGGCTTTGTGCTTTACAGTTGCCACAAAGTAAGTAGAATAAACTAGTAACAAAACACAGTTCACCTGCTGAGAAGTCCAATCCTTTAATGTAAAAGTATTTTACATTAAAGGATTGGACTTCTCAGCAGGTGAACTGTGTTTTGTTACTATTTGTGCTTTACAGTGCTGGAGGTGCATTTGTCAGTTAATGACTGGTGTATGAGTACAGATGTTTTACTCTGCATGGTTTTAGTGACAGTGAGTTTACTGTTTGGTTGTCCAGTTGGCTGGTAATGCCCTTAGAATCATGGCAGGGCTTCCACTGGTTATGAGGTAAGGATTACTTATTTCATGAACAGTGGCTATATTAGGTTATGAGGTTAGGGTTGCTATCTTAGCATAGGAGAGGGATCAGCAGTTTATTTTCAGCTGCTTAGCTAACTGGCTATTCTCGTAAGTTATGTGAAAGGGTTTTAGGAGGTGATGACTTTGTTGCAGCTTGGTTAGAGAGTATGGGGTACAACGAATGATGTTTGGCCAGATGCCTTAATGGTGTTTAGGTTGTTGGAAGCTTATCAAAGAGAGGGGGGAACAGCCTGGTCAGTCTAGTGAGTGAAGAAAAGGGGCAGGCTTCCCCTCTTCTGTTCCCCCTCTGGTGTTGGATGTGCAATTCAATAAGTTGGGAAGGAAAGGGAGTGGCTGCTCTGTTAGATAAGTTTATAAGCAAGCAGAGCTGCTTATTTGGATGGTGGTGTAATTCAATAAACAGAAGGTGAGCGGGTAGTGCTGCCTTGTTAGTGCAAAGATAAGTGAGCAAGTAGGGGATGCTGCTTATCAAGGGTGAGCGGTTATGCTGCCCTTATGGTTATTTTATGTTTCTTTCTTGCAGGTTATTATCACCTGTGTCATGTTTTTGGTTGAAATCTATAACTATTGGTTAGCAATCATATTTATGGAAGTTTAATAAAGGTCGTCAAATGTCATTCGGTGTTGTGCTTTTATTGCAGTGGATCAGGACAAATAATCTTTTCACCTTCGGTTATCTCAAATGCTTGTACATCTGTTCCCTACCAGCTCTTGGATTTACCCTTCCACTTCTTTCCATCATCACAGTTTTAATTTCAAAAATGCAAACTTTTCAAGAATATTCATAATATTATCAGGTCTGCTGTAGTTTGCTTGTCTTCTGAATTTCTGTATGACTATATCACTTTTCATTACCTTAACAAATCTTTTATGATTTCCGTTAGCCGACTGGAATAGCCATCTTCTGACAACATGCTTTCATAATCCTTTAATTCATTCATTCATTCATTCATTGCATGATATCTACTTTATCTTCAGAGGGGTGCAGGGGAGCTGATGCTATCTTGTGAATCAATCATCTTAATGATAAGAACAACTAGTGGAAGGAACACCTATCCATAATCCTTCTTCCACAAAACGCAGAAAAATATCCATCTCCAATCTGTATCCTTTTTCTCCTAGACAACTCATGGATTATGTTGAGTCATATCACTTACCAAATGATGCTTTGAATGGCTTCAGAGATGACCAAAGTACTTTGTTATCCTCCGCTCATTTACAATATCCATGTTTGGGGGGGCAGACCCTGAATGGCCAACTGAAAGCAGCTAAATCTCAGAGCTTCATAAACTATTAAAATATACAGGAAAATTGTATTTTTTAGTTCAAACAAAAATATCAAAAATATATAGATAAACATCTAAACTATATAGTTATTTTGGTGGATTTCTGCAAACATTTTTCTGTCAGAAAACTTGGAGATTTTTTCAGCTCAAGGAATTCTCACCCTGATACATCTTTAAAGAAAGAACTACAACTGATGTCAACTACCTTAAAAGAACTGTCTTTGAAGATGGATGATTTCAAAGAAAACTTAGAAAATCTTAAAATTATGTTTTTAAGGAGCTGCTACAACATCAGACAAAAATTACAAACATAGAGACTGCTTTAAATGACATTGAAGGGAGGCTTAAAGAAGAAGAAACCCAAAAATAATTTCTTCTTAAACAAAATACCTGGCTGCTTAATAAGGTGGATGATTTAGAAAATAGAGAAAGGAGAACCAACATTAGAATCTTTGGGCTACCTGAGAGTACTGAAGGTGAGGACATTATTTCATTTTTAACATCTTGGAATCCTGATCTCCTGGATCCAAAAGAAGGTTTCTCTTGTGGTATTGAAAGGGCACATAGAGCTCTAGGGAAACCTGCTTCATCCTCAACAAATATTCCTCCCAGATCAATAGTAATAAAACTTTTATCATATCTGGACAAGGAACTAGTTCTAAAAACTGCCTGGAGAAAATCAAGCCTTAAATATAATCAGAATCTAATAAGGTTTGACAATGATTATTCCACCAGAGTAACAGAGCAAAGAAAAAAGGTTTGGCCAATAATAAAGCTGCTTAAACAAAATAATATCAAGGCACAACTTGCCTTTCCAGCCAAGATAAAAAAAAATCTTTTATGCTAATGAAATGAGAACCTTTAATGATTTAGAAGAAGCGTCTTCATTTATTAAGAATAACAACGTGGTTTGTATCCCTAAGGATATGGACTAGCTACCTCCTTCTGTGAAGAGAACAAAGGAAATTAATTCCTGGACCGATGTTTAAAAGAAAAAACAAAAGACTGATTCTAAAATAGTTGTTTCAATTAAATCTCTCAAAGCTTCTACTATAATATGAATTGTTACTAGTAAATGTTTAAACTGGGAATGTACCTTCCTTTATGTGACTTTTCAAACACAACAGTTACTTAAATTAATTATCAGAAAAATCTATCATCCAGCTTTTGATAGACCAAAGGTTCAAGTGATTATTCTACACTAATACAAGTACAATTTTTTTTTACTGGAAGTTTTGAGGTTTCTAGTAAATTAAAATTAAAAGCAGAAGCTTACTAATATAATGCAATAAACAAATTGGGGTAATATACTTTCCTGGTGGTAGATCGTGACCTTGTATCATATAATAGATTGCATATCTGTGGTAAATTAAGACATGCATGATACCACTATCAAACAAAAGTTCTTATTTCTTTTTTGATTGATTTATTTGATTGTTCTTTTGAGTTATCTTTGTTTTTTATTTAATTAATTTGGTTAACTTTTGGGCTTTTATTAAGTTATTAGATGATCCTGGTTATTTCCATGTTGATAACATGCCCGTTGTTATTGTCATGCTTGCTGACTTATTGGACAGGATCTGAGATGGTTACTTGCACCTTACCAGTGGTTGCTGTCATTTTTTTTTTATTCCCCATATCATTTTAAAAAGGAGGGAAAGAAAAGCATTAACAGATATACAATGTGAAACTTTCTACCTAGAGTGCCTCACAAGCACATTAAGTTGTTTTATCCCACTCGTTCCTCAGCAGAACTTGAATAATGCCTGGGTTGCCATGGTAACGGGAAACAGTGACATCAGGTTTAATGGCTTTGTGAAACTTCCTGAAGTGAGTCTAGATAGTTTAAGTGATAAAGAGTAAATTCAGTGAATATCTGCCTTGTATAGCCTGATTATTGCCTTCGGCATGCCTGAAGCTCCTTTTTTGCTGCTTACTTTGCTTCTTAATCACTTATTTATGTAATGTAACATAGCAGCTTAAAAACAGCCAAGAGAAATAACACAAAAGGAATGGCACTTTAATAAGGCTACATTATTACCAGGTTAGTGATTTAACTAATCAGTTTAATAGTTACTGCAAGATTTTTTAAAGGACTTTTTGTGCAAATAACTTTAGATATACAAATATGTAGTTAAATAGCACATTGTCTTACCTCAGGGAACATGACAGGAAGTTCTATAGTTCAGTGTAATACTGCAAGGCAAATGAGACTTAAATTGCATAGAAGTAAAGTCTGGATGGAGAATAATAATTAGCCGATCCATTAAACATTCTATTATCAGGCAGGTAATGAGATGTAATGGAAGAGAGGCAGTTAAATATAATATGGAAGAAGTTGCTGTTTCATAAAGTAACTAAGGTTATTTGAAAGAACATGTAGTACCTGAAAGAAGAGAAGGGCACATTGTTTTTAAAAAGAAGTATACATGAGATACTGATAACACTATATATCACATATTTTACAGGTGTGGTGAGGCAATACAAAACCTTTGCCTAGTTGAAATGATTTATTATTTTAATGCATTAATTAAAACTTTTGATCTATACTACATTCAGTTTCTGAAAGCACTCTTAATATGAAGTTAAATCAGTGAAAAGAGTCTTTCTGCTCAACCTTCCAGTTAAGTGGAATACTGATGCTACCTCACTGAACATTGTTTATTCCTATAGTGTATATTTTTATATCTAAAAAAATGTTCATTTGATCTTGCTGTATTGTGTACATGCTGGTTTTTATCAGGAATTAGAGCTATTATACAGTCTTCTGAAGCTTCTAAATTTTGGTTGCATGTCATTTTATAGAATATTGATGTATTACTTCTGCACTATTGCAGTTAATACACCAATGCAAATTAATATAAACCCAACATGTTAAAAAAAAAAAGGCAAAGAGAGGAGGGTACAGAAGAGAGATGGTAGGGGGTAAGAAGAAGAAGCAAAGAAGACTGTCATGCATCTAAACCACATACCTAAGAAACTGTTACACTGTGCAGTATTATAAATTGTCCGAATTCTTTCATTATAGCTATTAACTGACTTTCAGAGGTAAAAATCAGCTTTATTTAAAGTTACACTCTATAATACTCAGTGGCAAAGTCTAGAAATTTGTTTTAACATATTTTAGTTACTTATTATGTCTTATCATATTTAAACATAGAATGTCCATGATGTATGGAATGGAATATAGAGTATCTAGTAATATGTGTATAATTTGCATATGAATTGAGCTCTATTTTATACAGTTCTGACGTTTATAATATATTTGATTATAAACATATTCTACCCAATGTTAATTTAATATTTGCTTTAAGAAAAGAAGAATTTCAATGAGTATACATATAACTTAATATGTTGTCTTGATTCTGCTTATTTACATCAGTTTTTGAATAGTACCAAGACTGTAGTATGTTTGTTTGTCATCAATATTTGAATACTAATTGTTAATCAGATGTGATTACATTTAAAAGTCTATTTATCAAGCCATAATAGGAAGTTAAATACCATATAACAATGAAAATGACTTAAAATAGAATGGATAGATAAATTATTTATTGCAATTTAGTTATTGTTAATATTAAATTAAATATAACGATAATTTATTCTGACTCAGATTTAAAGTATTATCTTTAAGCAAGCTTACTTCTTATAAATTGAGAATTCCATATAGTTATTTACATATTAGGCATTTCTTAACTTAATAAGATTGTTGAATTATATTCTGTAAAGATAGTATTTCATGGTATGTTATGTTCTTTCATGGTATGCTATATTTCTTTCTTTATAAATTACTATTCATATAATAATTTAATTTATGGAGCTCAGTTGTTTCCGATTGCTTACGTTATGAGGGATAATCTAACAGACCTATGTTTATCTGTTAGATTAGGAATGATTTGCATCCCATGTTTATAGTGGGACATTGTTCAATTTATATTTGCTATTTTAATTTTATTAATATTTAGTTTTTTTTTCTTCCAAGACTGACTTAATCTTTATCTTATCTGTATTCATAAAGTAAATAAGCCTAAAATTACTGTCTAAATAACTACATATTAACATATTTTTATTGTTATCAGAGGAAATTGTTCAATAGCAACAAACATAAAAGAGAGTAATCTTTTAATAATAAGTTGATATGGATCTAATGTTATCTTTAAATACTAATGGCTTAAATAATCCAAGCAAAAGATCTAATTTACTGAGCTATCTAACATTAAACAATGTGCAAGTAGTTTTCCTTCAAGAAACACAATTTAAGACAAATGATAGATATACATGAAATCCTAATGAATATATGATTTTAGCTCAATCTTCTTATAAGTCAAAGACAAGAGGAGCAACAATCCTATGGAAAAAGAACATTATTATCCCTGAAGGTATTTATAAATATACAGATAAAGACGGTCTTATAGCTTTGTTATAGTTAAATTTAACAACAGAATATGGGCATTAGTAAATCTATACTAGTTCCCTGGTATTGGAATAGGATCTGTTAAAAAGCACTTAGACTTTACTTTTAAAAATTATAAAGGTAACTTAATAATAGGAGGAAATTTCAACTGTATCATAAATACTTCTAACTACTAATAAGAGACCTATTCATATAGCCTCTATAACAAAATCTTTAAAAAAAATGGACTGAATCATTTCATTTAATAGACACATTTAAATTGAAAGAAGAAAAATATTTATTGTTTTCCCACCAAGAGTATAGATTTAGTACACAAACTAGAATAGATAAAATATTTGTTGTTCAGCAGCTACATTCAAAAATCACTAATTTCTCAATAATTCCATGTCAATTTTCAGATCATAATTCTCTAATTTTGAAATTTCAAAGTGAGTTTAAACCATTAACTTTTTCTTCTAGAAATCCATCATATATCACAAAAATTAAAGAATTTAAACCTTTGTTGTTGTCAGAACTACATTTTTTCCTAGTTATTAATTATACAACAGAAAATAACATAGTCATGATATGGGATTCACTAAAAGAATATATATTTGGTAAAAACCCTTAGTTGGTAGAAAAGCAAAATTGCAGAATGGGATTCTGAATTACAAGACTTGCAATCTCGACTTTTGTCGGTGACATCTGAAAAACACCAAAACTCAAAAAAATTAATAAGAAAATAGAGGAATTAAAGAAGAAATATAATGAAATTTTAACACACAAAACTAATTTAGCATGAGAAAAACTAAATGTAAATTCTTTAGCTACTACCCCTAGACATTTACATAAGTTATCTACAAAAGTTAAAATACATTCCAAAGCTAATAATATTAACAATATTTATCATGAAAAGATGGGAAAGAAAGTGTTGGATATAGGAGATATTCTTGATGCATTTAGACATCATTATATGGAACACTTTAAAAATGGAAAATTACATATCGATCAATTAAATTTGGATACAATTTATACCAACATAAAAAAGTCCTGACAAACTAAAGTTAGATTTGCAAAGACCCATTTTTTATAAAGAAATGACTGATAGGATAAAAGAAATTAAAACTAATAAAGCCCCGGGAATGGATGGTATAATTAAAGAGATATATAAACTCTTTCCTCAATCATAATCTCTATTTTTCATAAAGCATTACTAGAAATCCAATCACAAGCAATAATGCCTCCTTTTTGGAAATACTCTTTAATTACTCCAATCCTAACAGAAAATAGAGATTTGGATCTTTGTACCTCATACAGGCCTATATTATTATTAAATAATGATTATAAGATATTTATATCAATTTTAGCAAATAGAATGAAAATTCCATTATCTAAAATAATAGATAATGGTCAAACTGAGTTTATACACAATAGACACACCCATGACAATATCAAGCTTACTCTTATTGATTACTTAAATAGGGAAAATCAAGAAACACTGATAAATGGTCTAAACATAAAGAAGGCCTTTGATTCTTTAAGTTGGGAATATCTATTTAAAATTCTACTTTTATTTGAATTTCCCCCTTCCTGTGTTCACCTCATAAAGAATATATATATGTATATATATATATACATATATATATATATATATATATATATATATATATATATATAATTTAGCTTATGTCAAATTACGCCTTTTCACCTCAGAATTTATCTCTCTAACAAAAGGCACTAAACAAGGCTGTCCCTTGTCACATATTCTATTTGCATTGACTATTGAAATTCTTGCAGTTTCAATACATAATAATTCAAAAATAAGAGGGGTGGATGTTTATGACCAAAATAACTCTAAAATAATGCTATTTGCTGATAATATACTAATAACAAACTGGCTCCCCACTTAAGCACCATGTTCAATAACAGCCTCGCATCAGGCTTTGTGCCCACTGAATGGTGCACAGCAACAGTTATCCCACTTCACAAAGGGGGAGCCACCACTGATCCCAGGAACTATCGACCTATTAGCCTGACGAGCCTGATCTGCAAGGCCATGAACGTATCATCATGGAGCTCATAAACAAAGACATTGGTAACCTCCAAACTCTGGACCCCACCCAGTTCAGGTTTGTGAAAGGCAGATCATGCCTCTTGGACCTGATTGACTTCTTTGAGGCAGTCACCAAAGCTGTAGATGAGGGTAAGGTGGTTCACACAGCCTATCTTGACCTCGCCAAGGCTTTCAACACCATCCCCCATTCTGGAATTATAGCTAAACTCACTAAACTAGGTATAAATCCCTACGTCACAAGATGGGTTGCCCAACTGGCTCACTGACAGAAACCACACTGTAAAAATTGCAGACTCCAAATCTGACCTCAAAGCAGTGACAAGTAGAGTATCACAGGGTTCCGTCCAGGGACCTCTCCTGTTTGGTATCTACTTCTCTGAAGTACAGGCTAAAACAGAAGGCCTCTGGCTAATGAAGTTCACAGATGACTGCAAACTAGGAGCCATAGTCAAGTCCCCAAATGATGTAGACATCCTACAGAAGGGCCTCGCTGAGACAGATGCCTGGTGTCAGAGCCATGGCCTCAAGCTCAATGCCAAAAAGTGCAGTGTCAACCCCTTTGGTAAAAACTCTGTACCCATGAACTACCACATAGGCAGCAATCTACTCAACACTGAATGTGTGATAAGAGACCTTGGGACCCAGGTGGACAGTAGTGTCTCCTTTGATAGTCACATCACCACAGTAGTCAGGAAGTAGTTTTACGTGACACACCTCATCATAAAAGGGTTTTCATCCAGGAAAAAAGAGGTCATTGTTCCCCTCTACTTGACACTCATTAGACCCATTATAGAGTACAACTCCCCTTTTGGAATGTACCTCACAAGACATCTGCAGCAGCTGGAAAGGCCACAGAAGTACCTCACAAAGAGATTACTGGCCTCAAACAAATGCCCTACACTGACCATCTCAAAAAACTCCAGCTTTACTCCGTAGCATATTGCCTACTCTGAGGTGATCTCTGCCTAACATATAAAGCTATGTCAAACCCAGAGCTGTTGGAAATGCTACACCTAAAGAAATCCCAATCCCTCTTTGCTACATGTTCTAGGGACCTAAACCTTGTTACCACAATAAACAGGACATGCTGGAGGGATAGATTCCTGTCCCAGAGACTTCCCATACTCTGGAACAGGCTACACATCTATGTCAAGCAAAGTTCTTCATTAGCACTCTTCAAGAAAAATCTTGATGAGTGTATGGGAAATAAGAAATACATCCCGGGAATCACTTCTGTGTCTCTGCTCGACAGTGGCACAGGAAAATAACTTTCTTGAGTGGCGTAAGCCAGGGAACCTTGTTGGCTAGGCTTACGTAGGCCCTTGGGCTGATAACCTAGTACCTACCTATGAACCTATGAACCTATAACATTATTTAATTCCATAGAAACTTTAGAAGAATTAGATATACTAATTGAGAAATATTATATGATTTCAGGTCTTCACTTCAATAGATCACAATCTAAATTTTTATTTCTAAACAAAAAGAAATACAGGTTAAAGAGAATCATATTTTAGGAAGACAAGTTTCTACTCTAAATTATCTAGGAATTGTCTTATGCAAGGATTTGAATGAGTTAATATTAATAAATTATAACAACATCATAACACAAAACTTATCTGGAAAAGTGGAATAAAATGTTATTGACGTTTGAAGACAGATTACAGTTAATAAGATTTTGTATGTAGCATTAGCAATTCAGTTGTTTCCTGAAAGACATGTCCTTAAAGAGATAAACACAAGTTTATTAAAATTTCTATAGTGTCCTAAAAGAAATAGAGTAGCTTTAATTCATCATATTAGACCATGGGAACAAGAAGAAATAACTTTTCCAGATACTGAATCATATATAAAGGCATCCATATTTAAAACTGTTATAGAATAGATAAATCCTAATTATTCTGCCAATTGGAAAGTATTACATACTGCTATATTAAATTAATCTACTTCATTAAAAACCTTTTCAATATTGGATAAAGTCAATAAACCTTGGCATCTACTAAGTATTAATATGCAATACAATATAACAAGATCTATCAAATCATATTTGATTAATTACTGCTTCAACTCATTTAGGAAATTCAGTCATGTAAATATGGATTTAATACTTTGGTTCGATGTTTTAACCCCATTTATCAGAACAAAAAATTATCCTCACAAAATATATAGATAAATATTTACTTCTTGGGAACAAACAAATTATTTGTTGGCAACAATGCATTAAAGAACTAAAAGTTTTAGATATGCAAATGATAAATCCAATTTATGAAATCCCATCTCAGGACTGGTGAACCCTGCAAAGCATCTTAATGTGTTCCCAAGATTTATGTAGAATAATTAATAGTTCATCCTTTAAAGATACACCAAAAATTATAAATTACTTATATGGAATTATATATAATGACCATAACATGAAAAATGGTATTTCAAATTATATAAAGAATTAATAACCTAGAAAACAATACCTAAAGTATCTTATTGGCAGTATATCTCTAAAGGTCATTTATTACATCTAACTGAAGAAATCAAATCAAACATTTTACTACCAGAAAAACATACATCTAGTACACAGTATTGGAAAATCTTTAATTGGAAATATTTGCATAGAGCATTTTTAACCCCAGACAAAATTACTGAAATCAGCTCTTCCAGAAATGTAATATATTGAAGATGTGAGCAGGTATCCAGAGCTGAGTGTAATCATATTTTTTATGATTGTATTAAAATTAAACCATACTAGAATGGAATCAATAACTTCTTACAGGCCTTATTCAATGAATCTTTTATTTTATCTAAAGCTTTGTTTCTGTTGAATGTAAATGAAGGTCCTCATTTGAATAAAACAAATCTGCATTTATTATGGACAATACCTACAATGTCTAGGAAATGTATAACTAGAAGATGGAATTGAAATACATCACCGACTATGGAAGACTTTTTGCTTTACTGAGGAGTTCAGTTTTGATGGAAATCAAAATTAAAGAACTAAGGATTTATCCTAGGCCATTGGTAAACAACCCATGGAAAAAAGTCTTATCATTGATCGACACTTTGCAACAAATATCAGATATACTCTGATAACTAAATATTGTTTCACCTGTACAGTAATTGGAAACATTCGATATTATTACTGATGTCACACTGACTGTAAATATTGTATATAGTTGTTTAAAATGTTATACATAATATACTATGAAAGTTTTCATAATATTATTTGAAAATAAAAACTATATGAGCAAAAAAATAACAATATCCATCTTTTGTTCAGCATTGTGGAGGGTGCTCATCTTAGAGAGTAAAGCCTTCAGCTGAGCCTCACATGTCCTGCCAACTGATGAGCTCACTCTACATGGAATAGAGAATTGCTGTCTATTTTGGTTTGGTCTCTGTTTCTACTACAGAGGATCAAATTCAAGATAAACTGTCCCAAGCCATGTGTCTTAACATATTTCACCTAAGAGTCCATACTGTGCCATCTACGCCTCTCTCTCTGTCTTCTCTTTCACTCTTGAAATATCATAACCTATATTATTTGGATTCCTGCCTCCATGGTCATCTGACTGTCATCAAAAAGTACAGTTGTGTACACTTAACCATAAATGTAGATGTTCGAGTGTATTCACTGTTGCAGTCATCACATTTGGGTTATCTGCTTGCAGTAGCCCTCAGTCGGCCTGATTATCAAAGTCTTGGGTCGTGCATCGGTTGCTCTCATCTTCCATGACGTCAGGTAGTCAGGGATATAAAGCATGCAGCCGACGCCATTACATCAGTTTTTCTTGCCCCAGATGTCAGGTGCTCCCTAATGGAAGCAATTAAATATATATATATATATATATATGTATATATATATATATATATATATATACATACAAGGTTATACTGCCAACAAAAAAGCAAATACACCAAAAAGCTTTTAAGCATAATAAAGGAGAGTAGAGATATAGCCAAAAGAAGTCAGCGGGCTGAAGGGAGGGTAACTAGGACTGCAACAGTGAATACACTCGAACATCTACATTTATGGTAAGTGTACACAACTGTACTATGTTTTTCATGTTTCACTGTAGAAGTCATCACATTTGGGCAGATTCTCAAAGCTAAGGATGGGAGGAGCAATTTAGGTAGCCTTAGGAGCAGCTATAAGACCCTGCAGGACTGCAGTGGCAAAGCCAGCTCTGGATTTAGAGAAAATTGGCAAATGGTAATGCTTGGTGAAAGTATGTACAGAACTCCAGGTAGCAGCTTCTAGGATGCCTCCGGTAGGGACACCTCTGAGAAAGGCTGTAGAGGAAGATGTAGCCCTGGTTGAATTGGGTCTAATCCCCTGTGCAATAGGTTTTCCATGGTGCTTATAGCAGAAATGAATGCAATGGCCTATTCATTTAGAAATGGTTTGCTTTGAAATAGCCTTCCCCTCTACCCCTGCAGCAAATGCCACCAGCTGTTGTTCAGATTTCCTTTGAGGTTTAGTCCTGTCTAAGTAAAATCTAATTTGTCTGTGCACATCTAAGGAGTGCAGTATCCATTCCCCTTTGTTCTGTGGATTAGAAAAGAAGGTTGGCAAATGAATGGCCTGATTAAGAGCCACACTGGATACCACCTTGGGCATGAAAGAGGGATTGGTCCTGAGGAACGCCCTGTCCGCATGAAAGATGATGAAGGGCTCCACTGCCATAAGGGCCTGTAATTCAGATACCCTTCTTGCTGAAGTGATTGTTAAAAGGAAAGCTGTTTTCCAAGAAAGGAATTTTAACTCTGCAGTTGCAGCTGGCTCAAAAGGAGGAAGAGTGAGTTTTTCCAATACAAAGTTAAGGTCCCAGGCTGGGGTTGGGGCTCTCCTGGGTGGTCTTAAGTTTTTGGCCCCTCTGAGGAACTGCTTGAGTAGTGGGTGAGAAAAGAGGGGTGGTTCTGTGTTGTAATGAGCTGAAATGGCTGAGGCGTGAATTTTGATGGAGGAAAAGGAAAGCCCTTTGTGAAGCATCACAGTTAAGTATTGAAGAATCTGAGGTAAATTGGGTGCTGCTGTGGATATCCCTTGAGTTTTGTTCTAGGCACAGAATCTTTTCCATTTTTCAGCATAAGATTTTCTAGTACTAGGCCTCCTTGCCTCCAAAATTACATCCAACACTTGTTTACTGAGGGATGGTAACAGAGAGATTAGGTAATTAGCCAGGCTGCCAGGTTCAGGGTTTGAAGCTGGGTGTGCAGAATCTGGCTCTCCTGCTGTAACAGCAGGGTAGGGGTCTGAGGCAGGTGCCATGGGGTAGCTGTGACACACTGTGCAAGAGGGGGTACCAGTGTTGGCATGGCCAGTCTAGTGCAATCAGTATCATCCTTGGTTTGTCCTGTTTGATCTTTAGTAGTACTTTGGGGAAGAGAGGCAGAGAAGGAAAGGCATAAACTGATAGATTTTTCCAGCTGAAGGACAGAGCATCCACTTTCCAAGCTTGTTTGTGGGGAGTCCTTGTGCAGAATTTGTCCAATTGGTAGTACTGGGGGGGAGGCAAACAGGTCTATATCTGGGCTCCCCCATTTGTTGATCAACATGTTGAAAGTCTTTGGTTCCAGTTTCCACTCATGTGGGTCCATGAGATTTCTGCTTAGTTCATCTGCCAGTGTATTTAGTTTTCCTGGCAGGAAATGAGTCTGTAGATGCACTTGGTAGCTTAAGGCTGTGTTCCACAATGCCATGGCTAGTCTGCAGAGGGGGTAAGAATGGGTACCCCCTGCTTATTTACCACATAGTGGTGTTGTCTGTCTTTACCATTAATTGTCCTGGAAGAATGTGGTCCTTGAAGGCTGTTAGAGCATTCTGTACAGCTAACATTTCTTTTTGATTGATATGCAGGTGCATTTGACTTGGGTTCCATTTGCCCTGAATGCACTTCCCTGCCAGGTGAGCCCCCCATGCATATTCTGATGCATCTGTTTTTAGGGTTTGGGTGGCAGGGGGTAGAGTGAATGGTAGTCCCTTGTTTTGGTGGCAGGCATCTGCCCACCAAAGGAATTCTTACCGTAGGCAAGGTATGAGAGGAAAAATTGCTTCTAGATCCTGATAATGTTGACACCATAGACTTTTTAGATACCATTGTAGTTTCCTCATATGCAGTCTTGCATATGGAATTAGTAGAATGCACAAGGCCATGAACCTCAAGGCTTGCAGTATTTGCCTTGCAGATAGCAGGGTTTTTGTGGCCACTAGAGTGAAGTAAATTGTCAAATGAATTTGTTTCTCAGGCGTGGGGAAAGCCATCTGAGAAGTTGTGTTCAAGCTTGATCCCAGGAATATAATTTGTTGACAGGGTACCAGATGTGATTTCTTTTTGTTTATGGTGTACCCCAGACAAGTTAACACCTTTTTTAAAAATGCCAGATGATGCAGAAGTATGTCCTGGCTTTCTGCCTGAATTAGACAATCGTCCAGGTATGGGTATATTTGAATATTTCTTTGCCTGCAAAATGCAATGATGGGAGCTAGGCACTTTGTGAATACCCTGGGCACAGTGGATAAGCCAAAGGGCAGTGCAGAGAACTGATAGTGCATGCTGCCTGCTTTGAAGCGTAGGTATTTTCTGCAAGATGCCCTGATTGGGATGTGCAGGTAGGTTTCCTTTAAATCCATTGTTGCCAACCAAGCATCTTTGCCTATCATGGGAAGCAACTGGTAGCATCTTGAATTTTGGAATCACCAAGAAGGTGTTTAGTTTAGAAAGGTCCAGGATAGGACGCCATGAGTTGTCTTTTCTGGGTACCAGGAAAAGTCTTGAGTAGAAACCTTTTCCCTTTTCCTCTTCTGGTACAGTTTGAATAGCCGTTAATCTTAAGAGAGAGAGTACTTGCTTTTGAGCCTCTGCCCACTGATTTGGGGGTAGATCTGGCCAACTGTTTGGGGTTGGTAATGTGTGCAAGTGAAATCTGTATCCTTGGGAAACTATGTTTAAAACTCATTTGCCCTGGGTAATGAGTTCCCAGTTTTTTGCTTGCAGAGCAATCTTTCCCCCTAAAGAAGCAGTCAGTTGAGAAGTGCTTAGAAGTTTTAAAGTTAAGTCATTGAGACAGCTTACCATAGGGGGGAGTCTTACTACTCCCTGATTTGGAAGTGGGAATCCCCCACTGCTTAGTCCTGTGCATACCCTGGGACTGAAGTCTGGGTGTTCTGCTGGTTCTGGGTTTGAACTGAGAAGGCCTGGATGAGGCAGGAAAGGACCAATTTTTTGAGGGCCAATGCCTACTAAATCTTGGAGGCTGTACTTGTAAGAAATCTTTAACAGTTTGCATAGATTTAGCTTTTTCCTCCATCTTTTTAACAACTTCTTCTGCTTTGTTGCCAAACAGGTGGTCCTGATTTAAGGGAGCATCCAGCAATTTAGTTTTAATATGATCTGGCAAATATTGCTCCTTAAGCCAAGCATGCCTTCTAAGTACAGACCCAGTGACATCAGCCCTGCAAAATGCCTCTAGTGAATCAAAACCACATTACAAAATATGTTTTCCAACCTGTTCAGCAGAATGCATTAAATCCTGTAAATCCTTATTTTCAGCACAATCAGGAATCAACATCATTTTCTGTTTAAGCAATCCAATAATATGCTGCTGATACTTTAACATATGAAACTGTCAATTTAAGGCCCTGATGGCCATGACTGCAGAGGTGTATACCTTCTTACCCCATCTATCCAGGGCCCTGGAATCTCTGTCAGAGGGGGTAGGATTTTTTGCAGTAGTAGCCTTAATGCCCTTGGGTCCCTGTGAAACAGTCTCAGGATCCGCAGTAGGATTTTTAAAAAGGAACTTGTGAGAATCAGGAACCCTGTAATATCTATCAGGTTTTCTGGGAGAAGGAGGTAAAGAATCAGTGGCCAATCTAGATTCCGAAAAAGCATCATCAACAATATCCAGCGCATGAGGGATAGTTAAGGCCTGTGTTGGGGCAGGAGTAAGAAATCTCTAAGCCTCTTTTTAGAATCAAAGTAATCCTGGCTTTCCCAGTGAAAATGCTCCCTAAGAGTAAGCAAGGTTTCACCAAAAGAAAAATCCTCTGGAGAGAAGCAGAGGGAATAGAGTCCCCTACATCAGAATCCTAATAGGTAGATAAGGGTAAATCCTGGTCCTCAGAGGATACAGAAATTTCAGAATCCTGGTCAGAAGTATCATAAGCAAATTCAGTCCTAGGTCTCTTAGAAGGTTGGCTTCCCCTGATTAAAGTAATAAGGTCTTCTGCCATTCTTATCATTTGTTTTTTAGGCTTAGAGTCCTGACCATGCAGTCTGGGCATCGGTTTCCTAGGCATGGTTCGAGTTTTAGGCCTGGAAGAAGAAGATGGCGTCAGTTTAATATGCAAGTCAGTAGGCCTGAATACACCCTCAGAAGCCGGTGCCTGCACAGCAGCTCTGGACCCATCCAAGGTAGAGACATCCACAGGTTCCACAGTTGAAGCATCTCGCGGCATACCGAACTCCGAATGGGTTCAGTAGAGGCCTGCGAATCTGAAGTAGCAGGTATCAGGGGCTGCAAAAGTGCCTCACTCAGTACCAGCAAACTGGCGACTAGCTTAGGAGATGTGTCGTTGGCAGCTTTGGACCTAGGCTCTGTCTTTATCTTTGCATTTTTTCAGAATGTCAGTAGTCGGGTGACTTACCAAAGACATACCTGGATAATTGAACCGAGTACCAAAGTATTTAAAAGCGAAAATATACCGACGACGAATAGTTCATGGTTTAAATAAGGCACAAAACTGACAGCGAGGTACGTCGCGGTCAGGGCCTAGGCAAGGAATACAGTACAAATGAAAATATTTATGAGGTATTTGCTTTCCACAAGAAATAGAATTATTAACTTTTACTGACATTGGTTTGGAGCAAGAAAAAGTTTCCCCAACGGGGTACTTAGCTTTAGTTGAAGACTTTGGTTCTGAAACTTGAAAATGAAAATTTCAGGAGTCGGCTGACCGGCACTTGCAAACTACTTCTGCTTTGAGCACTGCACAGCAAGAAAGACTGATGTAATGTCATCAACTGCATGCTTTATACCCCTGACTACCTGTCCATGAGATTTCTGCTTAGTTCATCTGCCAGTGTATTTAGTTTTCCTGGCAGGAAATGAGCCTGTAGATGCACTTGGTAGCTTAAGGCTGTGTTCCACAATGCCATGGCTAGTCTGCAGAGGGGGTAAGAATGGGTACCCCCTGCTTATTTACCACATAGTGGTGTTGTCTGTCTTTACCATTAATTGTCCTGGAAGAATGTGGTCCTTGAAGGCTGTCAGAGCATTCTGTACAGCTAACATTTCTTTTTGATTGATATGCAGGTGCATTTGACTTGGGTTCCATTTGCCCTGAATGCACTTCCCTGCCAGGTGAGCCCCCCATGCATATTCTGATGCATCTGTTTTAGGGTTTGGGTGGCAGGGGGTAGAGTGAATGGTAGTCCCTTGTTTTGGTGGCAGGCATCTGCCCACCAAAGGAATTCTTACCGTAGGCAAGGTATGAGAGGAAAAATTGCTTCTAGATCCTGATAATGTTGACACCATAGACTTTTTAGATACCATTGTAGTTTCCTCATATGCAGTCTTGCATATGGAATTAGTAGAATGCACAAGGCCATGAACCTCAAGGCTTGCAGTATTTGCCTTGCAGATAGCAGGGTTTTTGTGGCCACTAGAGTGAAGTAAATTGTCAAATGAATTTGTTTCTCAGGCGTGAGGAAAGCCATCTGAGAAGTTGTGTTCAAGCTTGCTCACAGGAATATAATTTGTTGACAGGGTACCAGATGTGATTTCTTTTTGTTTATGGTGTACCCCAGACAAGTTAACACCTTTTTTAAAAATGCCAGATGATGCAGAAGTATGTCCTGGCTTTCTGCCTGAATTAGACAATCGTCCAGGTATGGGTATATTTGAATATTTCTTTGCCTGCAAAATGCAATGATGGGAGCTAGGCACTTTGTGAATACCCTGGGCACAGTGGATAAGCCAAAGTGCAGTGCAGAGAACTGATAGTGCATGCTGCCTGCTTTGAAGCGTAGGTATTTTCTGCAAGATGCCCTGATTGGGATGTGCAGGTAGGTTTCCTTTAAATCCATTGTTGCCAACCAAGCATCTTTGCCTATCATGGGAAGCAACTGGTAGCATCTTGAATTTTGGAATCACCAAAAAGGTGTTTAGGATAGAAAGGTCCAGGATAGGACGCCATGAGTTGTCTTTTCTGGGTACCAGGAAAAGTCTTGAGTAGAAATCTTTTCCCTTTTCCTCTTCTGGTACAGTTTGAATAGCCGTTAATCTTAAGAGAGAGAGTACTTGCTTTTGAGCCTCTGCCCACTGATTTGGGGGTAGATCTGGCCAACTGTTTGGGGTTGGTAATGTGTGCAAGTGAAATCTGTATCCTTGGGAAACTATGTTTAAAACTCATTTGCCCTGGGTAATGAGTTCCCAGTTTTTTGCTTGCAGAGCGATCTTTCCCCCTAAAGAAGCAGTCAGTTGAGAAGTGCTTAGAAGTTTTAAAGTTAAGTCATTGAGAAAGCTTACCATAGGGGGGAGTCTTAGTACTCCCTGATTTGGAAGTGGGAATCCCCCACTGCTTAGTCCTGTGCATACCCTGGGACTGAAGTCCGGGTGTTCTGCTGGTTCTGGGTTTGAACTGAGAAGGCCTGGATGAGGCAGGAAAGGACCAATTTTTTGAGGGCCAATGCCTACTAAATCTTGGAGGCTGTACTTGTAAGAAATCTTTAACAGTTTGCATAGATTTAGCTTTTTCCTCCATCTTTTTAACAACTTCTTCTGCTTTGTTGCCAAACAGGCGGTCCTGATTTAAGGGAGCATCCAGCAATTTAGTTTTAATATGATCTGGCAAATATTGCTCCTTAAGCCAAGCATGCCTTCTAAGTACAGACCCAGTGACATCAGCCCTGCAAAATGCCTCTAGTGAATCAAAACCACATTACAAAATATGTTTTCCAACCTGTTCAGCAGAATGCATTAAATCCTGTAAATCCTTATTTTCAGCACAATCAGGAATCAACATCATTTTCTGTTTAAGCAATCCAATAATATGCTGCTGATACTTTAACATATGAAACTGTCAATTTAAGGCCCTGATGGCCATGACTGCAGAGGTGTATACCTTCTTACCCCATCTATCCAGGGCCCTGGAATCTCTGTCAGAGGGGGTAGGATTTTTTGCAGTAGTAGCCTTAATGCCCTTGGGTCCCTGTGAAACAGTCTCAAGATCCGCAGTAGGATTTTTAAAAAGGAACTTGTGAGAATCAGGAACCCTGTAATATCTATCAGGTTTTCTGGGAGAAGGAGGTAAAGAATCAGGGGCCAATCTAGATTCCGAAAAGGCATCATCAACAATATCCAGCGCATGAGGGATAGTTAAGGCCTGTGTTGGGGCAGGAGTAAGAAATCTCTAAGCCTCTTTTTAGAATCAAAGTAATCCTGGCTTTCCCAGTGAAAATGCTCCCTAAGAGTAAGCAAGGTTTCACCAAAAGAAAAATCCTCTGGAGAGAAGCAGAGGGAATAGAGTCCCCTACATCAGAATCCTAATAGGTAGATAAGGGTAAATCCTGGTCCTCAGAGGATACAGAAATTTCAGAATCCTGGTCAGAAGTATCATAAGCAAATTCAGTCCTAGGTCTCTTAGAAGGTTGGCTTCCCCTGATTAAAGTAATAAGGTCTTCTGCTATTCTTATCATTTGTTTTTTAGGCTTAGAGTCCTGACCATGCAGTCTGGGCATCGGTTTCCTAGGCATGGTTCGAGTTTTAGGCCTGGAAGAAGAAGATGGCATCAGTTTAATATGCAAGTCAGTAGGCCTGAATACACCCTCAGAAGCCGGTGCCTGCACAGCAGCTCTGGACCCATCCAAGGTAGAGACATCCACAGGTTCCACAGTTGAAGCATCTCGTGGCATACCGAACTCCGAATGGGTTCAGTAGAGGCCTGCGAATCTGAAGTAGCAGGTATCAGGGGCTGCAAAAGTGCCTCACTGAGTACCAGCAAACTGGCGACTAGCTTAGGAGATGTGTCGTTGGCAGCTTTGGACCTAGGCTCTGTCTTTATCTTTGCATTTTTTCAGAATGTCAGTAGTCGGGTGGCTTACCAAAGACATACCTGGATAATTGAACCGAGTACCAAAGTATTTAAAAGCGAAAATATACCGACGACGAATAGTTCATGGTTTAAATAAGGCACAAAACTGACAGCGAGGCACATCGCGGTCAGGGCCTAGGCAAGGAATACAGTACAAATGAAAATATTTATGAGGTATTTGCTTTCCACAAGAAATAGAATTATTAACTTTTACTGACATTGGTTTGGAGCAAGAAAAAGTTTCCCCAACGGGGTACTTAGCTTTAGTTGAAGACTTTGGTTCTGAAACTTGAAAATGAAAATTTCAGGAGTCGGCTGACCGGCACTTGCAAACTACTTCTGCTTTGAGCACTGCACAGCAAGAAAGACTGATGTAATGTCATCAACTGCATGCTTTATACCCCTGACTACCTGACGTCATGGAAGATGTGACAGCAACCGACGCAGGACCCAAGACTTTGATAATCAGGCCGACTGAGGGCTACTGCAAGCAGATAACCCAAATGTGATGACTGCAACAGTGAAACACGAAGAAGATTGCACATAGTTTACTGCCATTACTAGATGTGTGTATAATTTTAACGTTTGCCATTTATCTTCTTATCATGTTTGATTTTTATTTTATTTCTGCTTGTTATATTGTTTTCTATTTACTCTCGTAACAAGGCAGAGTCTGAAATGATTATTTCTATCTAGGCCACTTTTTCTTAGTAGATTAAAAAGATAATAAACGCAAAGCAAAATAGTAAGTGAACAGCCATGTATAAATCCATTTACACATGAATACTTTGCTCAGGAACACTACTGACCAAAATCTTAGCTTCACTCTTGTATACAACTTCCTTACAACCTCAGCTAAATCACCTATTTTTATAAGCTTCTTTCCTATCTTTTAACTGCAGCATAGAAGGATAAAGCCCTGACTGTCAGACAGATGGCCTAATAATGAATAGCAACCTGGGTACTAGAGGAGCTTTTGGTGGGGGTATGAGGGCTACTGCATTGCTGGTGCTCACTGGAGAGATAGAAGTGTGCAGGTGTAAAACACACAGTGCATGGATCAGGGAATGGGATGAGGTTCTCCTAAGTCATGTTCAAGCTGCAGACGTCATTAAACATTAATGGGAACATGTGTGCATGCCTGCATGCACATACACACACAAACACACACACACACACACACACACACACACACACACACACACACACACACACACACACACACAGGGTATGTCATAGTTATAGCAGGCCTTCATATCTGCAACCATGCTGGTCACCAGGATATGGCTAAGGCCCAGAAAACAGCAAAAATCCTCATGGATGCCTGAATGATGACTTCACAGTAGCAGTGTTGGATGGTTGACAGGTGCAGCCAGGGCAGAACACAAAATCAAATGTTTTTCCCTAATCTAATTTTTTCTTCAAGCTCTCTTCCTACTACACTTCTGTTTCTTAAAAAAGAAGAAAAAGAAAACTTCCAAATAAATGCAAATAATTGACAGCATCATCTCATTCATTTTTATTATCAATGGCCATTTTGCAAAAGATTGTTAAGACAAAGCCAATCAAAACAATACCTCCATAAAAAATGAAAATAGTCAAAAAATAATATTTTATGTGGGAGGTTTCACTCTCCACATTGATGTTCTACAGGGTGACCCCCTAAAACCTTTTATTACAACTCATTTCGACCTACCCACATCTTACAGAAAAATATTTAATTGTTTTAGGCATATCTGAACTATCTTGATTGAGCCTTTTTTTTTGCAGTATAACAGGCTTGAGCTAAACAGTTCACTTTAACTTGACTTGCCATAAATAAAATCTTAGAGGTAAACTTGGCAATCTATTTTATTTTAATCACCAGTGCATAATCCATAATTGAGTGACACAAATTTACAGACATATAAATATCTATCTGTTCTATGTTCCTTGTTCTTGAAATAAAAGCAAAAGTAGCAGTTTGCACTTTGAATCTGTATGTTAACAGCATATTATTAAAATTATATTTATATTTTGCGTATAGTACTCCAGTACTCCACAAGTTATTTCTGACTCACAACACTTGGATTGCTGGTTAGGTTCTTTACTGGGGTGCTTAATGTGAGAGTATGTGTGTCCTTGTGGGTTTTTAATGGGTGGCCTAGTTTCCTTCCATCTCCCTAGGACATGCTTTAACTGAATTATTGTTCCTCCACATTGCTCATAGATGTGTGTGCTGTGTGAAAGTGAGTGGACATGTGTCTCATAATGGACTTATTTGTTAATTTACTTGCTTAGCTGTTTTGTTAATTTGGTTGTCCAAATGGCATGATAAAATAGAACTGTCTGGTTAAGTGACTTTCTCAGATTCACAAAGCAGTCAGCTGGAGATTGAAGGAATCAAACCCAGGACTACATAACATAGCTCATTAAAAGCTTGTAACCTTATTACTCTGTTTTACACTGTCAGACGAGGGTTCTAAGTGGGATTCGTTATCTACCTTGTGTCCACTGAGGTCCAGGTAGTCTCTGACTTCCCAACAACCCTGAATTAGAAAAAAAGTTGTTAATCAGAGAATAGACAAATGAATGTTAGCAAATGAATAATACTTCAAAGAAGCTTACTCAACTCATAGTGAAATGAATAATACTCCAAAGAAGCTTACTCTACTCATAGTGAAATGAATAATACTCCAAAGAAGTTTACTCGACTCATAGTGAAATGAATAATACTCCAAAGAAGCTTATTCAACTCATAGTGAAATGAATAATACTCCAAAGAAGCTTACTCAACTCATAGTGAAATTAATAATATTCCAAAGAAGCTTACTCAACTCATAGTGAAATGAATAATACTCCAAAGAAGCTTACTCAACTTATAGTGCAACCCATCTATCACAGATACTTTTGCATTTTTTTTTGCTTCTGAAATTACCTTTTGAATTTTGGTTTCATTAATTTCGCTGCTTGTACTGTGGCCTTTTCTCATCATCGCTTTGCTCTTCTCTTACATCGCTAAATAAGTCTCCCAGATGATATTTAATAACCTTTAATGTCTATATAATACTCACAGGTAACTTATTCTCCTTCTTATAATTTCTATCTCTGTGCTATGTCTTATTCTTTCTCTTTTATTCAAACCAGCATACTTTATTTTTGTCTGTTTGACACCCACCTTTCCTGCCTTTTAAACCATAAAATATATTATTGGACATAACTAATTTTTGTCCCATCCACACCTACTCACCATAACTTTTTAATTCATAAGTCTTATTCCTTATATGGTACTTTATCTTTAAAGATGATTTTATTAATTTCTTGTCATAAAATGTAAAATCTTTTTTTTCTTTCTTTTTGCTAACCAGTCTTACAGTTTTGACCGACATAAAACTTTCATGCCCTTCTATAAAATTCCTTTCATTACATTACTTAAAGTGTACCTTAACTCACTCTTAAGAAAAACTTACACACCACTAACTTTACATAGTTTAAATTCCAATTAGTCTGTCTTTCTCTTTCACTCTTTTCAGTAACTCCATACCTCATCCTTTACTCTATAATTTTGTAACTCTGTTACAAAAAGGAATTTCCAACAAGCAGCTACACCTTGCAGCCCTCCGATGTAGCCTCCACCTTTACCCAAGACAGTACAAGTTTTGGATAGCATACACCTGAATTATATATGTATATGTATATGTGTATATATATATATATATATATATATATATATATATATATATATATATATATATATATATATATACATGGGTTCCCTTCAGAATCTCAAAAAACTGAAATACTGAATTTCAGTTTTCCGAGATTCTAATCCCGAATGTTCGGAATCGCGAAACACCAGAAGCACGAAATTCAAAATCCCGAAGTTCGGAGCTTCTGGTGTTGCGGTGTATGAATGGATGTAAGTGCAGGTCAGTTTGTATGAGTGTGTAGGTTACGTGCTGTAGTGTATGTTAGTGTGTGTTTTGGTTGTGATGTGTGTGTGCAAGGCGCTGTGAAATGTGTGAGTGTGAGTTGCCTTTGTGTGTGTGATTGTGTGGTCTCAGAGTTAGAATATATAAGTAGGGGGAGTGTGGGGGGCACAGCCTAGAGTAGATTAGTTTTGTTTGTGTGTGGGGGGCAGTTGTGTGTATGTGAGTGTGTGTATGTAAGTGTCGGGATTTTGAATTTCGTGGTTATGGGCATTCGAGATTGTGGTGTTTCGGCTTTATGATATCGATATTCTGAAATTCGGTATTTCAGTATTTCGAGATTATAAAGTGAACCCATGTGTGTATATATATATATATATATATATATATATATATATATATATATATATAAAGAGAGGGGGGAGCATCTGAACATTCTTGAAAATAGTTAACAAAGTCACCCTGTGATGTATACCTTGGCTCTAGATAATTGTCACTGTTGAAATGACACCTCAACCACATGTGAAAAAATGGGAAAACAGGATTGTGGATGGATAACGTAGTAAAATTAAAATACTGTAAAAATGCCAGATTCTGTTTTTAATTAAAATTGTAGCATGTTTTGCTTTATTAGATCAATAAATTCAAAAATGAGTATTTAATGCCATGCTTGGGTTATCCCTGACTTTTCCATACTTTAACATGCCATTTTCAAATCCCTTTACTCTGTCTTTCTCCATCCTTTAGCCTCATCTCAGGCATACCAGTCTGTGGTCAAATGCACTGTTTAAATCTATTCACCATTTGATAACACACAACTATTTATACATAAACATGTGGTCACTAGCAGTCTCCTACAATCTCTCTTAAATATGTTACTTCACCTTTTTTCAGAAATGTGCTTAACTTGCACCTCTTTATGTTTTTTTCAGTTTTGCTTTACCTGCATTTTATTTTCCCTTTCTTTTTACAGTTTCTAACTTAAAATGTCCACATCAGATTGTAGTCTTAATACAAGTAAACTTCATATAGATTCTGCACCCGTACTTTTGATTTTTTTTTTTTTTTCGGGTGCTCTCATTTATCTATATCTATAAATGCATGCACTTATTTATCTATATCTATAAATGCATGCCTCCCTTATGTACAGCTTATATTAAAGAAGTCTCATTACCAAGTATTTCAGACAGCAAAATTACTAGTGGAAGCACCATTAGTTGTGCAACAGCATATATTAATGATTAGTGCTGACACTCCCTGCCAGTATGTATGATGTGGCATCCAGGGCCGAAAGAAATGGTACTGTTAGCAGGTGACAGACCACAACTTCTTTAATCAGATGATTACAGATGATGTCAGACTGGGACATTGTACAGGCCTTGTTTGATATATGTCATGCAAACACAAACAATCTATAGGAATATGTGGCCTTCCCATACCTGTGGAAACCAAGGTAGGTACAGCTGTTACTATTCCAGCTACAGTAAACTTTCAGAGACCAACAGATGATGCATTTGGCATTTTGTAGGCCTAAACTTTAGAATACTTTGCAAGATCCTTTACATAATGTTTTTACATGTGTATGAGCCCATATGGCTTCCCAGCACAGCAAATAAGAGAGCTAACACCATGTATGCTTTCCACTGCGTTGCAGATTCCCTGAAGTATTGGATGCCTTAGATTGCATACATGTAGCAAAAAAGGCCTCATTTGGTCCTCATTCATAAAACTCTGTGAACAGGAAAGTACAGTTGTGTACACTTACCATAAATGTAGATTTTGAGTGTATTCACTGTTGCAGTCATTACATTTGGGTAATCTGTTAGCAGGTTGCCCTCAGTCAGCCTGATTAACAAAGTCTTGGGTCCTATGTCGGTTGCTGTCCCTTCTTCCATGGCGTCAGGTCGTCAGGGGTATAAAACATGTAGCCGACACCATTACATCAGTTTTCTTGCCCCAGATGTCAGGTGACCCCCAAATGGGGAGCAAATAAAATTAAAAACACAAAAAAAATATACCTCCAATCCCAAAAGCAAATACACCAAAAGGGCTTTTAAGCATAGTGAAAGAAAGTAGAGGTATAGCCAGAGAAAAATAGGGGGCTGGAGGGAGGGTAACCAGGACTGCAACAGTGAATACACTCGAACATCTACATTTATGGTAAGTGTACACAACTGTACTATGTTCTTCGTGTTTCACTGTTGCAGTCATTACATTTGGGTAGATTCCCAAAGCTATGGTTGGGAGGATGGATTTATACAGCATTAGGACCTGCTATAAGGCCCTGCAGGACAGCAGAGGCAAAGCCAGCTCTGGATTTAGAGAAGAAAGGTAAATGGTAATGTTTGGTGAACGTATGGACTGAGCTCCAGGTAGCAGCTTCTAGAATGTCTCTGGTAGGAATACCTCTGAGAAAGGCTGTAGAAGTAGATGCAGCCCTGGTGAATGAGATCTGATCCCCTGGGGGATAGTTTTACCATGGTGCATATAGCAGAAATGAATACAATGGCTTATCCCTTTGGAAATAGTCTACTTTGAAATAGCCTTTCCCTCTGCCCCTTTAACAAATGCCACCAGTAGTTGTTCAGATTTTCTTTGAGATTTTGTCCTGTTTAAGTAAAATTTAAGTTGTCTGTATACATCCAATGAATGCAGAATCTGTTCCCCCTTGTTCTGTGGATTGGAAAAGAAGGTTGGCAAATGAATGGTCTGATTAAGAGCCACACTGGATACCACCTTAGGCATGAAGGATGGATTGGTCCTGAGAGACACCCTGTCCACATGAAAAATAATGAAAGGCTCCACTGTCATAAGAGCCTGTAATTCAGAAATCCTTCTAGCTGAAAAGACTGCTAAAAGGAAAGCTGTTTTCCTGGAGAGAAATTTTAAGTCTGCAGTAGCAGCTGGCTTGAAAGGAGGGAGAGTGAGTTTTTCCAATACAAAATTGAGGTCCCAGGCAGGGGTGGGAGCTCTCCTGGGTGGTCTTAAGTTTTTGGCCCCTCTGAGATACTGTTTTAGTAGAGGATGAGAGAAGAGGGGAGGTTCTGTGTTGTAATGAGCTGAAATGGCTGAGGCATGGACTTTTATGGAAGAAAAAGACAGGCCCTTGTGAAGCATCTCAGTTAGATATTGTAAAATCTGAGGAATATTGGGCACTGTTGTGCTTATCCCTTGTGATTGATTCCAAGCACAGAATCTTTTCCATTTGTCAGCATAAGATTTTCTAATACTAGGCCTTCTTGCCTCCAAAATGACATCCATCACAGGCTTGCTGAGGGTTGCCAAGGGAGAATTTAGGTGATTAGCCATGCTGCAAGATTCAAAGTTTGGAGCTGAGTGTGCAGAATTTGGTTGTTCTGCTGAGACAGTAAGTAAGGTATCTGAGGCAGGTGCCATGGTGGAAGGTGTGACACATTGCGCAGGAGTGGGTATCAGTGTTGGCAAGGCCAGTCTGGAGCAATCAAAATCATTTTTGGCTTGTCCTGTTTGACTTTTAGTAGAACTTTGGAGAGCAGAGGCAGAGGGGGAAAGGCATAGACTGATAGGCTTTCCCAGCTGAAGGATAGAGCATCCACTTTCCAGGCTTTTTTGTGATAAGTTCTTGTGCAGAATTTGTCCAACTGATAGTTCTGGGGTGAGGCAAAAAGATATATGTCTGGACTCCCCCATTTGTGTGCCAACATGTTGAAAATCCATGGTTCCAGTTTTCATTCGTGTGGGTCCATGAGATTTCTGCTTAGTTCGTCTGCCAAAGTATTCAGCTTTCCTGGCAGGAATTGAGCTTGTAGTTGAATTTGATAGATCAAGGCTGTGTTCCACAATGCCATGGTTAGTCTGCAAAGGGGGTAGGAGTGTGAACCCCCCTGCTTGTTTATGTACCACATAACTGTGGTGTTGTCTGTCTTTATCATTAATTGTCCTGGATGAAGGTGGTACTTGAAGGCTGTCAGTGCATTCTTTACAGCTAGCATCTCTTTTTGGTTGATATGAAGATGCATTTGATTTGGGCTCCATTTGCCCTGAATGCATTTCCCTGCCAGATGAGCCCCCAAGCATAGTCTGATGCATCTGTAGTTAGGGTTTGGGTGGCAGGGGATGGAATGAATGTCAGTCCATTGTTTTGGTGGCAGGCATCTGCCCACCATAGGAACACTAGTTGCAAGCAAGGTATAATATGAATCATTGTTTCCAGGCTGTGACAATGCTGACTCCATAAACTCTTTAAGTACCACTGAAGTTTCCTCATATGCAGTCTTGCATATGGAATTAGAAGAATGCAGGAGGCCATGAACCCCACGGCTTGCAGAATTTGTCTTGCAGATAGCAGGGTTTTTGTGGCCACCTGTCTGAAGTAAGTCACCAAATGAATTTGCTTTTCTGGCGTAAGGTAAGCCATCTGGGTAGTTGAATTCAAGCTTGCACCCAGGAATGTAATTTTTTGAGAGGGTACCAGTTGTGATTTATTTTCGTTTATGGTGCACCCTAGACAAGTTAGAACTTTTTTTACAAATGCCAGATGTTTTTGAGGAATGTCCCTGTTTTCTGCCTGAATTAGACAATCATCCAGGTATGGATATATTTGAATATTTCTTTGCCTGCAAAATGCAATTACTGGAGCCAGGCACTTTGTGAAGACCCTGGGCGCAGTAGATAAGCCAAAGGGCAGTGCAGAGAACTGGTAATGCAAATAGCCTGCTTTAAAGTGGAGGTATCTGCTGCAAGATTCCCTGATTGGGATATGCAGGTAAGCCTCTTTTTAAGTCTAGAGTTACCAACCAGGCATCTTTGCTTAGCATAAGAAGTAATTGTTGAAGAGTCAGCATCTTGAATTTTGGAATGTCCGGAAATGTGTTTAGAGTAGATAAGTCCAGAATTGGACGCCATGATCTGTCTTTTCTGAGTACCAGGAAAAGTCTTGAATAGAAACCTTGTCCCTTTTCCTCTTCTGGGACTGGTTAAATAGCTCCCATATTCATGAGAGACAGTACTTGTTTCTGGGCCTCTGCACACTGATTTGGGGACAGGTCTGGCCATCCGTTTGGGATTGGCAATATGTGGAAATAAAATCTGTATCCCTGGGATACTATATTTAAAACCCATTTGTCCTGAGTTATAATTTGGCAGTTTCTTACATGAAGTGCCAGTTTTCCCCCAAAGGGGCGGCTGAAAGGTAAGTGCTTAGTAAGTGTAGAGGGAAGTCATTGAGACTGCTTACCATAGGGAGATGCCTTGGTGTTTCCAGTTTTGGAGGAGGAGGCACCCCATTGTTTTGATCTAAAAGTCCCTTGTGACTGAAACCTGGAGCCTTTGGAATGTCTGGGTTTGACTTGAGTGGCTCTCGAAGGAACTGGAAAGGACCAGTTCTTAGTAGGCCATTGCCTACTAAATCTTGGAGGTTGCAATTTTAAGAAATCTTTCACAGTTTGCATAGATTTAGCTTTATCTTCCGTCTTTTTTAAAACTTCTTCAGCCTTATTACCAAAGAGACGGTCCTGTTGTAAAGGAGCATGCAACAATTTTGTTTTAACATGATCAGGCAGAGTTTGCTCTTTGAGCCAAGCATGCCTTCTTAGCACAGAGCCAGTTACAGCAGCCCTGCAAGAGGCCTCCAAAGAATCAAAACCACATTGCAAAGTATGTTTTCCAACTTGTTCAGCTGAATGCAATAAATCCTGTAAATCTTTATTTTCCACACAGTCAGAAATTAACATCATTTTCTGTTTAAGCAGTCCCATTATATGCTGCTGGTATTTAAGCATATGAAATTGACAGTTTAAAGCCCTAATTACCAAGGTTGCAGAAGTGTAAGTCTTCTTACCCCATCTATCCAGCGCCCTGGACTCTCTATCAGAAGAGGTAGGATTTTTAGCAGTAGAGGCCTTAA
Source organism: Protopterus annectens (assembly GCF_019279795.1). NCBI lineage: Eukaryota > Metazoa > Chordata > Ceratodontiformes > Protopteridae > Protopterus > Protopterus annectens. The sequence goes on along the minus strand of NC_056735.1, from coordinate 1,657,890,524 downwards.
TGCCCTTGGGACCCTGAGAAATGCTTTCAGGATCTGTAGTACGATTTTTGAAAAGGAATGTGTGGGTGTCAGAAACACTGTAGTATCTGTCTGGCTTACAAGGAGCCGGAGGCAGAGAATCAGGAGCCATACTAGATTCTGAAAAAACATCAACAATGTCTAGGACAGGAGGTATAGCCAAAGGCCTATGTTGAGGAGGAAGAAGAAGAAAATCCCTAAGTCTCTTTTTAGATTCAGAGAAATCCTGACTTTCCCAGTGGAAATGTTCCCGTAAGGTATGTAAAGTTTCCCCAAAAGAAAAATCCTCAGGGTGAGAAGCAGAAGGAATGGAATCTTCTGCATCAGAGTCCTCATAAGTAGGTATAAACAAATCCTGTTCACTAGAAGAGTCAGAAGAAATAGAATCCTGTTTAGAAGATTCATAATCAATGTCTTACCTAGGCCTCATAGAAGGGGGGGTTGGCTACCCCTGATCAGAGTAATTACATCTTCAGCCATTTTGATCATTTGTTTTTTAGGCATAGGGGCCTGCACATGTGGCCCAGGCATCGTTTTTTTAGACATAGATTTAGATTTTGGCCTTAGTTTTGAAGATGGCGTTGGTCGAATATACAAATCTGTAGGTCTGAAAACACCCTCAGAAACCGGTGCCTGCACAGCGTCTCCGGACCCATTTAAGGTAGAGGCATCCACAGGTTCCATAATTGAAGCATCTCGCGGCATACTGGACTCCGAATGGGTCATAGTAGAGGCCTGCGAATCAGAAGTAGCAGGTATCAGGGGCTGTGAAAGCACCTCACTGAGTACCGGTGAACTGGCGACTGGCTTAGGAGAAGCATCGTCGTCAGTTTTGGACCTCGACGGTCTGTCTCTGTCTTTTTCTTTGCATTTTTTTAGTTATTCCAGTAGACGGATTGCTAACTGACGACATTTCTGGATAATTAAAGCGTGATCCAAAATATTTAGAAACAAAAATATACCGATGTTTAATAGTGCGTTGATTAAATTTAGCACAAAACTGACAGCAAGACACATTGTGGTCAGGGCCTAGGCAAGAAATACAGTACAGATGAAAATCCTTATGAGGTATTTGCTTCCCACAAGTAATGCAATTATTAACTTTTACTGACATCGGTAAGGAGCAAGAAAAAGTTTCCCCAATGGGGTACTTAGCTTTTTAGTTGAAGACTTTGGTTCTGAAACTCGAAAATGAAAATTTCAGGAGTTAGCCGACCAACACTTATGAACTGCTTCTGCTTCGGGCACAGTGCGGCAAGAAAGACTGATGTAATGGCGTCGGCTGCATGTTTTATACCCCTGATGACCTGACGTCATGGAAGAAGGGACAGCAACTGATGCAGGACACAAGACTTTGTTAATCAGGCTGACTGAGGGCAATCTGCCAGCAGATTACCCAAATGTAATGACTGCAAGAGTGAAACACGAAGAACATCTGTCATTCAGTAAAACAGCCAGATAGTGTGTGATGCACATGGGATCATAGCCAATATGCCTGCACAGCTCACAGACAGTTCACGTGATTTACATATGTAGCATATACTTCCTGTAATATGACATTATACAGAGCTTTCTATTTGCTAAGTGCAGGTCCTGTGGCCAAAATTAATGTATATGACTACACTTATCGTGATCCTGAAAGTATTAACAAACTGACAGGCTGATAGTCTGTTACGGGTGATGCTTGATATTCCCTGAGATTCCTGGGCTATGATTTCTTTATGAAATATATAGAACATGACCAAACTGAAGCATAGCAATACATAAACACACACACACACACACACAGTCGCAATATGTTCAAACACAGTCACAATATGTTAAATGTTTAGTACTAGAAAGAACAAGATTAGAACTTGTAAAGACTTTTATAGAGTTTGCTACAATAAAACCCCAGGTCAAATGCCTTTGAACCCATCAAAAGATCCATTTTTTTTAAATTAACAGATTCAGATTTGTTAACCCATAATGGAGTAATCTGATGTTGTCAATCTTCATTCTATCCTCAATGAATGGGTTTGGATCTGATCCATTGGATCTGACTCAACCGATGCTAAAGCTTGCAGCCGCCAGATCTCTTGAGCTTCTCTCTTACCCACAATGCACCCTGCCAATTAGCTCAGATCTCATTTCCACTTCCAGCTAATGGATATGGTCTACTAGTTTCTCTCGAGCTGTACTGGATAAATAACGTTTTTTCTTCATAATTCCTTCCGTTGAACAATTTTTTCTTTAGCTTACCTTTTAACATTTAGTTGTTACTGTTTGTGTTTTACCATTGTTGGTATTTCTTTGCCTCCCCTTCTCTTCTACTGTCCTTAGAGTATTGTGAACCTTTCTTCTTGTACTGCATCTGTTGTCTTGCCTCTCCCTTTCATACTTGTTACTGCTAGATACTATCATTATTATCTCCCTTCCCTTACAACCTGCCTGTTCGTAGATCTTCATACCATTGGTGGTATTCCTCTGCTTTTCTTCTTCCATCCTGTTTAAAAAAAAAGAGTGAGAAAAAAAGAGAGTTACACACTATTTTGAATTGTCTTTATCTTAAGAATTTTCACGTATTATTATTGTTGACATATATATTGCATGATGACTGACAAAACTGCGGGTTTCAAGAAATGTTCCAAATGTGTACATAAGTTGTCTCTCTCGGATGCACACTTGCTTGCTTGTACTACTTCGGTCCATTACACTTACAGGAAGATTATTTGATTTGCCACGGATGTAATCTGCAAGCCTTGATTGAACATAAAAATAAGTTGATTTTAAAAGGTTTCCTCCCTTCCTCTTTTGGAGAAGCCATATCCAAGTCTTGAAAGTCGAAGCCTTCCACTTTGGCAAAATCTTCATTGGACTTTTCTCAGGAAAGGAGTGCTAAATATCCAGTCTCAGCCCTGGATCAGAAAAAGATGAAAATTCAGGAACTGACTGCTCCTTCAGATCCTACAACTTCTTAACTGACTATTATTTTTCCGGCACAATCCAAGTCGGATCATACAAAATCTTCTGATCAGACACTACCTTCAGAGACTCTATATTGTACTCATACTAGATATTCTCCATCAGTTGACCCAGTACCTGACAAGCTCCCATCACCTTTTTTGGAGAGACTAGCATCCCCCTCCATTTACTCTACTTGTTCCTGCAGATATCTCACAGAAGATGTGGAGAAAGTGGTGAGGAAGATCCTATCAGCACAGGGGCAGATTGGTTTTCCCATGGTGCTTACCCCTCTGGGTCAGGAAGCCCAACTTTCCACCACACCACTCCTGCAAGTTCCTCCTCTAACACTATATGTTGTCTTAGAGCTTCATGATCCCAGTCATCCAGATCCATCAGCCTCGGATCCAAGGATCTCCATATCTTTGGATTTGACATCATCTCTGAGACCTCCAATCTTTTTGGATCTGGAGAGCTCTCTGAGCCAAAGCTTGCCTGCTGGGTCTGGGGTACAGCATTCAACTCCCACATTTTTGGAGCGGTCTCTGTTCCTTGGCACCTCAGCATGGGACAGTTCGGCTCTGACTTTCTCCTCAGGGGTGGTGCCGACAGATCAGAGAGAGGGGATGATTCACAAACCTGGTTCCCTTGAGCTCTGCCTTCAAGGCTACAAAGATAGTGTTTGCTGCCTCAGCAGTCCTGATGGAACTTTCCCCATCGTATCCTACCTATTCCACTATGATGTCCCAGCACATGGAGCCTCAACAACTCTCTACATGGGGACATTCTGTACCAAAACTTCAGGTTCCCTCCAAGGGGTATATTAATTTCCTCTTCCGAGAATTCCCCAAAACATCCCACTGAGGAAGTACCCAGAAAAAGGGCATGCAAGAAGAAGCACCTAGACTCCCCAAAGAAGTCCATTACCTAAAACACAGATTTCAACAAAGGCAAAGGGTCCCCATGGTCACCTCCTGAAAATGTTCCCTTCAGAGACATCCTAGAAATCCTGAAACAGAGAGGTGGCTGCTGGACATCCTCCAACTCTATGCCAGAGGAATCCATTCTCCTAGAAGCGTTTGTTACAGGACCCTGGTTGACTTCCTGGTTGACTCCACCCACTGACAAGCTCATGGACATGATCTGTAGACAGGCATGGAAGGAGCCTGATTCCATAGAACCCATACCTCAGAGACTGGACAGGATAATGGCACCACTGGCAGACAGACAGTTTTGAGTGAAAGGGGTTCCAGTTGATGCCATGGTCATCACTGTGGCCACAAAGAAGGAACTAGCAGATGAGAGTTATACTGTCCATCCCCCTAGCAGAGAGTCATGGGTGATGAACAGACTATGGAAGCACGTCTTTGCCTTGTGGTTCCTGAACTATCTGGCACATTTTGTTAGACTTCAGAGAGATTTGACCAAGGAATTATCAAATACTCTCTCAGGAACAGTCTCTGCAGAGGTTAAAGATACAGTAACTTCTGAAATGGCAACCCTACAGACTATATCCAGTAGTTCCATGAGGTTAATTTCCAACACAGTGGAAGGAACCTCAAGAGCTGCAAGTTCAGGCATTTCCATGATGACATATGCCTGGATGCACTTGTATAATTTTGCAGAGCCAATTAAGTCCAATTTTATTAATGATCCCTTTGACAGAGGTACCGTTTTTGGCCCTAAAGTGAAACAAATGCTGCCCAGGTGTGAGAAAAATGGAAAGACCTTGTCTGCTCTGTGCATACATTTTTTGACCCCCCCCCCCAAAGATCCTTCTCCAGGAATCAAAGGAGTGGCTGGAAAATATGGCTCAAAAAGTCCCAAGGTCGACTTCATGACACACATGGAGGAAGTGCCCCCAGAGGCAGAGGCAGGATCTCCAATGGACATCGTCACCACTGTGGTAGAGGTGGCCTGCAAAACCAAGGTTCACAAGAATTTTTCTTTGATAAACCCTATCAGCACACCTGAACCGAGGCCCGACTGACTACCTCTGGAGACAGTCAGGGGAAGATTGTCCCTGCACCACTGAGACTGGCTAGAATTAACAAAAGATACTTGGGTGCAGAGGATTATATTCACAGATTATATAATACCATTTTCCCTACCACCTCCAATTACCAGAAAAATCCCCGATGTTCCGCGCAGTCAAAGGGATCAAGCAGTAATTCAGATATGAAAGTTGCTAGAAAAAAAGAGTTATCCAAGAGGTCTCATCAGTCCAGATAGGATTTGGCATTTACTCAACATTCTTTTTAGTTCCAAAAAAGACAGGGGACTGGAGACCAATTTTGGATCTTACAAATCTAAACAAAACCATTCAATGAACCAAGTTCTGGACGGTCATGGTTCAATCTATTCTCCCTTTTCTGGGCAAGGTTGACTGGACATGCTTGATAGATCTTCAGGATGCCTGCTATCACATAATGCCCTTTGGACTCACACAGCTCCCAGGGTGTTTACCAAATGCATATCAGTAGTAGCAGCTTACCTCAGACTGCAGGGATTCTGGGACTTTCCCTACATGACTAGCTCATTACCGCTCTGACCAGGCATCAACTCATACATTCAAGCACTATCTTCTTAACTTTCTTACTTGTTTTTTTTTTCAAAAAGATATAGTGACCTTATGTACCGACCCATCCTTTCTTCCAAATGTGGTGTCTGAATCCAACATATATAGTACTATCAATTTGCCAGTGTTATTTTCCTAAATTTCCCAGGAAAGGAGAATATATCTTACATCTACTGGATGTTCATAGACAATTGCAATTCTATCTACACAGAATAGAAAACAAATTAGAAAAGCACACCAACTATTTGTTTCTTTCGCTGGACCAAAATTGGGAAAATCCGTTTCTAAAATTTCTCCATCAAAGTGATTGACAAATTGCATCTCCTTTGTCTATACTAAGGTAGGTATTTCTCTTACACACCCATTGAAAACACACTCCACTAGATCTGTGGCTGCTTCTACAGTTTTCCAGTCTAAGATGTCTATGAATGACATTTGTGCAGCAGCAACTTGGGCTGCTCCTCATACCTTTATTACTCATTACAAATTGGATCTGCTCTCCAGAGGGAGGGCTTCATTTGGCTCTATGGTACTCAGGAATATCCTTCCTTGAGTCCACCCTAGACTAGGGATGCTGTCCCATATGCTGAGGATAGAATGATGATTGACAACATCAGATAAAGAAGTTATGTACTCATCAGAATGATCCATCTGTGTTGTTGATCTTCATTGTTCCTCAACTCCCCTCCCACAACCCACGTCCATGACTCCTGGAGGAACAAGTATTTATATGGTTTCTGAATAAGTACATGTATATGTATATATGACTCTGGATATGGCTTTCCATAATTCTCTTCATCCTTCTACACTAATATAGCAGCAAACAAGATCTGAGTTAATTGGCAGGGTGCATTGTGGGTAAGGGAGAAAGTAGAGAGATCTGGTGGCTGTGAGCTTTACTATTGGCCTAGTTAAATTCAATGGATCAGATTCTAACCCATTCATTGAGGAAGAATGAAGACTGACAACACAGATGGAACGTTATGGTGAGTATATAACTTCTTTTTATTCCACTACAAATTAGCCTTCCAATGAAAAACATGATGCCACCCAGACAATATACAGCTAGTCTTGGTACTCAGTAGGTGTGCCTTACAAAGATACCCACAAGATCCCCAAAACCAAAATAATGAAACTATTTATAAATACTAATTAAATCTCTAACTAATCTATATTTAATTGTAAACAAAGACAACAGCTTTTACCTATTATGTAGTTTATCCCGGCATTTCTTGCATCCTTCTAGAAAAATGCTTTGAATTCTTTCCAGTCTATCTAATTGAACTCTATCAAACACACATATAGATCCACATAATTCTGTAGATAGATTTATAAAGTGGAAGAAAAACTTCATTATCTCTTCTAACTATACTTCTAAAAATATTACTCATTTCACAGTATCACCTTCTGATAATATCAAGTAAACGAGCGACAAAATTTAAGGAGTTCCCAGTTTTACTACCCAAATCTTTCACAACACTAACATTTTTAAACCTAACATTATCCAAAGCATAAGGATATTTAGGGTTCCCTTCCCCAAAATGCATAGCCCAGGTTTTATTGACATTACATTTTACATTATTCTCTGAAGCTAACCATATAAATTAGCCAAATATGACTGGAAGGAAAATTGATTGGATAATCTAGAAATAACTGAACAAACTTTTACATTGTTTCCTTATTTACTCATTCATACATTTTTATCCTCTGGAAAACTGGCCCTAAGGATCCTAAACCCAAAACTGAACCCTGAGGGACCCCTGTGATTATCTCCTTTTCGTCTGAAAGGATATGACTGATCTTTACCCTACATCTCCTCCCTGTTAGCCAGTTGCTAATCCACCTAACTACAAATACACTAATATTGCTTTCTTTCAATAAAGAAATATGCTTAAAATATAGCGTTGTTTCAAAGTCCTTTGACATGTCCAAATATATGATGTCTGCTACTGATCTTTCACCCAATGATTTCCATAAATGTCAATAAAAAGAAAGCAGGTTAGTACCATAAGACCTACCAGCTACAAAATCATGCTGAGTAATGTCACATCTCCCACCCAATGTGTCAATAATTTAGCATTTTCCCACAATACTCATGAGACTGCTTGGTTTATAATTGTCACCCAAACAATGATCACCACCCTTGAATACTTGTACAATACGAGCATGCCAGTTTCCAAATAACAGGCACATAACCTGTCTCAAGTGACCTCTGGAAAAAGAGTTCTTCCACCATCATTTTTACCTGCCACAACAACTATCTCATCATATTTTTTCCCGACCTCAAAAATCCTTTTTGGCCACTAAAATATAATGACTCCTGCATCCCCCAAATGAGAGACCATCATGCATTCTTTATTTCTAAATGGTAGAAGACTCTTAATATTTCTAAACATAGAATCCCCAATCACCAACACTTGCCTGTTAAGTACTGGGTGACTTTCCATAAATGTCTCACCAAACGTTCCTGCAGTCGACTATTACAACCCAGTGTTGTTGTTCTTCTTCTTCTGTTTAATTCCTCATCCTCCAACAATCCACCTTTTTCAGTAACATCACAATCCACCCATTTCTTCTGTCCTCTAGATCCACATTTAGTAGACACTGATTCAGAAGATGTCCCCTGGGAGTCTTTAAAAATAACCTAAATCAAAAGTATCAGATAAGTGTGTTAAATCCTGAACCTCCCTATTGTCCACTTGTATACCAACATCCTCCCTATTTTAACTACAAATTAAGTCAATGCTACTGTAGATGACACATTTGAATTTCCTTGTTTTTTTAAGACTTTAACTGCAGGAAAAACATTACTTTGAACACTCCCATCCTCAAGCCGAATACAACTACTAACAGTTTCATTGCCGGTATCTTTTCAAGGACTTAAAATCAATACACTTAATACAAATCTTGGCATTAATATCCAAACCCACAGTAATACAATTAAATTACATACTGCACATTTGTGCAAAAATCCACACCCCAAAAGATTGTCCAAACAAAACCTCTCTATTTCTTCCATAATATACACTATAAATTTCAAAAAAACAGCACTCAGCTGTACACAGTCACTCCTTACAATCCTAACACACTTTAATGCACAAGGACACAAAAATGCTGAGGATACTATAGTAGTGTTTTGTGTGTTTGGTGCAAGAGTTTGGTGTTTTCATGTATTCAGCCTGGTCAGAGCCCACTTCCATTTCTTTAATATGTCTTGGGAATACTCCGATATGACCCTGCTACAGCTTGTAAAGAAAGTCAGGCTACCTATTGCATATTGTGTATTATAGGCTATTCAAACTTGGTGAAGTATTTGGTTCTCTCCAGGACCTACAAGTAAAAATAAAGGAAAATGCTTTTTGTTCGAAATAATTTACTTTTGTATTCCTTTAGGTACTTTGCAGGTGAGCTTCTAACCAGAATAGAATGCGCACATTCTCAAAATCAAGTAATAAAAACATGAAACAATCCTTCTTTGAGCTTTAAATTGTATGATTTATTCAAAGTAATGAGTACTGCTGTTTACAAGACTTCATCAGGTACAATGTTTCTTCCAGGAATTACAGCCACAGCTGGTGGGGTGCATCTAACATGTTGCATGCCACATAATATGCTGCTGAGGAAATATGATGATTAGGTCTAGGTTTCAGGTGCAGATGGGTGGCAAACACCCCTAGGTAGCAGGGAGGGTTCATCATCATCACCATCTGACATGTTTGAGGTAGAAGAGCAGCAAGCAGAGGCTCTATAACACCCCCAATAAACAGTGATGGGTAAAATACACAGCAGCATATGAAACATGGTGATATCTATCCAAGAAACTTGGGCTCTAAAGAGCACATAGTCACGGTGAATTGTCATGCAAAACAACCATGATGCAAAGAGTATTAGTATCAGGATGTGCTTGTCAGTGCATGGTTCGGCCTGACTATCTCTCAACCATTCCCAACTATACCACTCAGGAGGAAAGATGAAGTGGGTCATGGTCATCACTGTGTGCACCAGTAATTAGGGGCACAATGGCACACAGATGGCAACACGCACACTCTGGATTGGTGAGGCATGTCACAGGAGAAAAAGATTGGAGTCTCAGAGTGATGTGTACTCTGTGTCAAGGATAATTACCTACTGTGATCAGATATGGATCCCAATACAAAACTGTAATCTTGGGCCAGTATGCTAGCTTGCTGTACTAGGGCATTGGTCCTATCTGCCAGGGATATTGTGTGAGTATTGGACTTTGGCTTGGATAGAGGCTGCTGGTAAGATATCCTGCCACTGAAGGCTGAAGGCTGGGCACCACTGTCCCCAACAAAGAGAGGTGACACCATGTTGTACAGTTCCATATACAGGTGAGGACTGTCAACTCTTCGATCCCCTTAAAAGGCCAGCACTGGTACATACCCAACCCTGACCATAGGAAGTGCTGCCAGTGACAACACTGATAGTGGTATTAGTAATTCTCTGCATAGAGTTGGAGATGGAAACAGTATGTGGCAGCAGAGACATCATAAATTGTACTGAGTATGTGGAAGTCATGTCCACGTGGAGCTGCTGGCAGCACTGAGTGTCACCCAGAATACTGTCAAAACACAGCAAACAACTCCGTGATAGACTAGATTGTAGCAGATTTTGCTTGGATAATAGTCTGACACATTGGCTAATTGATCCTGAGTGCCATCTGAATGTCAGAGGCCAACTGTGACACATGAAATTGTTGGGCATCACTTATAGGCTATACAATGGTGGATATACCCACATCAGTCAGAGTTCACTCATTTGCCACTACAGTCACAGTGAGAACATTGCTGGTGCTTGGAGCCACGGATGGGGAGGGTGTATGCAGCGAAGCTCCCCGCACCTTATTAATACCTGTTAGTCCTAACTCTAACCCTGAGCCTAAACCCAACCCTACACCTGACCTTAGAGAAAAACTTTTCTGTAACATTAACACTATTCCAGCAAAGGTTAGTGGTAGTGTTAATAGATTGGTAGAGGATAGTTTGTGCATTTTTCAGTCTTTTAAGTTTCCATGTTTTACATGCTCAATGTACTCTGATTGATATTTTGCAGGTTAGTCTTTCTTTTAAAGGTAATCCATATAAATGCACAAACACGCGCACACACACACACACACACACACACACACACACACACACACACACACACACACACACACACACACACACACACACACACACACACACACACACACACACATATATATATATATATATGTGTGTGTGTGTGTGTGTGTGTGTGTGTGTGTGTGTGTGTGTGTGTGTGTATTTGGTTGCAGTCTGTAAGAGCAGACAGTAAAAAAAAAAAAATAAAAAATAAATATATATATATATATATATATATATATATATATATATATATATATATATATAAAATCTCTAAATACTGAAATATTGAATTTCAGTATCTTGAGACTATAATAGCAAAAGACCAGTTCAGCGAAAGACCACATAACCGAATCCAGAAATGTCAAATCAGCGGTTATGGTGGTGCATTGTTTTACTGGTTATTTGGAGATTCAGGTAAGTGTGTATATTTTAAGGGTTTTGGGTAGGGATTTTATTGTATGTTAGTGTGTTGGGAAGTTGTAGATGTAGGTTAAGGTATGTAGGTAAGAGTGTGAGTGTGTAAGTGTTGAGAATGGTGGTGCTTGTATGTATATGATGTGTGTTTGTGTGAGAGGAATGTAGATTGTGTAGTGATGGGTTTCATGTCTGTCAAAAACGAAAAAATGCCACTACAGTAATTTGTGCTCAATAAATCCAAATAAACAACAAATAAAAAAGAACACAGATACGTTCATCTATTTTAATATAAGCAATCAAATAAAGTGCAGCAAAGCTTTCAGGTTTCCCCTTCCTAGGTGCTATACTGACAAAAATGATCAGCTCATTTAAATAATAGTAATAAAAGCATGTGACACAGCCAACCAACAAGACAATAAAGTTAATAATTGGCACCATATAAAAATATGTACATACAAGTAGAAAATTATTTTTAAATACTATAAAAGAATATTTAAATACATTAAAAATCATAATAAATTCAATACAAAGCATGTTGCTTTTTAACTAAGACAGGTTTTATACTCACTTTATTGTTAATGCCAGGGTAGATATCTGCCTGTAGTCTCACTATCCAAGAATATTCAACATTCTCCAACAAGTTATTGATGTCACCCCCCCCCCCATATTCTTATAAATTACTTTAATGACCCTAAACTTGAATCTATGTTCATTATTTTTTTCAGCTATATGTTTGGCCAATGCATTAGTATGTATATTTCTTCTGATTTTGGACTTGTGCTCTATAATATGGTCCTTTAATCTCCTAGTACTCTTAACTACATAGAATGAGGAACATTTAATGCATGTAGCCAAATATATTATAAAAGCTGTATTACAATTCGCATAACAGTCAAAATTATACACATATGCATTGTTAGGGTGAATAAACTGAGTGTTTGAGACTACATCCTCACAACAACTATAGTTATGACAAGGGAGAGTACTTTTCTTGTTGGTATTATATTTGACATTGCTTTCTTTCAATTTAAAGTCTTTAAAACACAACCTCTGCCTAAGATTCCTTTCATTCTTATAGGCAAAACACGGTCTGTCTGTAATAATTAGTTTTAATTCTGGCACTGATAATAAAATATTCCAATTCTTTCATATAACTTGTTCAACTTCCTTTGTTTTAGTATTAGAAGCAGTAACATAACTGTGTGGCCATTAGTTGTATTATTATTCATCATACAACTTCTTTCGCTGAAATATGGGGCTGTGACATCCAATCTCCCTTTCATCACATCTTTAGCCATGTAGCTAATATTTTCTCTGTTATACCCTCTCTCTACAAATTCCTGTCCCATAGCCTCCATCTGTTCATTGCCAAGATGCTCATTAGTATTGAGTCTGCTCACCCTACAGAATTGGCTTTTAACTATACCTTTTAATGTATGGGGAGCATGCATACTACGTCTATGAGTATATCTATTCACATGCACTAGTTTTTTGTACACACTTATATGTAATTCTCAATTTTCTAGAACTAAATTAATGTCCAGAAATGCTATGCTGCTATTTGATGAGCACAACTTAAAGCATAAAAAATTAGTAGTTTCTTCTAAGGACAGTATAAATCTCTGTAATTCATCAGCCGTACCTTTCCATAAAAGGAAGCAGTCGTCCACAAATCTTTTATAGAACAATAAATTTGCATTACAAAAACCATCACCAGTATAAATGAATTTACTTTCCTGTTGATTTAAAACAAGATTCGCATACACATTGGCCACTGGAGTACTCATGGCGACCCCAGAAGAATGCAGGTATGATTTTTCCTTAAAAAGAAAAATATTGTTGTTAAGAATAATATAAATTAATTCGCACACTGTAGCTATTTTCCTTACTGTCAAATCAGTATTACAACTTAAAAATTCATGAATACATTCCAGTCCAAAATCATTTGAAATGACTGTAAACAAACAGTTTACGTCCAGTGTTGCCATAATAAATTGTTTGTGTCTTTCGGCTTTTCCCGGTTAGGGGTCGCCACAGTGGAACTTCGGTCCGCTAATGATTGGTAGTGGATTTTTATGTACCGGGTTACCAGCCCTGACGCACAGCCTTCAACGAAGGCATGCCCCATTAACGTATGTCTCCACACAGAAGACGCTCTAGCTGAGAATCGAACAGGACAACGTCTTGCTATGAGGCGACAACACTACCGCAGCACCACCACCGCAGTCTGTTGCCATAATAAATCATTCCCCTTTATTGGTGCTGTTCCAAGCAAATAATTTCTTCAAAAGGTCACATGAATCCTTCACTACACTTTTACATCTCATCATATATTTCCTTAAAATATCTTGTATATATATTGCTAGGGGATCAGTAATCCAACCCCTCCCTGAAACAATAGGTCTAAGGGGGGGGGAGTCGGTTAGTGATTTGTGTATTTTAGGTAAACCATATATAATAGGCAACACTGGACAAGAAACGGTAAAAAACGTAAACTCTTCTAAAGTAATATCATTTTATAATTGTAAATCATAAATAAACTAATATTAGAAATGCGTTTTTTAACTTCATTACAATCTATCAATCTGAATGTTTTTTCATCACTTAAAAATTCTTCCATTAGACATTTTGTCAAACAGAACAATAGCCCCTCCCTTGGCTGCTTGCTTAATAATTAGTTCAGTGTTACTTTCTAGACTTGTTAAAGCTTCAAGTTCTTCCATATTTAAATTATAATAACTAAATTCATTCTTTCTAACAAATACATCTCTAAGTTCAGTTTCACACAACTCCAGAAAAGCTGATAAAATTGGACAGTTATATGGAATAAAAACACTGCTTCTCTTACATGCATTATTATTAGACATTTCAGAGTCTCTAAAAAGCAATTTCAGACTTAAGTTGCAGACAAAAAAAGTTTTAAATCAGTAACTGCATCAACAATATTTCCATTGCAACTTAGTATAAATTGTAAGCCTTTGTTTAAAACTATAACATCCATATTATACAATGACCCCCATTAATATTCCAAAACGTGCACGCTGATTGGTCAGCGTGCACGTTGTAAATCAGAGTTATAGTAATGGAAAAAGGACCGGTCACCCGGACTTTTTCCATTAGTATAACTCTTTTATTTTTACAGCAAAGGAGAACGCAAGATCTCCGTTGCTTTTTACAACCTGTTTTGCTATGTTAAACAAGTTTAACATAGCAAGACATCTTTAAAAAAAGTAAGGGAGATCTTCCTATCTCCGTTGCTTTTTTTAAAGCTGTCTCGCTATGTTAAACTCCTTTAACATAGCGAGACACTTTGTAAAAAGCAACGGAGATCTTGCTTTCTCCGTTGCTTTTTTCAAAACTGTCTCGCTATGTTAAATGGGTTTAACATAGCAAGACAGCTTTAAAAAAAGCAACAGAGATTCTCTGTTGCTTTTTTTAAAGCTGTCTCGCTATGTTAAACTCCTTTAACATAACGAGACAGTTTGTAAAAAGCAATGGCGATCTTGCTTTCTCCATTGCTTTTGCCCACAGCTCTGATGTACTGCGTAAGCATACGCATGCACAATACATCAGAACTGCCGCAGAATACCAGACAGCTACGGAAGGGCAGCAAGGAGGCATTATACAATGCCATTATTTAAGAAAAGTAATTATTTTATTTCTTAAATAATGTCATTGTATAATAGCAATGACCCACTTCTGGGTGTGGGTAATGCTGGATTTACCCACGGTTGTCTTTGTTTGGCAACTCGGGCTTTGCCCTCGTGACCAAACCACACCAACCGTGGGTAAATCCAGCATTACCCACACCCAGGCATGGGTTATTGCTATATTAGTAAATTCATAGCTAGATAAGTTCACTACATTAGAAGTTTCAATTACTTTTGGCATACCATTTTGTTTCTGGTTATTGGGCTGTTGTTCTTTCTTTTGAGTGCATCCGACTGTTGCCTGGATTTCCCTCTTGATGTTGACCTGTTCTCTAAGTTTATTTTTTCTGGTAACTTTATTGGAAAAGACTTGAACTGCTTCAAAAAAGAAGCTGAAGAAGTGTTGCTTATTTGCTCATCATTCAATGCATGCATGCCACTATGCTCTATCACCTCCATTTCCACTCTGTCAGTTCCTGACTGTGTAGTAAATGGATTTTGATTGGTTGCCTCCCCTTCCAAAACACTGGCAATCAACGACCCACTTGAAGCTCGCCTATGGCTTCCATCAGTGTTCGTCTCCATGGTAACAACTTGGGAGGCACTGATATTTTCAAACACATCTGATTGATCCAATTTACAATTTACAATTTGTCTTTGAAACATTTATTGATGAACTTTTATTTTTAGGCCAAGCAAAAATCTGCCCCAGCCTATAGTCATTAACAGCTCTCAAAAGTTTGCGCTTTTTAACCATTTCTTAATTTTTATCAAGGAAAGACAATCTTTCAACCATTTGTTGATAACTGGTTGAAATTAAATTAAACAGTACATCAGAGGTAATTTTATCCTCTAACATATTAATTTCACCCACAAGTTCTCCTTCCAAACTTAAAGGGTTTCATGTCTGTGTCATTTTTAGTGCATCCTCAGAGTTGGTATATATAAGTAGCGGGGGTGCAGGGGGGCTAGCCCCCTTGCTTATATGTAGGTAGGTATGTGTATTTCTGTTGTTTTCTTTGTGTGTGATTTATTTGTTGTAATGTGGGGAGGAAGTTTTATGTGTTTGTGTGGTGTATGGTGTGTTTAAAGGTCACGGTTTTGAGTTTCTCAGTTTTGGGGTTTCAGTATTTTGGTTTTTCAGCTTTATAGTCTCGAGATACTGAAATTCGATATTTCAGTATTTTGAGATTATAAAGTGAATCTATATATATATATATATATATATATACACACACACACATATATATATATATATATATAATATATATATATATATATATATATATATATATATATATATATATATATATATATATATATATATATATATATACACACATATATATATATATATATATATATGTGTGGCAATGTTATTACTTATTTATATGTTAAAGTGAATTTCTATGCTACTGTATTCTTCTTTAATTGTGTCACAAGAAAGTATAAAATATACTTCATTTCTTAATAAATAACAGATACTTTTCTTGTAGCCATAGTACCATGGCATGGCATTGTAACAAGCAGAATGTGTTCATGAATTAAATAACATATCTCTGTAAGCTGAATTACTTGTACAAAAAGACTTAGCAACTTCCACATCAACATAAATGGAAGAGTTTTGATTCAAACACACTTAAAAAAATTACATTTATTCATAAGAAAATACAAGCAGTACAGCACAGAGGGATAATGCTTAATTATGGCCCAGGTGGCCTGAGTCTGATTACTGCCTTAGACATCTGAGATAGTCAGGAAAGGATGTGCATGCTTGTTTGGGAAGAATCATGCACTTTAGTTCACCTCATGGTTGATCCCTTTTGGAGGTCAGGGAAGCACAGGCATCATCGTCATTAAGGGGTAATAGGCAGAGGATAATGGTGAGTCATTATGCAGGCAAAATGATACTCCATCAGGTCCCCACTGCTCAGTCCCCCCAAGATGTTCAGTGGGTAAGTGTGGTGGGAAGGAGAAAAGTTAGAGCATAAGAAAAAAATACCCCACAGCGATAGGATGATGCTATACCAGAGTCGTCAAACACCTCACCAGCCCACAACATGAGTTATGTGATAATAATACCTATTTATTAACCAGATAGGCCCACTGAACACACACAGTCCCTTTTCAGGGGCCACCTGGGGACAATTCCTGGTTAAGTGATTGCTTAAGTTCATACAGTAAGCAATTGAGGGCTAAGGACACCAAACCCCACACAACAGCAACTAAAGTTACAACCTTAACCTCAGTGCCCACTGTCTGGTAGAACTTGGGCAAAGCTAAATCAAGTCTACTAGACCTGGTGAATGAGGAGAGAGACTGGTGGCATTGACATTTAGCTATAACGAGCCAAAAAGGACTCAATAAAATAATAATAATTTAAATTTAGGAGGGCTGCTCAGGATTTTGTGTTACCCTGTTACTTAAATCAAAAAGTTAGTATTTTCTGGGAAATACCAAACAATTGTGAGATATGCATCCATCTCCACCTCGTGCATGATTACTCGTTTTAATGCATGAATGCGTAGATTTTAGTAAAGGAGTATTACAAGTTCTATCACTTATAATGGTCCATTATGCTAAAAGGACTTATTAACTTTTTACTTGTGGGTATTTATAATACAAAAACAAACTGTGACCAACCAATAATTGAAAAACATGCTGCATTATCAAAAATAATCCAAACACACACTGATCAGTGAAAACAGTTGTTACAGACCAGTCTAGCTTGGTGTTAATATGTGAATAGTGAAAAAGAAGATGAAAGAAGCAGCACAGGCTGGACAACAAGAGGTGGGCAGAGAGGTAGGTACAGTGCCTTGTATGTGGCAAAGATGTTGCTTGAGTAACATTGGGGCAGCAGAGGATGTAATGGTTTGCATGAGAAAGGAGAAACTTCATTGGAGAATATGGAGCTGGTAGTCAGCTGACTAGTCAGTACACAATGGACAGAGTGGAACTGAAGAGGAGGAGCAGCATAAATCTAAAAGAGATGACTTGGTAGGAGAGAAACAGGCAGTCAATACCTATTATATTAATTTATAATATTATAATTGTATTGTATGATATTATCTATGGACCTATGAACAATAAAAAGGCAATAGGAGAGGTAATCAGGGGACTACAGTCTACTGGGGCAGCAAACAGGAAGGAGAAGGAAGAAAGTGGGAGAGGAAGACAAAATAAATTACAATGATGATGAAGGAGTAAAAGGGGGGTAGACATCAGTGACAAGATAAGAAAGACAGATGTAGCCAGAGGTGGGCATACAAGAGCTATAGCCAAAAGGGGACCACATGAGAAGTGGGTAAGGATGAGACCTCAACCAGGTGGGACAGACAGAGAGTGAAATACATAGCAAAGGAAAATGAGCAGCCAAGTATGTGAAAAAAATCAGAATGGGGGAAGGTGAAGAGGAATGAGAGGAGCAGATGAACTAGAGGAGTGACGATCAGCAGAAAGAAGAGGATGGGGCTGGAGGAAATAAGATGACAGGGAAAAAGAATTGTAAAGAGTACAGGAGAGCTAGGAAAGTGTGAGGTGCAGCTCATGTGGATGCAATCAGCATGGAGAGTAAAGAAGGCTGGGGATGGTGTATCTAAAAGGAAAAGGTTGAATATAGAAGTAACAGTGATATGGACTGATGAGTACAAGAGCTACTGTGGGATAGAAGAGATGTTTGTGTTGATGAGAAACTCAGTCAACAAGTGGATTTAGAGTCCTATAAAGAGAGACAAATGTGATACTGTTATAGTGCCACAGATCCTGTGTTTAGTTTTAGACATTTATATAAGGAGGTGACCAAGGTGCTTTCCAAAATGGAGGGGTACATGCAGGTTGTGTTGATCATATGTACCCACAACCTACTAGTGGAGATAGATGTGACTGTAGAAAGCATGGTTAGGGAGATGGCAGACAGTTCCTATGATGAGGACTAGGGGAGATTCTCAGAAGCATTAACTGTGGCAGTGGGTATAGCACTATGACATTAGAGTTTTGGAGTATACGGAGTGGATGCAGTAGTGAATAAGGGACAAGTTATTGGGATTGGTCGGGGTATGACAGGAAACCTGAAAATGTACTGACTCTTATGTTTGGAATAGGCTCCAATATGGCTTAAAAGGAGCAGTTAAGTTGTAAAGATATACCTCTTCCACTGTAGCTTTAAACTAAGATAGAACAAAGAAGTGCCACATCACAGAAACAGAGGAATGGTCAGGTTCTCATGAAGCAGGCCAAAGGAGCAAATTGGATGCACTACATAGCATAGTGTGGTGATGCAATCTACGAGACTGTGTAGGATGATGACAGATCTGTAAGCAGTGATGCAGAAGTAGGGTAGACTTTGATGCATGACTGAAATACTGACCAAAAGAGGTGAAATATAGAGCTGCTAGGGTAAAAGCTTTCTGTGAAGGATGGAGAGAAGGGAGAAGTAGGAGGAAGCAGTGTAATAGACACAAAGGAAGACATCAAAGGCAAGGTCAGAGAGGAGGAGGGAGAGCAACCTGTGAAGTGAGGTAACAATCAGTAGAGACAGAGCCATAACCTAGCCTAAATCTCCTAACAGTTAAGGTAGGTGTGGTGGGATAGCTATGGTGGATGAACACAGAGTACAGGCCTATAACATCTGGTTGTTTAGCAGAATGTTTAGTAGGTAAATGTGACTATTGACTTGATTCAGCATTCATTAGATATTTATTCAGATTCTTCTAAAAGGAGTGAGTACCAGATGACAAACAAGTCCACATAGCTGTGCATTAGGACTAGTTAGGGTCTATCCTAAATGGGGGCAGGTACAAAACAAGTGTTTTATTTGCTAATGATAAACTATCCCTGGGCTTCAGCAAGCAGCTATGCAGGAATATGTTATTCCTGCACAGCAGGGACCGTTCCTGTTCAGCATGGCAGCGCACCATGCATATTTATGAAGGTGCGCTGCCATGCTGTAAAAATGGACACGGTTCCATGTATGAGTGCAGGGGGTGTGTCTGAGAGCAGAACTCTCACAATACATACACACCCAACAATTCAGAATTGCCTTTCAGCAATTTAAAATGAGTGAGAATGCTCGTAACACCCCCAACCCGTCAGATAACAAATCTGGTCTAAGGCATAAGGGACAATCGTTCCTACCAAGCCAAAAGTTGTTAGGATAACACAGGTAGCATAAGCACATAGCACACACCTCCCAACCAGAGTAAGGAATGTAGACAAAGCCAAAAGGGACAATTGTCCCACAAAGCAGAAAACTGATAAAATAACAGGTTCAGCATTAGCAGGGGTATTCTGAAGGGTACAGATAAAATAACACAACAAAAATTATTTTTTTTAATAAATGCAATAAAGTTTAAGCATAGCTGCATGGGTGTGCCCGTTGCTTAGCTACACTTAGTCCAGCTTAAACAGCACAAGAAGTTAAATAGCAAGCAACATCCAAAATAAGCAGTACTGTAATAGTGTAGTGGTTACAGCATGTGCTTTGCAAGCAGCCATTCCTGGTTCGATCGACACTGTAACCAATTTGCCTTTTACATGTGAAAGCAGTACATAAACATTTTTCTTTTATTATTAGCTAATAAATAACATATATTTGTTAACCGGAGTACTGCATTAGGTCCAGATGTGATGTGTCAGTTTAATAAAGTTGTGAAACCTCCATATTAACACAAGTGCCCCATACAGTACAGTCACACATGAATAAATGTAATGAAAGCACATTGGGGGATGTCAGGGACAGTAAACAAATTTATAATATGTAATGAATGATGAATCAATGCCATACAGCAGATAGTCTATAAAATGAAAAATAAGCAATGCTAAGCATTGCACAGCTCTGCTTACTAGGTGTAAGCATTGTGTAAATATGACTGCTAAGCAATGAGTAGCCCAGCTAAGTTGATTTGCCCATCGATAAGCAGTGCTGAACCTGTCCCTTTAAGCACTGCCAACCTTAGCTAAGCAGGTTTGCCCATAGCTTAGCTTAGCTCAGCATATTCAAAACCGTCCAAATCACAGCAAAGGGTGGGAAATCATCCATATTTAAACCTCACAAGTGGGAATACAGCTCATAACTGGTTGCAGCTTCCCACTGTAGGCAGTATGGCAGGGGTTGGTGAGGGCATGCACTTCCGTGTGCAGTGCTGGGGCATACAGGAGTCCAAGGTCATGGTAGAATGCCTGGTACATAAACACGACAAGAAACTGCTTCACGGCCAGTACCAAGGCTCCCAATATAAAGCGGAAGCCTGGGACCGTCTCACCCATGATCTCACCAGTGCCACTGGTATCCCTCGGACTGGTGAGCAGGTCCGGCACCACTATGCCGACTTGAAGCAGAGAAAGAGGGAGCTCTTGGATGAGTGGATCCAAGAAGCAAAGCAGAGGGGTGATGTCCCAGCAGTTTGTAAGTACTCATACTAATAACTGTTTACTAATGTCCAGCCTGTGTATTTGATGGATAGGTATACCTAAATATTTCTCTATTTCCCTTATAGCTGCATCTGAGTTGGCTTTGAATCAGGAAGCTCATGCCAGTAGGCTACAAAGGCTGGATCACGAGGCTGGTGAGTAACAATCCTGCTTGTAGTAGTCATACCAAATAAATATAACATTATATAAATATAATATATCTTTTTTATATTGGTGAAACTGAAAGAAAATTCAGAGTTAGATTGCAGGATTATGTTCGTGATATTAAACAGGGAGCGTTAGAAAGTCCTATTGCTCACATTTTTTAGAAAAACATGATAGGAATGCTGATTTATTACAAGCAACTATTTTAGAACAAATTTTTGTGAAAAAAGTTGATGATAAACTATTAAAAAAGATGTTATTATATAAAGAATCTATTTTTATATTAAAATATAATACATTGTTACCAATGGGTTTAAATATAGAAATTAATTGGAAATGTTTACTTTAATAGGTTTTTTGTATTTAGATTGTTATTATTTGTAGTATTCATATAATAGTATAATAGGATTTTTTGAAATGTTAGTATATGCTGTTTAACTGGGGTATTGGGTTGGAGTCTCTTTAAATGTTTATTGTTTAATTGATTGATTATTTATTTAATTGTTTGATCCATTAATAGAATGTATAAAAGGGAATGATGTTTTACCATTATTCATGTGCTCACTGAGGGCTGTGGTGGCCGAGGTGCTAAGACATGATTTATTAGAATAAAAATTATTTCATGGAATCCTTGTTGTTTTTTCAACTTTTAGTCTTTTTAAGACTATTTTGCTGTTGATTTTTTTAAAACATAGCCAATCCTCTGGGCCATCATGTGGATAGGCCCACAGTTGAGAGCTATGCAGACAGACTGCATTCCATGCAAAACTAGCATGTACACACAAACCCTGTAAAACTAGCAGTATTCAATGCACAGAACAGCAGTACTCACACACTGTCCCTAGATCTGGAACCTTATATAAACATGTAGTTAGCCTGTGTCCACAAGTCCTGTTGTAAGAGGTATTGCTACCTGCTGTCTGTAACACTGCTGCCCAAACACAGGAAGGATGCCTTCCATACAGGAAATGTTACGGGGCAACGCCCACATGATGTAGTCATTTATAGTAGTGGGTTGCTATGACATTGGCTATTGGAAGTACTACACAGCTGGCTGCATGCAATTAGCAAGTAGGGAAAACCAATTGGTGCAGAGGCCATCACCTGACCATGAGCATCACCTACAAAAGCCATGCTGCAACCTATTCAAAACAACTTGATCCCTGTAGTGGAGAGAGAGAGAGAGAGAGACAGACAGAGAGAGAAATAAAAAATACTAAAAAACAAAAATACTACTACTTAAAAAACAAACAAACAAGGAAGAAATCCAACTGGTACACAGAAAAGAGCACAATAATAAAACAGGTATGTGAAACATGTCAGCATGTAATTGAATGTAGTACTTGGTCTGTAATAATGGGATAGGTGATGCTAAAAGATGTATATGTGTCATCAAGACATGCTGTAATGATGTCCTGCTGAACAACTGCTATGGACATAGCATCTGGCCCTGTGGGCAGTGGGCCATATGTGTCAAGATTTAAGCCATCATAGTGTTTGTTCTGTTTCTCCAAACATCTATATTAGTCTGGCAAATAGCTGAAGGTGGAAGTAATGAAGTCATGATAGACACGAGTTTCAGACCCCACCACCTTCAGAACTGTCATGGTAATGTGAAATGCGTCATGCACAAACTTCATAGGTCTGTAATAGGCATATCTACGATCTGTCACTATATATCCCCCCCAATGTTAGGCTGTGACCACATGTGATGCTCTGTTTCCTAGCAAGGCAGAACAGTTCAGCTGTGGAGGAAGGAGGTTCAGATTGTTGATCCAATGTCTGAATGCATTCCCTATATATATATATATATATATATATATATATATATATATATATATATACAGACATACATGTCTACATATATGCATACACACACACACATATATATATATATATATATATATATATATATATGTATATATATATATATATATATATATATATATATATATATATATATATGTATATATATATATATATATATATATATATATATATATACATTTTCCCTACTGTTGAATGACTGTGCTGCATGATAATGTTTGAGATAATATCACACCTATCTGCAGCTCAGATGGCTTAGTGGTAAATTGCTGTGGCTATGGTGTGCAGGATCCTGGGTTAGACACTTGCAAGGGCTGATAATTTATTTTCTGGCCAGAACAACGGCTGTTGGATACAGAATGATTAAGGCAATATTAAGCAGTTGTAAGTGGCTGCGAAATGGACAGTTATGTATAGTGTGAAATTCTTTTAGGGAACAG
This sequence comes from Protopterus annectens, assembly GCF_019279795.1. NCBI lineage: Eukaryota > Metazoa > Chordata > Ceratodontiformes > Protopteridae > Protopterus > Protopterus annectens. The sequence continues at coordinate 1,657,866,946 of NC_056735.1, read as the reverse complement.
ATTGCCCTTTTTTGTTAAGTTGAGAGTGGGATGTTGGGGAAGGATAGTAGGTATATTTGGGGAGGTAGGTTGGGTCAGAAGACAGACAAGACAGACAAGACAGCATACATGGGTGGTATATGACACATGTGGGGGTAAACACCTTGGACTGGGAGGGGTGTTTATAAATTCGAAGCCCATGAGCCCCCAAATGGAAACAGTAGGATTGAGTTCCCCACCCATGGGCAGTCACCACTGTACCTTCACAGCCCTGAAGGTGGATGTGCTGGGGGCTGAGCAGGAGGGCCAGGCTGACCCTCTAATTGCACCACGAGGCCCTCAAGTTGGTGTAACTGATCTCCCAGTTCTCTGTGGAGCTCCCTATGCACCAGACCCTGGACCTGACTTCAGGTGACAGGATCCTGTCTGTGCCCACTCTCAGGGGTGGGGCGAGCCCCATCCCCTGAGGTGGTTCAACCTGAAGGTAGTGCAGGACCAGTGGATGAGGAGGTCTCGGGGTGGGTCCCAGACATGCTGTGGCCTGGTGCCATGGCCAGATGAGGTGGGAGATGTGGATCTGCTGGAAACGGCCTTCCCAAACATGCTATTCTGTTGCAGTTTTAGAACATATGTGGGTTAGTAATAGTCAACACAATCCAAGATTAGTTATAACAGCATGCATAGATATACCCATTAACCCTAAACACCAGATTTGGAACAGTTGCATAGCAAACAGAACACATGCATATATGGAACCGCAGTGGCTATTACAATGGCATGCAGGTTACATTGACAGCAACAAACCACCAATATTTGTTGAAAAATATGATATATGTCCCAACAGTAGGTTTGGTGTAAACATACCCATTGATTTGTGTGTTCAGAATATTGTTGCAGATATGGTGGGGGGGGGGGGGAGATGTCAATTAACAACTATTATATTTTTGCAGTATGAGGTCCTCTGACCTTTTTTCCTGTTTATGCCTTCCAGGTACCATGTCTTGTGAGCATCTCCCTGCGTATACTCCCCAGAATGATATAATAATAAACTTCCTTGTACAACATCACAGAACCCTCTTTGGACGCATGGCCCATGATCTGCAGGAGAGGACCGCAGTGTGGAATGAGCTTGTCCACAGGGTAAACGATGTCGGCCTGCATAACTGCAGTTATGAGCAGGTGCAACATCATTGCACTGATCTCATCCACCATGCCATCAGTGTGCTGCTGCAGTTCAGAGGGACCAGCTAGCCACAGGTGGGGGTTATGACATCCAGGCCCCACTGACACATGCTGAGGAGCTCCTCGCCAGCCTTGGGGCACCCGCCTGCCAGCCAAGCCAGGAACCTGAGGATAGCATTGCAGTAGTGGGTGCTACCCACACAATGGACAAGGAGCATGCAGGCAAGGCCTCGGGGCACATTAGTAGACCACTGTTGCTTATCCATCTTCATCTGTAAAGTATCTTTATGCATATGTCAGATAACATAGTCTGTTGCTGCAGTGTATTAATGAACAGATGTGCATAATCTCCAGTATTGTGGGTTTGTACTATTGATGTACTGAAATGCTGTTCCCACCCTGTACCAGTGCCACAGGTGTGGCTACTGACATTACATCTCTCACACAACTATGTAGGTTCCTCTGGTATACTACTGGGGCAGCAGCCTGTAGCTGGTGAGTATGGAGTTGTTTTGTTCAGGTTTGCCAATACACCAGCCATGTTATGGGCATGGTATTTGCCATGCACACATTTAACACACCTACTCATAATGCATGCTGTACATGTTCACTTATTGTTGATGTTAACTGCACTGCATTACAGTGGTCACCATGGTGGCATATCTGAAGGGTATGTAAGTGTCCTGCAGTATACCTAACAACCTGTCAGTGCAAGATGTGTAGACAGAGATGAACATAATGATGGGACAAATGGCCTACAGTAGGGACACGTCTGAAACATTACCCTTATACAGTGGCTACAACAGTGTATACACCACTATTACAATGGTAACTGTTACAGATCTACACAACGGCATATCACAATACCACATTCCACACCTTTTACAACCTGTAATGTGATCCTAACATGAGCAATGAATGTGTAATATGGAATCCTATGTTAGGAAAACACAAATGGGGAACACATAGCTTAACAAACACTGGAAGTATATGTGTGCACACACTCCAAATAACATATTGTGGAAGCAGCTTTTGAGGTGCTGACAGTATTCACTCTTCTTGAGTACACACCTCCAATCAAGTACAGGGCCTCAATGTCACACCAAGTAATGGTCTGCTGTCCAAGAAGTATGTCCATGACATTTGCCCACTCACCTGCAACAGAGGCAGCCATTGCTTGCACACATCTTACAAACCATGGAATGGATCCCATATCTGAAAGGTAGCACTCAGGAGTGGGAGATGTAGCCTTACCTCACCATTGCATATACCATGGCAAACAGTGCAGACAATCATGTATGTGACTATGAAGTATGGGACAACATTAATGTAGAAAATAAACAGATGCTTATCCAAGACAGATGACAACACATGTTGCAAACTGGTCATGGAGGCTGCCCAGAAACATGCAGCAACACTGAGGGACTTGCAGGGAATGTCTAGCAAGTACTTCCTGTGCAGTACCTGTGTCAACAATCTTCTGGACTCTGCATAAGTGTGGCCTGTGGGTTAGGGTAATCAGATGGAAGAGTTGTTCCACAGGAATCATCCATGGCTCTCTACAGGTACCATATGCATAACATCAAGTCTCCCAAAGGCATGTGTTGCAATGTGTAATGGTGTACTGAGACCAAGGCGGAAACCTACAGGCAATATTAATAAAGATACATGTGGTGCATAAACAACATCTTACTCCACCTCAGGTCCACCACTCCCCATCTGTACCTTGCTGGTGCCAGTGTACACCTTTAGGTTTGCTGTTCATTAGCTGTAATTAGGCCAGTAGACATGGCGTTCTGCATTTGGAACACTGCAAAATGATACTCATGCCTAGCCCATAGTTTTCAAGCATCTGCAATAAAGCTAAGGATGGGGAGGGGATTTATCCTGAAACACAACAGTGAACTGAAGCATACATCAAAAGTTCGCTAAGAGTGCCTGTATATGAACACAGTTAAGGTCCTGAATTGTGCCAGATATAACCCTGACTCCACAGCAATAGTGAAGGCACTGTGTGACCTCCAAGGGCTGTACACTTGAGCTGACCCTGCAATCTGGCAGAGTTGCTTTACATCTGTAGGGTGGAGTGACCAAATAATGGCAAGTGAAGATGGGCCATGCTAGTATACCCCTTCCAGGAGTAGTGACTGCTGTAGTTCACTTAACAAGTGCTGCAATAAACCATCATGTTAAGGGTGTGCACACTTACACAACCTACATATTGTATGCATCTCAATCAGCATCTGCACAATTAACACATTTGTTTGATACTGCATTTGATTGTATAGGTCATATGTCACATATCAGGTGTGTGTAATGTTAACATATGCAGTATTGTGGCCCCACTGCATATCATGGAAGAGGATGGCATGTCAATAAAGGTATGTACACTCCTCATAGCCACAGTAAGCTTTGTAGGTTGTCACTGTAATTGGATTTTATTGTTCATACATGCACTGCTGATGATGAGATCTGCAAATCAGAGGTCAGGCATTCACTATTGACATCTGTCCTCATATCATCCCAGGTATGTGTCAGACAAACACATAGGGGCTGTGAGAGACAGAGCAAATATAACTGCCATACATATACACATACAGCAATGGTGTGTACACTCATGAGGTATGGTGCACAGTACATGCCAGGGTGCTGAACAGGTGCACAGCAATACTGTGTACATGGGTGCAGTGTGTTCAGGGGAAGGGGCATCACCTACTAACACAAATCATGCATCATAGAGATGAATAATGTTGGTAACAAGGATTGAGTATAACTGCAGTGCATGCTGTTGAGTGCCATATGCCATACATGTTGACTGTTGGGTAATGACAGGTCTGTGCAATATCTTTGTTCCACCTCACCTGTAAGTGTGTGTGTGTGTGTGTGTGTGTGTGTGTGTGTGTGTGTGTGTGTGTGTGTGTGTGTGTGTGTGTGTGTGTGTGTGTGTGTGTTTGTAGAGGTAAGCAATGACATACAGGTCTTAAATTATGTTTTTTGTTTTCCCCTCACAGGTGGCGAGGTGGGTCAGGGTCCCTCCTGCAGGCAAACTGATGTTAGTGTCCATACAGACTCTGACAATGATGATAGGTATGGTGAGGGACAGGCAGGGTTGTCAGGGGCTGGAGCTGTGCCATCGGTTGACATCCCACTTTTATCCACCCCATCCCCACACACAGTCACAATGTCTATACATACCCCATCACCAGTGGCCATAGATGAGGGACAGTTGGCAGACAGTGGCATGGGACAGGACAGTGTGGTGACTATGACAAGTGTGTCTGTATACAGCAGCCATAGCTGGATGACCGGTGAGGTACCACACAGGCAGATGTACAGGAGTGCTCATAGGAGGGCTGCTGGTCATCATGCCCCTGGCAGAAGTACCACAGCAGGTGTCACCAAAAGCATGTTTCAGTCTATAATGGAGGCACAGGCATGTATGGAAAGTTATACCAGAGTCTGAGGCTTCAAGAGGGCTACTCATTCTGCTGTACTTGACAACATCTGTGATCTTGCAGATGCCCATTTTGCAGTGGTCCTGGATAGATGGTTGGGTGAGATGGTGGGAATCCTCAACCATGCAATGTCTGTGTTAGAGCATATGGTGGGAGTTGGGAGACAGCCTCATGGACGTAGGTCAGCAACACCAACAGGTGGAGGTCTACATGGACGTGCAACAAGTCACAGCCACTCCCGTTGTGGCAGTACCAGCACCAGCACTGCAGGGGGATGGTGCTGTCCACATCAGAATACAGCAGGTCATGTGTATGTGGTCCTGGCTGGTCCCAACAGGGACCCGGATCCAGCAGACATTTTCATTATCAGGGGAGAGTACCATATCTGGGCTTGTACCTGGTAGTGCCCATGAAACCCCTGGCAAGCACAGTTCTCATGTATGTGGCTGTACATAGTGAACTGTACACCCTGCCATGTACAGTCTGCAGCTGTCCAAGAAACCCCTGTATAGGGCAACCACATGGCAGAACTGTGTGCATACATACACACACACATCACCAACACAGCTAGGGCACCTACATACCTACACACACCGCATCTGCACAGTCCAATTGATAATAAAATCCCCTAACACACACAAACATTATGTCAACCAAATGGCTCAGCCTAGGTCTCTGGCAAACCCACAACACACCCAGTGCATATGATGATACCTGTGCCACATCCCTGCCATTCATACCATCAATGCAGGGACATGCTAGTATGGTTCTGATGCACATGGTGAATGTACTAAAGTTTAGCAATGTAATGCTGTGTAACATGTTTCAGCTGGGAAGTTTAATGCTTACATGTCAGGATGTGTAGCTTGAAAAATGTATTTTAATTTGCACGCTCTGCTTCCATGCTGTGCTAGATCCAAAGTCTTCTTAAGACACACAGTCTTGCTGTGCTGTTTACTGCTGAATCAGAGACACAGAGCTTTGCATGACTCCATCTGTAGTCTGTTTAAAGCACCAAGCCTTTCAAATTGCACACTGATAAAGAAATATATTTTGCAGCTATAAGCACAGTTACAGATAACTTATTTTATAACAAACGACACCTACTCTTTCTGCTAGTTTGTAGCATATATTTACAAAGTTTTCCTTCATTACAGATATGAATGATGACTTCTACAAAATACCTCTTTCTGTCCCTCTCTCACATAACTGAATTACTATAATAGTTATATAGAGTGCTAGTCACGCACATAGATGTTGTTATTTCCTCTTGGTATCTTTTTCGGCCTTCTGTGGGAAGTCACATAATATTTGTTTTTAGACTTTTCTATTGTCCTTTTGTGATTTACTTGTAAGCACTTTTGCTGATGTGAGGATGCCATTAACAGAAATCTGAAAGGAAACATCTGTACAAGCTGTTCCTATTGAAAAAAACTCACATATTGCTGAATTTAGGTATTTGTTCTGCAAACATGAGAAAAGCATGTCCAGTATTGCTTTGTTAGGCTTTTCTGATTCTGTGAAGAGAAGCCTGTCTGTTACACATATAGTATGAGTGCACATTTTACATTGCTAAACTCTATACATATATTCAAGCAAACTTTTTATTCTATGCTTTATCTTTCAGCATATTTACAACATAATTAATTTGAGCCTGCACGTGCACGTGCATGTCTGTCTTGTATCTTTATATCTTTATACAAGCATGTCAGTCTTGTTACTTTAAATCTTTACTCTTATTAACTATTTTTATTTAATTTTATGCACTAGAACTGTTTCATGTAACTATTTTTATTTAATTTTTATACACTAAAACTGTTGTGTACCTTTTGACTATGCTATTAGAATAGCAATTATATGGTGTACTTTACTGTTGTTGTTTGTCTTTCAGCTTTTTCCCGGTAAGGGGTCACCACAGCAGAACTCTGGTCTGCTAATGATTGGCAGTAAGATTTTTTTATGAAACGCTGAGGTACCAGCTCGATGCCCAACCTTCAATGAAGGCATGCCCATTTACGCATGCATGTCTTTTGAATGCTACCCAACCGCGGGGAGGACATGCAGACTCCACACAGAAGGCACTCCCAAGCCAAGCCGAGAATCAAATGGGAGAACCTCTTGCTGTGAAGTAGCAATGCTACCACCATACCACCGTGGCAAATGGTCTACTTTACTGTACTACTGATAAATGCCTTGCTTTAACTGAATGAAAGTAAAACATTTAAGAATGTTTTGTCCCTACCATCCTACCATGTATGCTTAACCATTTTCAAAACACAAACATATAATAACATATATTTCTTTTGCACAGATGAGCTGTGTTTGCAGGAAGTCCCCAGTCTCTATCAGTTCAGCTAATTTATTTCCATTATTTTGTAACTGCTGTTGAAGAGTTTCCTGTAATGTTGCATGGTCTTTCTGACATTCTTTAGTAAGCTGTTCTGCTGAATTTGAAACTCCTATGCACTTTTGAAAAGATGTATGTATAACTTATCTAAGCTTCCAGAACTCACTGTGTCTGTCTCTTAGAAGTTTATTACATTCTTTTGTAACAAAATCTACTAGAGGTTCTATCAGTAACTGATTTGACTTTGTTGCAACTCTGAAATACACCTTTTACATCTGGTGACAGAACATAACTGTCTAACATCTGAATTTAATGTCAGCATATTATCTTTTCTTGGTTCTTTACCATTAAAATTTTTGTCTGTACAGTTTAACCTTTGAATAGTGGCATACACTGTATTTTTATGACATTGTACACACAATAAATATTTTTTTATACCACACATGATTTTGTTTCAGATACCAGTCAAATATTGTAATCCATTTGCATAATGCCTTACTATTAACTTGCCCTAATAAGGTTTTACATTTGCTAATATGCTGTATATACAACATTTCATTCTGTTATTATTATTATTATTACCTCTATGACATTCATACTGTATGTAACCCAGAAACATTTTCTTACCAGTCAACAGAGAGGCAAATGGCCAAGCTGCTTTACTGTAGATGGTTGAAAAGTCTCTGTAGTCACTTGTGAAGTTGGTACAGCAAAACTGGCAGTTTCAATCTTACAACTTTGTATTGTAACTTTTCTGGAGAATTTATGGAACTGCTCATCTTCCTGCACTGCAGTCTCTCCAGATTTAGACGTCTAATGAACTGTATTGCTACAAACTGCAGAAAACTGTAGAAATCTGAAGTACTTCACATAAACGTTAGTTACTGTGCTTTTACAGGAGTGATCTTATACAAGGCATTACCCACTCACTCCCCCTGTTTTTGGATACAGGCTAGGAACGTTCATTTGGGTCACCACTGAAAAATGTATATTAATTTGCGGTCTCTGCTTCTATGCTGTGCTGGATCTTCTTCTTCTTAAACCTTCTTAAGATCTTCTTAAGACACACAGTCTTGCTGTGCTGTTTACTGCTGAATCAGAGACACAGAGCTTTGCATGACTCCATCTGTAGTCTGTTTAAAGCACCAAGCCTTTCAAATTGCACACTGATAAAGAAATATATTTTGCAGCTATAAGCATAGTTACAGATAACTTATTTTATAACAAACAACACATACTCTTTCTGTTAGTTTGTAGCATATATTTACAAAGTTTTCCTTCATTACAGATATGAATGATGACTTCTACAAAATACCTCTCTCTGTCCTCTCTCACATAACTGAATTACTCTAATAGTTATATAGAGTGCTAGTCATGCACATAGATGTTGTTATTTCCTCTTGGTATCTTTTTCGGCCTTTTGTGGGAGGTCACATAATGTCTGTTTTTAGACTTTTCTATTGTCCTTTTGTGATTTACTTGTAAGCGCTTTTGCTGATGTGAGGATGCCATTACCAGAAATCTGAAAGGAAACATCTGTACAAGCTGTTCCTATTGAAAAAACATCACGTATTGCTGAGTTTAGATATTTGTTCTACAAACATGAGAAAAGCATGTCCAATATTGCTTTGTTAGGCTTTTCTGATGCTGTGAAGAGAAGCCTGTCTGTTACACATATAGTATGAATGCACATTTCACATTGCTAAACTCTATACATATATTCAAGCAAACTTTTTATTCTATGTTTTATCTTTCAGCATATTTACAACAGAATTAATTTCAGCCTTATATTCATAATATCTAACATAGCTGTCCAGGGATGATGCATTATAGCTGTTATTAACACTGACTGATTGTGGTTTCCATACTGTATTCAGTTTGTGTTGTAGTTGTCTATGTGTCAGCAGGATGTTGGTCTGCTGTTGTTTCCTACATGGGGTATGTCACTGTGGTGACGCATTGACTGTGTCATATCCTGGGTACAGCTGAACACAAGTAATAGGTCTGTATAACAGTTACTGCATGTGCCACATGGCTGATAGGTCTGAGGGGTGTATACAGGTGTGTGTATGGTGGATGATGTCAGCAGCTCTTCTACAGTGGACAATGGTAAGTGTACTGGGTGGCACACACCAAATGTTTGTGAATAACACACACACACAGAGGCTTTGGTGTTGATGCAATACACAGAGAATAATGTACACATAAATGTACTTAATTTTGCAGTAAACTTATTTTAGTCGATGTAATTCCACCAAGACAAAATAGGTGAAACATCACATCAGCAAATAATCAGTCTGCCAGTTTAATGTCATTGACGATGGTACTGGCAGGGTATATATCCTCTTCCCCAATGTAGCACAATCCTGAGGTCGGTAAACATAGGTGTGCTGTTGTGGGTGGCACAGCCCTCCACTTTGGAGGGTGTGGGGAGGTGTAGAACCACACATAGTGTGATTGACAACTACTTAGCCTGTTAACATAAACTGTACAGTATTACAGCAGTCTAAGCAGGGGGGATACAAAGAACAGTAACCCCAATGAGGGTGGCTGTACCCAGAACATCCACACCCAATTATATATATACCAACTCCAGTATTGCTGTACAGCTGTACAGTGGGGAAGAGGGCATTTACACATCTACTACTAGTTTTGATGGAATGAATTTCTGCAAGATGACTCCTTTGAAATGTTAGCATTTGCCAGTCAGTTCTTGGACAAATGACCTCCTGGGACATGTATTTTCTGCAAATTGAAGTAGATCCCTTCACATACACACACACACACACTTACTTGGCAACACTGAGAGTAGAACCCCTACCTAGGTACTTATTGCTACTAATATGTTTGGCCTTAATTGCACACACCACACAGCTTTTAGGATGAAGTGTGTCCGGAGTTTCTTGTTAAGTGAAGAACATCACCAGGCCTTGTACAGTATGGTAATGGGGGATGTACTGGGTGTTAATGAACAATACATAGTATGACATACTGTCATATACACATTGACAAACACATAAGTCATAGACACATCTGAGAGACCTGGGTTTATCAGTGCTAACTACCTTGTCAGTGAGTCCATTCTGTTACAGAGAATTAGCACACAGCACATGCACCATTCGGCTGGATAGTGTAATCAATTACCTGTATGGTTGGTGGTGACAGTGGTACTCATACAGTGGACTTTGGGACATGTACTGGGGGAACCATGTGTAAAGACAATATGCATAGCACCAACACCCCACATTGGATATTTTACTCACTGAAACCAATGATAATGCTCTAACATACCCACAATCACACATTGACCAGGACTGCAATACAACCTGTTGTCTATCTAATCAGTGCTACTACAGGGATATGCATTTATTGCACATGCCACAGGGATGGTAGTGTGAGGGTTTGTCATGGTTCTCCTAATGTCAGCAACATCACTATCCCTTATAATGTATGGCAAGGTGTATTGTATTTGGAGAATGTGGCCTCATAATGCTGTATCCGACAAATATACACACTTGCACGCATACACATACTTGCCAGGACCCAGAGGGTAACCCATGCCTATTTGCCCATTTGTACAACAGTGTTATGCTGGTACTGCAAGCTCCAGGTAGCCCACAGGGTGAAGAGTGTAACAAGGTACATTTAATGTCCATTATAGCAGCAGCCATTTCTAACTAAGGCAATGGGGGGGGGGTAGTGGGTGAGAAGGCACTCAGGGTATTATCAACTACAAGTTTACAAACACACAGACACTGTTATTCTCAGTAATGCACATTGGCACATTTGTCCGTACTGGGATCCATAGGTGGAGGTGTTCCTATGTGTGTACCAGGCTAATGTCCATGGAGAGATGATAAGGGTAGAGGATGTGGGTACATTGGTATCATACAAACTAAACCATGCATGTAAGACGATGCATATCCTGAACCAAAATATGTAGAGGAGCACAAAAATAGTCCAGCACCAAAGAGAGATGAGAATGAATAATTCTTTATTGTGGCAACCCAAAGCAAACCGGTTTCGGCAATAATAACGCCTTCTTGAATGCTATAACACACAATGAATTACATATGCTTTAAATAGTAAAACACATAATAAGAGTCTTGATCCTATTGGTACATACCAAATTAACACAGGTCATTGAGGCCAGGCTTAAATAAAGCACCCAGCCTGACAATCCAACTGGATTCTTTTTCATTTAGGGTAGTATGCCATCCTGTTTTGCACATGCTGTTACCATGGACTGTATCTATAATAGTGAATTGGAATTTAGCAGTGGTGTGGGTCATAGTATGTTTATAGAGAGCATTTGACATTTTTTTATTTCTAATATCACTGAGATGTTCACTAATCCGAAATCTCAGTGGCCGAGATGTTTGTCCAACATAAAAGGCGGAACAAAAACATGTGGGTTGGGAGGGTGCCCTAATGGTTAAGGTGTTTGCCTTATAAACACAAGGTTCAGGGTTTGAGTCTCACAAGGGATAATTGGCTAGGCTTAAAAATGGCTCGCAAGGGCAGTTAGCCTAGTACTACTCTATGAACCTATGAACCTATGTGGCCAGATATATAACCCAGTCACTGCTACAATTCCCAAAAGTACGAATTTGGTATATCTTTGCAGTATTGTTGCTAGAAATTCTTTGGTTTTCAAAACATATGCACAAGCACTACAATGGCCACAAGGGATGCTGCCCACTAGTTTGTCTCCAAATAAAGTGACCTGTTGAGTATTTGTTGAAAAGAAATGCTTAAAATTAGTTAAATAAGAATTTATTGTGTGGCCCCTGCGATAAGAGAATAGACATTGTGGTGAAAGTATTTTGGCTAATTTCTCATTGGCCATTAGTATGGCCCAGTGATTATTAATAATGTTTCTGAATGTGTCCATATTACGTCCATAAGTAGTAACCAAGCAAACGGGTTGGAATAATTGTTTATCCCTGTTACTAGACGTGTTAAGGTACTGTAACAATTCATCCCGATCTTGTCCTGCAGCAAAAGAGCAAGCCTTGTGTATGTTTTCAGCTCGATATCCTCTGCTGTGAAATCTGTTAGCTAAATCCTTCCTCCCAGACAAAAAAGCTTGATCAGTAGAGCAAATACGTTTAATACGCAGAAATTGAGATTTACTTATGTTACCTAAATCTCAATTTCTGCGTATTAAATGCATTTGCTCTACTGATCAAGCTTTTTTGTCTGGGAGGAAGGATTTAGCTAACAGATTTCTCAGCAGAGGATATCGAGCTGACAACATACACAAGGCTTGCTCTTTTGCAGCAGGACAAGATCGGGATGAATTGTTACAGTACCGTTAAGCATCTAGTAACAGGGATAAACAATTAGCCCAACCCATTCGTTGGTTACTACTTATGAACGGAATACGAACACATTCAGAAACATTATTAATAATCACTGGGACATACTAATGGCCAATGAGAAATTAGCTGAAATATTTTCACCACAATGTCTATTCTCTTATCGCAGGGGCCGCACAATAAATTCTTATTTAACTCATTATAATCATTGCTTTTCAACAAATATTCAGCAGGTCACTTTATTTGGAGACAAACTAGTGGGCAGCATCCCTTGTGGCCATTGTAGTGCTTGTGCACATCTTGAAAACCAAAGAATTCACTAGCAACAATACTGCAAAGATATACCAAATTCGTACTTTTGGGAATTGTAGCAGTGACTGGGTTATATATTTGGCCATATGTTTTTGTTCCACCTTTTATGTTGGACAAACATCTTGGCCACTGAGATTTCAGATTAGTGAACATCTCAGTGATATTAGAAATAAAAGAATGTCAAATGCTCTCTATAAACATACTATGACCCACACCACTGCTAAATTCCAATTCACTATTATAGATACAGTCCATGGTAACAGAATGTGCAAAACAGGATGACATACTACCCTAAATGAAAAATAATCCAGTTGGATTGTCAGGATGGATGCTTTGTTTAAGCCTGGCCTCAATGAAGTGAATTAATTTGGTATGTACCAATAGGATCAAGACTCTTATTATGTGTTTTACTATTTAAAGCATATGTCATTCATTGTGTGTTATAGCACTGAAGAAGGCTTTATTATTGCTGAAACTGGTTTGCTTTGGGTTGCCACAATAAAGAATTATTCATTCTCATCTCTCTTTGTTGCTGGACTATTTTTGTGCTCTTCTGGATATTTTGGTTCAGTCCATGCATCTTGTCCTACATGCGTGGTTTAGTTTGTTTGACAGTTGGTTTGATCTGCGCTGTGGACTCCTAAGAGGCAGATAGATTCACAACAGTGGTGTTTACCCTTTGGAATACATTCACAAGTATAATGTTCCTTTAAGATCCTGTTTTGGTTTGGACAAAATGGTGATTTTGGGGTCTATTTAAATCACGGTGCTACTGGTTTACTGCCCAATTTCTATAAGTGAGTTGTTGTTTCAAGCCGCATTTCACTTCAACTAAACGGCTTCATTTGCTTACTGGCTATTCTGCATATTATCGTGGAGGGGCTGGATGGACTTTTAATACCAACACAATAAGGTATACCAGTCTAAATTATTTTTATTGCATCGAGGGTTGGAGCCATTTAATTTACGGCAAATACAACTGAGACAAAATACATACGTGTTTTAAAATACATTGTTTTGGGATAAACTAATGGCCTCACTCATAACGAATATAATTATTTTGTCTGATGGACTATTGCATCATTTAAAAAGATTTTTGAGACTCACTATGTAGCCAGACTTCAAGATTGTGGGATATTATAACGTGTGGTTATGTGCAATGAGACAGTTTTCATTCTTCATGTTTATCTGTGAGACGCCATTTCCTATCAAGGATTACAAGCATTTTTGGTGGTGTCAACTGACATTGGGTGAAATTTAAGCTTGGTTACTATCAGCAACTACCAAGTCCATAGTCCATATTTTGGTCTCTATGTACGGGGCCTGACTCTATGTTTTGTGAAGCATTACTGTGGGTTGCTAATTTTCACATACAAGTCATCTATTTCAAAGAACGGATAGTGTTTTTGGCAACAAGAACTATTAGACTTGAAATTACGAATTACAGCTTTGAGCTTATCCTACACATCTCTGGAGGGTTACATTGGACTTGGGTTAACAACAAGAAGTTTGATTCATCCATACTAACTTGGACATTTCTGCATTTGGACTTTCACGATACAACATGTTGTTTATGTTTTATACCATGTTTCTTTTCTACAGTTGACTTGCTCATTAATATTAATAGTTATTTTAATGTTTGATTTAAATTTTTTTCTACCTTTAGCAATGATTTCTACACACAATTGTCTCGATATCTAGGGCTGCATTAGAATGTTAAACTTTATGACATATTATCACACTATGGAGTTGGTTTGACCCGATTTTTGTGAATTTATTAGGTTTTTCTCTTTACAAATTATAGCCATTCATGCTCGTTTGGGGTTTACAGTGTTTGAAATAAGGTTATCTTCAGGGTATGTCAATGGATAGAAATAACATTCTATTTTAATTACATTTGGGAAATAGTTATGGAATTACAAACCAGATGGGTGGTGTGGAGTTATATGCTTATGATTCATGTGTTTGTAACACCGACTGCTCTTCAATTTTACAGCAATTTTACTGCTAAGGAAACACAATACAGGCAGAGATGAAAGTCAGCTCATATGTGTGGTATAAGTATAAATTGAAAGGACATTGTATCTGTTCAATTTATTTATGTGATGAGCAATCATGATATTTCTGTCCTTTTTCAAGGCAAAGATGAAGGTCAGCCTATTTTGTGGTGTTTTATAGTATCAGTTTCATACCTGGATCATTAGTTATATAAAAGTTCTTATAAGTGGACAACACACCATTTTTGTTATCTTAAGATAATTATCTTAAGAGTGTGGGTCTTCATCATTGGCATGTTCTGAATATTACTATATATACACATTTATTGGAGACACACATCATTGTGGGTTAATATTTATCTACATTGTAATACGTATTTTTGGTGTGATATGGCTATATTTGGTATTCGAGTAACCATAATATTTAACTCTATCTGGTAATTCCAGGTAAAGGAATCTAATATATGAGATTGGTTCAACACTAATTCATGCTCATTGAAGGAATCAGTTATTATTAATCTGAGTTTTTTTTAATTGAACAGTTGTGTATAACCCAACTAACAATTCAGTAACACACTGATGTTATGTAGTCATATCTCGCTGTAATTCTTGCTGGCCGATACTAAAGCTTGAGAGCTTTTATTGACTCGAGGCTAGCCCCTATCCCATGGTGCCTCATGGCAAATCCCCAGATCTCATTTGCCATGAAAGCTTCGAGGTTGTATCTTACTGGCTCGTTGGCTAAGTAAAACTATTTTTTGCTTTATTTAGTCTTTTCCTACTTTTTCTATTATATATATATATATATATATATATATATATATATATATATAGTTTCTTTTCTCCAGTGTGACTGTTTTTGAAAGTTTTTCAACCCCTATTCCCCCCCTTAGGACTGTATGGCCCATTTAAGTTAGAGGGCCTTTCCTCCCTGTGAATGTGTGATTATTTAAAAAAAAAATTATCTTCTTCTCTTCTCACTTATTATTGTAGTTATTACCTTTAGTATTGTTAGCTAATTTGTCTTTTGATTCTAGAAATGTCAAAAGATAAAGATAAAGAGCCTAAGGATCATTGCCCTTCGGGGTTCAAGAAGTGTGATAAGTGTGCACAGAAAATATCTCTTACACCAGCCACACCAGTTGCGTGTATTGCCTTGGGGAAGCCCATTTGCAGGAACCCTGCACATTTTGTCACGCATTTAACATTAGAGTTTTAAACGAAAGAAAGAGGAAACTTATTGACAGGGGTCTCATGACCAGTTCCTTCCAGGAACAGCTGGAACTTGGTCAGGCAGGTCCAAAATCCTCTAAGAGAAAATCATCGGCCCCGGCTTCGGAGCTGACAAAAAAGACTAAAGCTTCAGAGCCAAGAAGTTCCAGTTCTGACTCAGCTTCAGCTGTTTCGGTGCCATCGATTTCATAAGTTCCGAAACAATCTTCGGTACCAAAACTTTTGCCTGACATCGAGACTGTATCTCATACATTGAGATCTCCTATTTTGGAGAGAAGGAGGTCTCCTTCTGTCTCCACCAGATCATCCAGGACCCTATCAGATTAGGACATCAAGAGGGTGGTGAACAGGTTGCTTTCGGATCCAGCTCTGGCAAGGAAATTGGCCCCTCCAGACCCAAAGGTCTTAGAGCCGACCCCCTTACCGACAACTGTTCCTCCTCCGACTGCTTCGCTCTTGGAGCCTATTACTTCAGGTTCCTCTGTCTTGGACCCTTCAGCTCTGGGGATTCAACCTGTTTCCTCAGAGCCAATTACTGTATCCTCGATGGCTCAGTCTGGAGCCGAGGGTTCTGGGAGCCGACACTCTCAAGTCTACTCAGAGGGGGACAGTCACCCTGGGTTCTCATCGGAACCGACCCTCCCTCTCAGAGCCTCGGCTCAGCTTGGCTCCCACTTCTGCTTCGGAGCCATTCCGTCTTGCTAGGTGTTGACCATCCACCCCCTCAGAGCAGAGGTCTTCTTCGGAGTGGTGGGGGAAGGCTTTTGAAGCTATAGAGAAGGCTTTATCCTCTGCCAAAGCCATTCCATTGGAACCTGTGTCCCACCAGCAGTAGGCAGCAACCTCTTTCCCCCTGCCACCCCCACAGTGTAGGGAGCCAGAGGTCCAAGTAGCCCCCATTGGAGGAGCCCCCTCTTCCGAGACCTCCCCAGATTACCCCACTGGTGAGCTCCCTCAGAAGAGGCTGTGTAAGAGGAAGCATGTCGATTCACCTGATTCTGTCACTTCAGACACAGATTTAGAGGAATCAGAAGGGTCCCCTAGATCCCCCTCTGAGGATGTCTCTTTTTCTGACATCCTAGAAATCCTTAGACAGAGGGGTGATTGGAAGACTTCTAACCCTACTGAAGATGGATCAGTGTATCGGAAACCTGGCTAAAACCCAGAACTACTGACAAGGAGATACTACCTCCAGGATACAATATTCACCGGTTAGACCATGCTACAAGGAAAGGAGGTGGGATAGCAGTCCTTTACAAAAATACTCTAACCATTAATAGAGACACCATTCAACCTCCCCAATTCAATAACATGGAACTCCTCATAACCAAGCTACAGATTAACCAAAACAAACACTTGAACATTGTCTGTGCATACATTCCACCAGACAAAAACCTAAATACCCTAGAAGATCTCCTTTACTGGTTATCCACTACCTATCCCCAAGAAACCATAGTTCTTGGTGATTTTAACACAGACTGGCACCCCTGCTCCTCTGACCCCCCCCCCTCACTCATATAAACTTATCTGGGTTTAAACAGACCATAACATCTCCCACTAGGATAAACAAACCAACAAACAAGGAAAGTATTCTAGACTGGATCCTAGTTAATAACCAACCCCAACTGTACACAGCTGGTACTCTCCCTGATGACCTCAATGACCATTATCTAACCTATATCATAAAACATAAGGCAGGAAACCCTCACCAGCCCAAATATAAAACATTTAGAAACAGGAAAAACTTTGATGCTGCTATATTCCAAAATTAATTAAAAGCAGTTGACTGGTCAAAACTAAAAAATCTAACATTAGAAGAGGCCATAGATCACTTTAACACTAAATTCCTAAGTATCCTTGATTCCCATGCTCCAGCACGTACAATAAAAACTAGATCAAATACAGCACCATGGCTCACAAAAGATACCAAACCAAAAAATCAAAACTAGAAACAGGGCCTGGGCCAGCTGGAGAACAACCAAAGCCCCACTTGACCATCTAAAATATCGTAAACTCAGGAATGATACAAAAAAAATCTATTTTACTGGATAAAAAAAGCTTCTACCAAAATCTCCTACAAAAACACCACAACAACCCTCAAAAGTTCTGAGCAGGCTTAAAGCAACTACTTTGTCCAGGTCACTCCACCACCCCAACCCTGGCTAACTACACCAGTAGTTCCACAGAGATAATAGCTAGAGCCTTTAATAACTTTTTCACTGAAACAAACCAATCCCTAGCAAATCAACTAACCCCCTCTAACTTAAACCACATGCCTAATCTATCTAATAATTACCCAGAATTTGACTTCCAACCAATATCCACTAGTTTTATCAAAACACTTCTAAAAAATCTAAAACCTACCACCCTCACTGCTGACCTCCTTCCTGCTGAGTACCTGCAAATAGCTGCAGATGCCATTGCATATCCCGTACCTATCCTCATCAACAGAACCTTATCCGAAAATGCTATCCCCTCCCTCTGGAAAATATCTCACGTCATCCCACTCCATAAAGGTGGTAGCTCCTCAGACATATCCAACTATAGACCCATTGCCATTCTTTCCCCACTAGCCAAAATAATGGAGAAATGTGTACACAAGCAACTAATGCAATACTTTTCACAGAATAACTTACTATCCGACTCCCAGCATGGTTTCAGGCCATACCACAGCACCACCTCAGCCCTCCTTTCCTTTACTACTGCCATAAACCAAAACAGGAATGACAATAGGCTAACCTCTGCCCTCTTTTTTGACCTATCAAAAGCCTTTGACATGGTCAACCATGAACTTCTCATTCTTTCACTAAAATCTATTCCCCTCAACAAGCCTGCTATCCAGTGTTTCCAGTCCTACCTGACTGGTAGACAGCAGGCAGTATTATGGCAGGGCAAACTCTCCAGCCAGTTACCTTTCACACTTGGTGTCTCTCAAGGGTCCATACTAGGTCCACTACTCTTCTTTATTTTTATCAACAACCTCCACACTGCTATCCCTAAAGCCACCTGCATCCAATACACAGATGATTCCACTCTCATCTGCTCAGCCACCTCCCCATCCGACTTGCAAATCTTAACCCAAAATACATTTAACACTATCAAGAACTGGCTCACCAATCAACGACTACTTCTGAACCTCAATAAAACTAAACTTCTACTCTTCTCTCCTACTAGTAGATCCACCACACTTTCATTCTCTGTCACAGCTAACAATGGTAGCACTGTTTCCCCAGATAATCACACCAAACTTCTAGGGGTTATCATAGGCAATAATCTCAAATTTGACCTACGGGTCAACAAAACCATACAGGCCATCAATAAGAAGCTTGGATCACTGTATAGAAACAAGACATTTTTAACCCCACTGGCTAGGTCTGCAATTGCCCGATCACACTTACTCTCTACTCTCTTATATGCCTCACCTGTACTCTCAAACCTCAACAAATCTGAACTAGGTAAGCTGTCCCATAGCTACAATCATAGTGCCAGATTCGCCACTGGCTCCACCTATAGAACCCACCACTGCCAGAACCTTAAACAACTAGAGTGGCTACAACTGCCCAGCTTAATTCAAGTCAATCAACTCTTGATAGCACACAGAATTTTGTGCCACCCTGAGGATACCCCCTCACTTCAAAATATTATTAAGCCATATAGCAATCTAAGATTCCTATGGTCAGCCAATAAACTACTGGTCCAAACCCACAAAGCTAATAACTCTGCTGGTGAATCCCTGTTTGCCAACTTCATTGGCAAAACCTGGAATTCATTGCCAAACTATATAACCGTACAATCCTCCAAAAGTCTTCAAAAAAAACCTCAAACAGTATCTCAAAGTGAATTGGCTATGCCCATGTACTAACCCTGATTAAGTTATAAACTAAAAGCATATTCTGCAATTATCATAACTTGTGACTACATCACCAAGCTCTGCTTCCAATCTGATGTCTCTTACTTTTAATTGTCTGTCCATGACAATTGTGAGTCCCTACTAGGGAACACTACTAACCCATTGTATATAATCTATGTAAATTTGTCTTTGTGGAGCTTTTCTCCCCGGGCCTCCACTGAAAATGGACATGTATCCAGTCAGACTATCCTGGTAAACAAATGTAAAATAAATAAAATAAATAAATAAATCTTGAGGCCTTTGGTTCCCGACCTTCCACCTCCTGTGTGACACTGCCTTATGACAAACTTTTTGGTGTCATTTCGCGAAAAGCATGGACCTCTCCAGATTCAGTGGAAGCCATCCTGAGGAGGCCAAATAAGTTTATGACAGCACCCAAGGACAAGTCTTTCCTTAGTAAGGGAGTTCCAGTTGATGATATGGTGGTAGCAGTAGCCACCAAGAAGGAGTTATCTGAGACGTCTTCTAATATCCATCTTCCTAACAAGGAGTCCAGGATGATGGATAGGTATGGGAAGCATACTTTTTCTTCAGTGGCATTAACACTAAGATTGCTGAATTACCTGACTCATTTTACTCGTATTCAGAGGGATCTCCTGAAAGATTTAGGAGACACCCTCCAGGGTTCAGTAGCTCCGGGTTCCATGGATAAGGTTTCTACACAGCTCTCCACCCTTACTTCCATAGCTAACTCCTCCATGAGACTGATCTCATATGCGGCACATGGAACAAGTAGGGCAGCCGCAGCAGGAATATCCCTCAGGCGACATTTGTGAATGTGTCTTTGTAATTTTACGGAATCCTTCAAGTCTTCCTTCACTAATGTTCCCTTTGATGGTTCATCTCTTTTTGGACCCCAAGTGAAAGAGACTTTGACTAGGTGCGAGCAGGAAGGGAAAACCTTATCTGCCGTTGGAGTCCATTTCTCTCTCCTGTCCAGACCCTATCCCAAGGGTAATACAGGAGGGAAAATGTGGTTCCGCAAATCTCAAAAAGGTTTCCCTCAGGTACAAGGTCAACCCTCCCTCAGAAGCAGAGGGGGAGGATATAATGGAAAATGCCACCCTCACAGCAGAGGAGGTCTGCAACATCAGGGAGACAGAGAAGCTTTCTCTGATCATCCCTTCCATCTACCCTGAAGGGTTGCCCAACTGTCCATCTCTGGAAGCAGTCGGGGGTTGTTTATCGCTGTACCCAAGCGCCTGGCTAACTATCACTCAAGATCATTGGGTACACACAATAAAATCCAGAGGTTACCTGATTCCCTTTATTTCCAACCCCCCAACAAATCGGTCTCTACCAGACATACCACCCATCTAAC
This sequence comes from Protopterus annectens, assembly GCF_019279795.1. Lineage (NCBI taxonomy): Eukaryota > Metazoa > Chordata > Ceratodontiformes > Protopteridae > Protopterus > Protopterus annectens. The sequence goes on along the minus strand of NC_056735.1, from coordinate 1,657,845,889 downwards.
TAGACCGTGCAACATCAGAGGTCATCTCATTGCTGCAAAAAAGAGTCATCTAAGAAGTCCCCGCAGAGCAAGTAGGATCTGGAACTTACTCTCGATTCTTTTTAGTTCCAAAAAAGACAGGGGACTGGAGATTAATTCTAGATCTCAGCAGGCTCAACAAGCATGTAAGGAAATCAATGTTCCAAATGATCACTCTGCAGTCGATATTTCCCTTTATCGGGAAAGACAACTGTATCTGCTCAATCGATCTCCCGGATGCGTACTACCACATCAAAATGGACAGGTGCTCCAGGAGACACTTATGCTTCTGGCTGGGAGCCAGTCATTTTCAGTTCAGAACACTGCCTTTTGGCCTCACTACAGCCCCCAGAGTGTTTACCAAATGCATGGCAGTGGTAACGGCTCACCTGAGATGTCAAGGATTCCAGGTATTGCCGTACCTAGATGACTGGCTCCTCACTGCCACCACCAAGCATCAACTCATAAGGACCAGGAACGAGACTCTATTCTTGTGCACCAGTCTAGGCATCACTGTCAACCTACAAAAGTCAGTCTTATCGCCCTCGCAGCACATTGTATAGTTAGGCTCAGAAATAGACACAACCACCATGTCAGTAAGGCTAACACAGGAAGGAATAGAGTCTCTACGCAATCAGGTCAGATCCTTGCTAAACAAACAAAGAGTTCAGGCCAGAGTAGTCCTTCAAGTCCTAGGGACTATGGTGTCCGCCATCCTACTAGTTCCTCTTGCTTGCCTACACATGAGGATTCTCCAGTGGCTGCTATTTGCACAATGGTCAATGCAAGACCTTCCATTGTCTCACCAGATATTGATAACAAATGCACGCAGAAAGGATCTGACATGGTGGTCACACACAAAACAACTTATCCTAGGTTGTCCACTTGTTCCTCCCCAAGAGAAAGCAGTTTTGAGCATGGACACTTCCCAGATAGGGTGGGGGGCATTATCTGGGAATGACAGTCCAAGGTACTTGGCAGAACCACGAAAACCACTTGCACATCAATGTTCTGGAGATGAGAGTGGTGCTGTATGCGTTGCAAGCACTTCACCGCTCCCTTCCCACCGGGACGATTGTGATTCAGTCAGACAACATGTCTGTCATGTGGTATATAAACAAGCAAGGGGAAACCAAGACTTATCCGCTTTGCCGAGAGGCCTTAAAAGTTTGGAAATGGGCGATGGATACTCAATGCCCTGATAGCAATGCATATCCAGGGGAAATCCAACTTAATAGCAGACAAACTCAGCCGAGCAATTCTGAAGCCTCATGAGTGGTCCCTGAATCCAATGGTTGCGAAAGAGATCTTTCACAGATGGGGCCAGTCTTGCTGTGATCTATTTGCCACTCACCTGAACATCAAATGCAGCAGTTGCTTTGCCCTCATTCCCCATCTGGGGATGTCACCCAGGGATGCTCTAGTGCACAATTGACCCCCGGGACTTCTTTATGCCTTTCCTCCTTTTCCACTCATCCCCAAAGTAATGCAGAAAGCAAGACAATTGAGGAGTTCCTTGATTCTCATTGCTCCTTACTGGCCTCGACAAGTTTGGTTTCCCTTCCTGTGGCCCTGCCTCTTGGAGGAACCAATGATTCTAGACACATCTCCAGCTCTTCTGATTCATCAATCAGGACAGTTCCACACCTCCATCCACACCCTCAAGTTGACAGCATGGCTGCTCCAGTTCCACGAATAGCCAGGTGTACTCATCTAGCCCCTGTGGTCAAACACATTCTAATTTCATCCCATATTCTGGTGCTGCCTGACATTGTTCTTTTTGTTGTCCACCTGGAATGGATTATATTTCTAAATCCTTTGCTGTATTTATACAGCTCTTATATTGCTCTTACCTGATAGGTATTTATTGCTTTCTTGCAAACTAGATCTGGGGATTTGCCGTGAAGCACCATGGGAAAGGGGCTAGCCTCGAGCCAGTAAAATCTCTTGAGCTTTAGTATCAGCTGAGTCGGAGCCGAATATCAGCTCCTAACCCATCCAGCAAGAATATAGGTGAGATGGACTACAAACATGGAACGTTATGGTAAGTATATAACTTCTTTTTTTTTAGTCTAACTAGGCAACTCACTGTTTAGTGATACTACAGAATTTGGTACAGGTTCTAACATAGTTTAGTACTCAGTGGGTGGCCATACAACATGGATCTATCAAAATTATTGGAGGGTCTTTTCAGCAGACCAAAATGACTTGGGTGTTTTTGGGCTGAGACCATCATGCCCAGACAACTCAAATATGGGTAATAATGATCAGGATTACCTATGTGCTTCCCTTTTTCAGAAACTTACAAAGAGTATGAGAATGTTAAGATCTAATATCTGGCATTTGAAACTTTTCAAGGCCTACAAACTAAAGGACATTACCCCACGTGGGTTAAGAGTGAGGATGCAGCCCCTGGTTAGTCAGGTAGATGAGTTATTAACACAAGACTGGGTTCAAGCCCAGCATAAGGCCTCTATGATGTTTGTTGATGCCCTTACTAACTATTATGAAAGAACCATTGATCAATGTATTCTGGAGGTGAAACACAATTGTGATGAGGTTAAATGTTACGAATGGGAAACCTTCTTTACCAAACATTTGAAAATTTTGTCCAAAGACTTATCCTCTTTGGACCAACAACTCAGAAAGAAAAAGATACAGAAATTCAATAGAGATTTATCAGACTATGACAGGGGAAACCATTTAGTATACACAAGAGTGTCCATTTCAAAGATACAGGACAGAAACAGGTTAAGAAAAGAAAAAGACCCAGATCCATATTGAGGAACAAGGGGAATTCCTATGGGGGAACATCAGGCGATGATTTTTCGTCTGCCACTGATGTAGAATCTATTTTTACCCAGGAGTCTCCAGATGCCAAGAGAAGACCAACCAGTGACCCTTTAGGGGTAAGAGACACAGGGGGGCAAAAAGCATAGAGCAAATAGACAACATCCAGCAACTTTTGGACAGGATTTTGTCACATTAAACACCAACAATAATGTACACAACATTTCTTCACAGACCTTGTCTGATACTGAAATAAAACTTTTGAACAAGGGTCTTAATTTTGTCCCTTCTTTTTTTGTTAATGAACATGCTTTTGTGAATGATGTTAATGATTTTTGCAGAACCCTTAATCTTAAATTGTTCTTTTCAGACACTGATCAAACCCAAAGATCTACTGGGTTCTGTTTTGGGAAATCCAACTTCATGCCACCCATGGACAAACATGTCTCAGTCTTTAAGGAATGTGTTCTCAAAGATTTACATTTCAACAGTGATATATATGACAACACTAAACAAAATCTCACCAAACAGGAACAAGTGGCACTGACCAAACTCAGTAATAATCATGACCTAGTTATTTTACCAGCTGATAAAGGAATGGCGGTAGTCATTATGGATTGGTCTATGTACCATACTGAGGCCGATAAACAACTATCCAATAGACTATTTTATATCCATATGCCACTAGACCCTACATTAAAATTTAAAAAAAGACATTGATCAGGTTTTGAAACTGGCACAGGAGGAAGGCATTATTAGTCAGGACAGTTGTTACCAACTAACAGTCCCAGATCCAAAATCCAATATCTATACCTATTACCAAAAATACATAAACACCCAGGCAGACCAATTGTTTCAGGTAGAGGATCTCTGATGGAACCATTATCTGCCTTCCTGACAAAATATTTACAGCCACTATTATCTATAGTCAGGGGCAGAATCAAAGACACCACTCAATTTTTACAAATTATCAATGATACTCAGTTGGATCCAGGTTGGCTATTATGCACCTTAGACATTACCACCCTATATACAATCATCCCACACTGGGCAGGTTTAGAAGCCATTCAGTTCTGGCTAGACAAAGCGAATTTTTAAACTCCGGGGTTCAGTACCCTACTAAAGTGCCTAATGGAACATGTTCTTACAAAAAACGTCTTTTACTTGAAAGGGAAGTGTTATTGGCAAGTCAGAGGCACTGCCATGGGAGCATCTTTTGCCCCCATTTATGCAGATTTGTTCATGGGATACACTGAGGAGCAATTGATCTATGATACCAGCCATAATATATTTTTGGATACAAAAGACATCTGGCATTGGTATCTAGACAATTGTTGGATGGTGTGGAGGGGGGAATGTAACCTATGTACAGAAATGTGTACAATACTTAAATGAAAATAAGTGGGGTATCCAATTTACTTTAAATTGGGATTACAATCAAATTACATTTTTGGATGTCAACATTATTTGGGAAAGTGATGACACACTTAAGACAGAAGTTATTGGGAAATTTCCCCATTTCAATACCATACTTCATGCAACCAACCACCACCCTCCTCACATCATCCATAACATACCTAAATCTCAAGTTTTGCATATTAAACACATTTTCTCTACTGATCAAGCTTTTTTGTCTGGGAGGAAGGATTTAGCTAACAGATTTCTCAGCAGCGGATATCGAGCTGGCAACATACACAAGGCTTGCTCTTTTGCAGCAGAACAAGATCAGGATGAATTGGTACAGTACCGTTACACGTCTAGCAACAGGGATAAACAATTATCCCAACCAGTTCACTTGGTTACTACTTATGGACGTAATACGGACACATTCAGAAACATTATTAATAATCACTGGGACATACTAATGGCCAATGAGAAAATAGCCAAAATACTTTCACCACAATGTCTATTCTTATTTAACTCATTATAAGAAATTCTTTTCAACAAATACTCAACAGGTCACTTATACGGGTTGGAGACAGTGGCATTGACAAAAAGGCAAGAGTCAGAGCTTGACGTGGCAGAGTTGAAGATGTTAAGATTTGCACTGGGTGTGATGAGGATGGACAGGATTAGGAATAAGTATATTAGACGGTCAGCCCAGGTTGGAAGGTTTGGAGACAAAGTCAGAGAGGCAAGATTACATTGGTTTGGACATGTGCTGAGGAGGGATGCAGAGTATATTGGGAAAAAGATGTTGAGGATGAAGCTGCCAGGTAACAGGAAAAGAGGAAGGCCTAAGATAAGGTTTATGGATGTAGTGAGAGAGGACAT
>NC_056735.1:1657678307-1657835807 GCF_019279795.1 Protopterus annectens | reverse complement strand
ACCCATACTGCAATGGATCCTGTCATTACACAATCACTCCAACAGGATACTGATGACACACACACAAACACGCACTTACCAGTACTGAGTTTCAAACCCCTACCTGACTATGTATTGCTGTTACAATGTTATGCAGTTATTGCACACGCCACAGAGCTTACATGTTGGAGAGCTGTCGAAAGGTATCTTTGAAGATGAGTAACATCAGCAACAGTGCTAAAGGAGAGGTAAGGGAAGTGTTGTAAGTGTGAATGTCCACAAAAGCAGGTGTCAACCACAACACACACACTCTCTCTCTCAGGGAAACACACACATGATCACAGTTGGAAGGATTATGATTAGAACTCCTACCTAACTAGTTTACTACACTACAGTATTACGCAGTTATCGCAAGTGCCATAGAACTTATACGGCTGAAACATGGCCAAAGAGTTATTTCAAGGTGATTGACATCAGCAGGCTTGGTAAATTAGGGCAATGGGAGGTGTAGTGACTGTGAATAGCCTCAAAAGCATTAATCTCCACACACACACACACACACACACACACACACACACACACACACACACACACACACACACACACGCGCGCACACACACACACACACACACACACAGTTTTACAGTTGCCATGTCTGGAACTCCTACCTAACCAGTATGTTACACTATAGCATTATGCAGTTATCTCAAGTGCCATGGAGCTCATGGGGCTGAAACTTGGCCAGAGGGTTATTTCAAGGTGACTGACATCAGCATGAGTGCTAACATGGGCAATGGGAAGTGCAGTGTGTGTGAATGGACCATAAACCATTCCTCTGGAAACACACACAACACTCAGTCACACACAACTTTACATTTCACAGGACTGGGTATACAAATGCTAGATGAATACTGATTTGTACTATCATGCTACACAGTTATCACAAGCACCACAGACAGGCTGAGGGCTACCAAAAGCAAATGTCTACAGTGATTGACATTGGCACATCATGTGATATTGGCCAATTAGATGTGTGGTAGGTGGGGCAGGTCTCATGATGGAAATATCTCTGTCACTGTCCGTCTCCCCTTCCCCACATCTCTGTGGGTGTAAGTTTGACTTATTATAGTGTTGGCCTTGGATATCTGTGAATATTCCTATCCAATTTGTGTGCAAAGCATGAATGGTGTGCAATGTGATGTGTGTGCACAGACATCTGTGACTGACAGATATGTATAGTCCACTGTTGTTGTCAGACATGGGCTTCATTTCTCTAAGTGTAGGAGTATGACCTTCTGTATGGAGTGTGTGAATCCATTCCAGGTAGATTGTACTCCAGTCCAGAATTTGGTGTTTTACACCTACAACTAGCGACCTGTTTCTGAAGGATATCTCTAGATAGGTTGACAATATGGAGTCACAAAGGGTGAAAGGTAGTGGAATACTGTAACAATTGTGTCTGTGCTGCTTGTGTTACATGGTTGGTGCTAGCAGAGATATTCAGACATATGTACTGTTTTGCACTGTGATGTATTATGTCATCAGCTACTGACAGATATACTTATTTGCTCACAGTTATTTCCTGGAAAATAAAAGATGAATGAAGCTGTGACCACTATTGTGGTCTGCAGCCTACATATTCTTGCACACTCATGCCATTCTGGAGGGGTTGCTGTAGACACTTGCTGATGGATCTGTGTAAATGGTCCAGCACCTTGGTACTGTGGTGGCTGAAGATCCCCTGCTTGTACATCTATCGACATAACAGAATGGCCATATCCTGCTGTGGCCATACCTCTCAGCTGTACAGATTCACCCAGGTTACCTAGAGGCAGGGCTCATATATCTGGTCAGTTCCCCTTGACATTGTGGCTTACAAGCAGGTTTGTAGCCACCCATAACTGGGTTTGCAGGCAGGGGTAGTATGGGCACACATCAGAGCTTCAGACTTCACACACTCCATGGTGTCCATGCTTCTACACCCCCCCCATGCTGTTATTCTATCCTCTTCCTAACATTATGTGAGCGATATCTGAGAAGTATCCCTACAGTTGTCCCTTCATCCCAGTGGTATTTATGGGTTGGTCCACAGTTCATGCAGTAGTACATGGTGGGCATGCTATTGGGATTTGTCAACATGGCCTTGCATTTGTGTTCTGTGGACTGTGTTATGTTCTTAATTGGGACCCCCATGAGATAACATACATTGGCAGTATGGGTGAGTCACAGGCCTTTGACAGAGGACTGTAGCACATTTGGTAGTGATCCAGGTGATCTGTAGCAGGCCAGTGCATTCTGTCATTCTTACAGTCCCAGGCTGCAAGCCACTGGATTCCTCTGGGGTGACAGGGTAAGTGTGCACAGTGTTAATGGCAATAGTTCCTGTCCATATAAAACCATTGGTCTGGATGCTGGCAGGGTGCTGCTTACAGCTAAGGACACACCTGCATGGGACCCCTCTTCAGCATGCTGCATTCCATGGGTATTCCCATACAGAAGTGGGGGTCATACTGTACTCATTCCCAACAGCAGGGATATGACCTGTGATAAACCTGTGGCTAATGGTGTGGTGAGCTGAGTGCATGTGTGATAAGGAAGCTTTTTGCTGCTGACTCACAGATATACCTGGGACATTCCCCTTATGGTGTCTTGTGTGGGGACATAGGCAGTCTCTCATTACTTCATAACTGTGCCTTTTGTGGTCTGCCAGTGATTGACCAGACTACATCAGTATTCCATAGTACACAGCCAACTAATGTGGTGCTAACCTGTATGTACAATTCCAAAGGTGTGTGCAGTTGACAATTAAATTTTATGCACTCTGTCTAGGGTACTTCCACCTGTGTACTGTGTGGATGTCTGGGCCCACATTCATGGCAAGTCCATCTTTCAGATGGTGACAGATATTGACATCTGAACAGTGAGTATGGATGACTGCTGAATTGGGTCTTGCTGGGATGCATTGTGTTTGGCACTGCAGTTGTCAGAACATGGCCCTGTCATCAACAGTACTGGCTATAGGCCACCAAGACACAACCCTCCATGCCTACATGCTGACCACTTCCACACAATATAGAACACACAACAACCTAACAAACAGACCCTTGCATATTGTACACATGCAACAATCTATCCTGTAAATCGGGCCAGCTCAGGTAATCTGTGCTCCACTGTTATTAAACCCACACGTACATGTTACTGCATTTCTACATAGGATTGTGGGGGGGGGCACACCTGACAACTGTAAACATTTGCTATGACTGTACTAGCATTTCAGGTACTCTGTTGGCTTCCATATCATTTTGCATTCTGAACTATCATGCAGACTAGAGGCATATCAGTAGAGTACAGCTCTTAGGTTTTATTGACCTATATTTCAGTTTCAGACTTCTTACCCTTCAGAACTAACATACAACTGCCAGACCTGTTGTAGTCTGTCTGTGTAGGTCTGGAGGGGGGCTGTTCTCCATTGCCATCAATTGGAGGCCTTAGCACAGCCTTTCTTTATGGTCATCTACACCTGTCCTGCTGGTTGAGGCTGTTGTTGGGTATGTGAGGCTCACTGACATGCATTTGTGTGTTCTATGGACACACATTTAGTCCACCACATGTACTGCAGTGGGATTTTTCACCTTGTCTAGTACTGCCTACTTTGTTGACACCAGTATTTGTTATGGATTTCATGCTGCCCATATAGGTGCCCACTATCTGCTGCCACCCGATTCCCTTGCATGCTCACATCCATACCATAGATACAACTAGCAGAACATGCGACTCCATTCAGCAATTGATAGGAAGAGTGACTTACCTTGTGGCTGTGCCAGTATTGAGTATGGTGCTGGAGGGCTGACTATGTCGGATGCACACAAGTACACTCCCTGTACATGGTAAAGGACAGGTAGTGTCATGTTTGGCATCTTTTTTACTGTATGTGCAAGTCAGAGAAAGGTGTCATTCCCTGGGCATGTCTCCATCTGCCTACATGGGCAGGCTCAGGTTGTTCCTCCTCCGAGTCACTCTGTGCCTGTGCTGGCCTTGGCAATGGTGGGAGGGGGTTCTGTGGCCCTGCCCCATGCTGTTCCTGCTGCAGCTGTTTCTGCAGGATCATACTGTGTAGCATGGCACATACAATGAAAATTTGTGTACATGTAGCTGGAGAGTACTGCAAGGCTCCACCAGATATGTCCAGGCACTGGAACCATGATTTGAGCATCCCAAACACATGTTCTATTATGATTCTGGTTTGTGCGTGTGCCTCATTATGGAGTTCTTGTGTGGGTGTGTGTACATTTCTGATGGGTGTCATCAGCCACGGCTCCAGTGCGTAACCAGCATCCCCCACTAGGTAGCCATTTGGGATGTCCCCACTGGCAAATTTCTGGTACAGCTGTGTCATATGCCAGATGTGGGAGTCAGGATAGCTTCCAGGGCTGCCAGCACACACATTCAAGATAATGCCTTGGGCATCGCACACGGCCTGGCAGTTGATGGAGGGGAAGCCCTTACGGTTTATGTAGCCCCTACCCCGCTCGCCGGGTGGTACTTTAATGTGTATGTGCATGCAGTCTATAGCACCCACTACCTCAGGATATTCTGCTATTTGGTGGAAGTGACGCATATTGCTGGTCAACACTTCGTGGGTGTTGAGGAAATATATGTGCTCACCAGCATGTGCTGACATGGCATCCCAGAACTGGTGGAGTACCCTGGATGCTGATACCTGTTAGAGCCCCATGATATCCCCAGTTGGCCTTTGGAAGGTACTTGTGGCTAGTATTCTTAACCCTACACATACCTTGGTATCCACCGGGATGGGTTCCCCTCTGTTGCTTCTGTGTGTGAGGCATGGACCGCACAGCTCAACAATTTGCCATAGGATGTCTCTGTCCAACCTATAGTGCTCCACTATCTCCAGCTCATGTAGCCCCTGGTAGGTTACCCTGGATCTCTACACTCTTCTCCTCCTCCTCACTGTGGGTTGGTCATCAGCATTCTCATCCTCACCACCCTCAGCCACTTCCACATATTGATTTATGAGAGCGACAGCAGCCCCTAACATTTTGTTAGCTTTGTCAGGTAAAACTTCCCTGTCTGTGTACACTGGTGGTGTAAAGTTTGTGGGAAAAACCAGAATGAAAGGTGTTTGCATAGTTTATAGTAGTGTTCTGGGCTGGGCTGCTGCCTGTATAATTGGCTGATTCTGATACATTTCACCTGCCAGCTATGCTAGTTCTCCTTGATTGCCTTCATACTGCTGTTTTCCCTTCCCATTGCCTTCCGGTTTATGCCCCATGGTACGGCGTGCATACCCAGTGCTCAGATGTGAACAGAGCTGCTATTGCCTGTGTTTTTTTTTTGTTTGTTTGTTTAAAAGCAGTGCGCACACCCATTTATGCAATGTAAACACTGCTAGGCAGCCTCAGACTTACCCCCCTTCCTTAGCTGTGCTTAACTAAGGGCAAACACGGGCCACAGAGCTCCAATAAGCTTACAGCATGCATGACACTCCCCCTTATGAGGTCATCTACCTCTTATGCTTATACCATGCTGTTGCTGCACCTGTATGGTTGGGTGCAAGCTAACACTGTGGGGAAATCTGTGATTCAGTATCAATCCCCTCATTTGCATAAAACTGCTTGCTAATGCATGGTTACAAAACTGACACTCAGCCTTCCCCCTTAGCAACCAATATTCAGTGGAATTGTTGTCTTATGCATGCCATTGACTATTATGGCAGAATGCTGATTTGGGTTTAAAAGCTTATTTCCAACTTTTTTCCTTATTTTGGGCTGATCTCGTTTGCGCACCACTGCCCTACGCTTAAACGTCTGAAATCGGCCAAAAATAAATAAATAAAAGTTATTTTTTATAATTTTGCAACTATTTCCCATGCCAATGGCCACATATTTGGCCATTGGCATGCCTACTACATTGAATACATACTTTCTTTTGAGCTGTCATGCCTCCGTTTTGTAATCTGCAGAAATGTATTCGGTTAGTAACCGAATGCATTTCTGCAGGTTACACTATTTATACACAGATGCCTGCCTGCTTCCTGGATCGCTAATTCACCTAATTTGCATGGTTTTCACCAGCAAATGGGGTAATTAGCATACAGGAGCTGTGTCCGTGCAGGAATAGTGTAGCAGCACTTGTGAACGTTCCAGGAGCTTGTTCCTGGATCGCTCTTCAGCCTTATTGCATGCAGCAGCTCTTGCACTATTCCTGCACGCCATGCAGAGCTTGGTAAATCCCGGGTTAGGTATGCAGGTGTAAACAGTAACTTCGGAGGCTTCTGTGGTTCTGATTTTTAGAGACTCCCATAACGGGATAGCAAGATATATGGTCAGCAGAATTCTTTTTTAAGAAGATTAGATCTCTGGACAAGGCTACAATATTGTGTACTGGTTGCTTGGAAGAGCAGTATTGAATAAATTAATGCATTTTTGGACTACGTCAGTAATAGTTAAAGTGAATTTTCTTTTCATGGAAATAAGTGTTCAAAGCATTTCAGAATTAGATGCAAGTATTTTAAATTATTCAGTTGCACTATTAAAATATTTTGTATAAAGGAAATTGACAGAAATGTATTATTACAGGCACAAGTGTGTGATCCTCAACATATAATTACAAATAATCTGTGCTTGTAGTTTCTGTAAGTCAGTCTTATTTACTATAATGGTAAAGATATGGAGTGCCACTTGGAAGATATGAAACACAGAACGTTTATCATTCTCCCTGCTATGAACACCCCACTCCCTCAGCTCCATAACTGCAGAGCCAAATAAAAAATGCATCGCTATAATAAACAATAAGGGATTAGCTTGTTAAAGTTAGCTCTATATACCCCCCAAGCAAAAACAAAAAAAATGGACATTCCTTCTACTGGCATAACAACCAACTGGCCAAATACATGACATGCCCTCCCCTCCCTCCAGCCTCAGCCATTTAAGTCCCATTTCTGTGCTGTGCCTGCAACCCTCCTTTAGCATATTTTAGTTTAAAAAAAGCATTTCTTCTTTTAAACTGTAGCAAACAGTTGCTACAGTTTAGACCACACACAGAGTGCTATAGTGGTCAGTTTTGACAACAGATGCAATACCGGCTTTTAAAAGCCAGTAATACATTAAAGAGCTATCGGGATCAGCTGATTGCACCCTCCAACACTTTGCACCTGGCTACACTGCTGGTTATATGGGTCATCCTGACTAAAATGCAACTAGCCAGCTTCACAAAGTTCTAATTTCCTTCCACACCTTCATCGGAAGGCCTAGAGGAGGGGTATCAGTAGTTAGACTGAAGAAATATTCAGTACATTCTTGCTGGCTCAAGAAGAAGCAGGTCTGAGTTTCCACAGGATCAGCAATCTGTCTTGGAGCTTCATTTCTGGTAGATAAGTCCCCACACTGGAGCTCTTTCATTCAGAAATTGTTGCCCTTTTAAGAAAATATTACTATATTTTATTTGATGACTGAAAGTGGTATTTCCTGAAACATGGTGTTTCACAATATCAGAGATTTATTGCTGGGACTGCTACTTTTGTTTTGGGGGCTATTTTGTGATAAAAAGAGTTCTGTTTAGGCCATTTGTGAGAATTTAAGAATTGGGAAGTGTTTTGAATGAGCATAAAATGTTCTTTTTTCTTTTTTTAGTACTTGTGCACTCTTTGTGATTACTTACTTGTTATTTTTTCTGCCAGTGCACACTGTAGAGAAATGCTTTATTCCTGACAGGGATTTTGGTATTGTTCTGTTAGCTTTACTGAAAAGGCAACTCTACAGGTAAGGTTAGGAGTATGTGTGCTGCGTGTGAAGACTTGTGTGACAACTTACCTTCCAACTGACTTGTTCCAGCACTGCTTACCGACATTCAGAACTCATCCTTGTCTGCATCATGGATACTTACTCTGGTCATTAAAACTTACACTGGTTCTGCTCTCTCTTCTCCTGCTGTATCAAAAAAAAAAAGCAACACAATAAAGAGCCCTTGCCACCACAGAGGGCACAGACAGTGCCTCAGCCATTAGTGAGTGAACCTGTAATGGCCAGCTGGTGTTCCTCAAACCAATCACTTGCTTCCCTGGGTTCCTCTAATGTAGCTTTTTCAGTCAAAATGGAAAGGGGCTCACCCATGTCATTTTCAGCTTTTCCAGTGTCTGGTTCAGATATGGGAGAACCATCTTCTTTGGGTCTGGGAGACACTCCTGGGGATGCTTCCCCTGGTAACGGTAGAAAGAGACCACTTGACAGGGCTAAATTTCATCTCCTAGTTGGTCTTCTTCCAGTGTATTGCCTGCAAAAACAAAAACAAAAAAGCAGAAGGTTAGACATTGTTCATCTAAAGACATGGTGTTTGCTCTTAAAGATGATTCTCTTATCTTAGCCAGGCAATTATTGCAGGCTGTTAATCTTGGTGCTCAAAAACGACTTCCTGAGGCAAATATCAGTAAAGATATTTCTGAGGAAAATGTGCCAAAGGACAGAAGTTCTTCTCTTGTAGATTCCCAAGCCCATAACTCTGTTTCTGATTAAACTTGGTCCTCTCTACCTCCTTTGAAGGAATTTTCCTTCTCTCAGACTATTTCTAAAATGAATGAGGTATTTTTGCCAGAAAAAGTGGCTGTTCTCCCTAAATTAAGGAGATATGATATGTTGTGAGTGGATGTACCTCCTTCTACTCCCATCTCTCCCACTTTGCCAGCTTTGGATGATGAGTTTAATGCTGTCTCTAATAAGCGTGAGTGACAACCTTTAGTCCTCAAAAAACGTGTCTCAAACATTTTTTTTTCATATTAAATCAGATCCAGCTGCTATATCTACCTCTTTGCCAGATAGAAACATATTGTTAGCCAATACTAACCCCTCCTCTGTGGACAAAGAAGGCAAAGTATTGGACAGATTTGCAAAAGTATTGCAAAGTATTGGACATATTTACAAAGTATTAAACAGATTTACAAAGTATTGGGCAGATTTAGTAAGAGAATGTCCTCCCACTTTAGCTTAGAGAATTCTGAACTACCCTGCACATATGTGCATATTTATTCTGATTTGTGGAGAAAATCTGAGAAAATATTGTCACACACTTCCTTCAGTAGATAGCTCCTTTCTGAATTCTGTTGTTTATAACCATTCACAAATATCTATGCTTTTTCAGAGAGTGTATGACTGTGTAGATATTGTATCTAGATTCACTGCTACTACAGTTTTCAGAAGTTATGCCTAGGTATGAAATGAAAATTTTGCTGATGAAGTAAAGTCTGTAATTTTAAACTTTACTTTAAAGAGGTCTTATTTGAACATTCTGCTACTCAGGTCCTCAAGTTGATTAAAGAGGAAGTTAATTCAGGGAATGGTTAAGATTTTTCAACCCCCTCTTTACAGAATTCCCAAATCCTCTTTTTCCTTTAAAAAGCAAAACTTGAAAACCCTGCCACATTAAGGCAAATTGGGAACAAAAAGAGACAGCAGGATGGGAACAATAAGAAACAAAGGTGGCAGTCTATTGTTTCATATTGACTATGCCAGCATTCTGTCCCCCATCTCCTCCCTTCCTGCCCCCATCTCTCCAAAACTTTCTCATAAAATTGTCACTATACATTTCCCATTGGCAACAGATTGATTTGGACTCTTGAGTGCTAAAACTGGTTCAGGAGGGTTACAGTTGGCACTGGATACAAATACCTCATTTCATGGGAATTCCTTCCCATCTTACAAACCAAACAGAATTTGTTCCTCAGGTTCTTCCACATCTATTCACCCTAAGAATCATAGAACCAGTGCTTTTAAATCAAATGACCAAAGGCTGCTATTACATAATGTTTCTGGTTCCAAAGGAATCTTTCATGGAAACCAATTCTACATCTTTCCTTTCTAAATCTGTACGTGGAGGTGCCAAAATTCACAATGCTGACCCTGCAAGCACTGTTTATGTCTAAATGATGTTTATCATCACATGTCCATACCTACAGGCTTCATATTCTCTATGTATGGGTCACATTATCAGTTCTCTGCATTACCCTTGGGTTATCTACAGCTCCAAGGGTGTTTACAAGGTGTCTAGCTCTGGTGATAGCTCATTGCAAACTGCATAGAATTCATATATTTCCTTATTTAGATGACTATCTTTGCACAGTCTTTTCACAGATGTCAAGAGTCCTTAACATTGATTTCCTTTCTTCTCACCAATCTGGGATTCCAGATAAATGCACAAAAATCCCCCTAAACTCCATTAAACTAGATTATGTTTCTGCACTGCATTATATACACAACTCAGCTAAAGTCTTTTCCAATACAGGGAATGGTGGATTTTATATATGGAAACTCTCCTGAGCTTCTACAATCCATCTCAGACTTCTGAAAGAGAATAATTTAAAATACTAATGTTCGTGGTTACTATGATTTTCATGATTCCTCTCACTAGATTACACATGAGAAACATTCAGTGGTTGGTAAAAATCATATGGATCCAACATCTTCATCCTCAAATGGCCCTAAATCCACATCTTCCATTTTTCTCTTCATTTCTAAATAAATCTGTAGCTACGGGTGATTCCGATTTTGCTTGAGGAGCAGTTTCTATGGAGGTAATACTGCTAGTCATGTGGAACTCCTGAAACAGACCAAAGCACATAAATGTTAAAGAGATGTCTTTAATCCATGCTTTAAAATCTCTCCATTGTCTATGGTCTCCTGGACCTCTTCAGGTGATCACAGACAATATCATAGTGATATGGTACATAAATAAGCAGGGTATACAACTCTGTATCCTCTGTGGCAGGCTGGTTATGATGGCTTGGGAGGTAGCTCTATACCATTCCTTAACCCTCCAAACATCTTACATTCCAACAGGGCCAAATATAGTGTCAAACAAGCTCAACATGACCAGGACAGACAATTGCAAATAGAAAATGAATAAAGGGGTCTTACAGGATTTGATCCGGATGTCCTCTATACATACTTTTACAAAACATTACAAATAGATCTGTTTGCCTCCCTTCAAATCAGACAACTAAAAACTCTGCTCCAGGGGTCCTTGCAAACAAGCCTAGAAACAGATGCATTTTCATTCCCATGATTCTGAATGCTCCTTTTTGCATTTCTACCTTTTCCACTGACACACAGTGTCATTCCAAAGATTCAGAAGGTCTTTTCAAAAATATTTGTGGTGACTCCCTTTTAGCCCAGGTAACATTGGTTTTCCTTAGTTATGGAATAGGCCAACGGCAATTACCACAAGGTTCCTCACAGACTGGACCTACTCACATAAGATGGGGGAGTTCAATACACCCCAGTCTTAAATAACTTCAACTAATGGCTTTGATGATTCCATTTTGATACATTTTAAGCACCTTTTTTGTGAGGACATGCAGTGAGTGCTAAAGGAGGCAAGCTACTTTATAGGAAATCTTATACTGGCAAGTGAGAAATATTTTCTAGCTGGTGCCTAGCTAGTAACTAGGATCCCATCAAAGATTATGTGCCACTGGTTCCGAAATACTATGATTTACTTTCCTTTGACCTATCTTACTCATCTATCAAGATACATGTTGCAGCCATTTCAGCATGTCTGCCCATGGACCCTCCTCTTTCTTCTCTGTTTTTGGCAAACAGCTTCTTAAGGTGAGGGTGATATGCATATTATGCCACCTAAAAACCAAGTGGCCCCTTCCTAAGATCTTAACTTTGTGCTGGAAAAGTTAACTATGTCTCCATTTGAAGCAGCTCATCAGGCTGATTTAATGTTCATTACATGGAAGACTATTCTTCATATTGTTCTGATATGCCTGCAAGACAAGTATCTGATCTGGAAGTTCTTGTGGTGGGTGCGCCCAATCTGGTCTTCCGCAGAGATAGGGTCTCAATAGAATAAAATCTTTTTTATACCCAATCTCACAGTGTTCTGTTCACATCCTCAGAACCAGGGAGAAAGGATTATTCATGCTTTGAATGTGCATAGGCAGCTCAGGTACTATTTTGACAGAACTAAGTCCTTTAGAAAAGCAGATCAGCTAGTTATTTCATACAAGGGGACAAAGAAGGGACAGGCTGTGTCAAAACAGACTATTTCAAGGTGGTGTCCTCTTGCCTTTTGTTATACCCCCGTAATCACTTCCAGGCAGTATAAAGGCAATTCTACTAGAGCCTTTGCATCTACGATGGCATATTGAAAAGGCGTGGACTCTAGAAACATTCTAGTGGCAGCAACTTAGTCCACTGTACATACTTTTACAAAGTATTACAAACTGGATTCCTTTTCAAGGCCCAGGACTGTCTTTACTAGGACCATTTTCCAGGGGCTCCAGGAACTTATCCTTCCTCCTCCCAGGTTGGATAGACTTGGTAGTGACCCCATATAGGCTACTACTGCAGTGGGAATGATGAACCTAGTACAGTTGTCTAAGTTACACTTAGCAGAGCAGTAGATGTTTAAATTCCTCACTGCTGCAGTAGCTGCAGCCCACTGCTGTATATAGATAGCTGTTGGGATATAAAATTATTGGTTTCTGTTTCTATCTTTTACAGACTCAGGATGAATATGCTCATCTTTCTTTATGGGCAAGAAAGTCCTGAGAATTTCCTCACTCTGGCTATCTGATTTCCCTCCTCTGGGCTGTCCAATCAGCTGCTAGAGTGAAGATCTGAGAGAGAGACAGAGCTCTGTGAAACTGGACGGCTGTTGTATCCTAAACAGAATAGGTTAATGCAGACTGAGAAACTGTTGTTAAGTGCAACTTACTCAACTGGACTTTTTAAACAGTGTATAACGTGCACATTCATTATACGTGTTGTCAGGTACATGACACTGATGATGTGTGTTTTTTCAAGGACGCACCCTATGTCACAGCATATTGTACATGCATCAACAGTATCAGAGAGAGTATTAATAAAAACCTGTATGCCATGAAATGCAGTCCTTTGTTATATTAAGAGCTGAGCAGATACTCTTTTTCTTAATGGTGTTACTGTAAGGCAGTCTCTTGCCAGTAGTCATAATATGGAAAAAAATGTAAAGGCTGGAGGTTTTGTAAAGGTAATTTCCTTTGTGGACACTGCAGTATTTGTAAATATATTACTGTAGGAAAATACATTTCAGCTAGATTCTATGAAAATGGAATTCAAGATGCAGTAGTTTATAAATTGCCAGTGATTGCTTATCATTTATCTTGCTTTGTGTATATGCAGCAGCTATTATGTAAGAAAAAAAAACAGATCCCACAAGTACTGTTTAACATTTAAATGATGCAGAATACAAACCAGTACAAAGCTTCATAATGGAATTTAAATGGAACCAAAAACAACATTTCTTTTTTTAAACATTGTCTTTCAGGAAGAGAGGTGAGGACATAAACATTTTTCTCTGTATCAGAGAAAATTATTGGCTTCATCATATGCATAGTGAAAAATGCAATCCATGTCATAGTCACAGCACTGAAATAAAATTATTTCTGAAATGCTGGCAGGAAATTGTCTGAGAATGTATATGTTGTCCTGACCTCAAGTGGCCAAAAAATGTATGATTCTTTTCATCACTCATTTCCATTGTTTTGTAGGTACTGCCTCAGTTAACAGACACTGAGATGATTTATTGTTAATGTATACAAAAGCATGTCTTTATAGTCTGTGAGATTATATAAAGAAAATGTTTAAAAATGTAACTATTTCTAACAATTTTAAGTTATCAATCAAATTTCTTTACAAATTATAATCACAAAACAAAAAATAAGCAAAAGATCTGTTTATCTATTTTGAGCCATGAAAAAATAGATGATTAAAATAGTTTGGTTGTTTCAAGAATGCTATCCTCTGGATGTAAATAAGTATAGTTAAAAGCTATGTTCTCTGTGGTTGTATTTGTAGCCTTCAGTACTGGTGGGGTCCCACAGAGTTTGGTGCAAATGTCACTTACTTTCAGACTTACTCAACTCATATAAAAGACTAGGAAATTGACTGTGGATAATCACATATGCTTATAACTACAAACTGAGTAACATAATTATGTCATTCTAAAATGTCAAAGTTCCCCATGATGGTTAACAAAAATACACACCTACTACATCTCCCTTACCCTCTCTGCAAAAAATAACATAGTGCAGGCAAAAAAAAACATTTTTTCCAGAGGTAAATTTTCATTGTCAGCACATAAACAGAAAAGTACAGTTATGTACACTTAACATAAATGTAGATGTTCGAGTGTATTCACTGTTGCAGTCATTACATTTGGGTTATCTGCTTGCAGTAGCCCTCAGTCGGCCTGATTAACAAAGTCTTGGGTCCTGCGTCAGTTGCTGTCCCTTCTTCCATGATGTCAGGTCGTCAGGGGTATAAAACATGCAGCCGACGCCATTATATCAGTTTTTCTTGCCCCAGATGTCAGGTGTCCCCCTAATGGGAAGCAATTAAATCTATAAATACAAGGATATACCTCCAACAAAAAAGCAAATACACCAAAAAGCTTTTGGAGCATAGTAAGTGAGAGTAGAGATATAGCCAAAAGAAGAAACGGGGCTGGAGGGAGGGTAACCAGGACTGCAACAGTGAATACACTCGAACATCTACATTTATGTTAAGTGTACACAACTGTACTATGTTCTTCGTGTTTCACTGTTGCAGTCATTATGTTTGGGTAGATTCCCAAAGCTAAGGTTGGGAGGAGGAATTTAAATAGAATTAGGACTAGCTATAAGGCCCTGCAAGACTGCAGTGGCAAAACCAGGTCTGGATTTAGAGAAAATTGGAAAATGATAATGCTTGGTGAAGGTATGTACAGAACTCCAGGTAGCAGACTCTAGGATGTCCCTAGTAGGGACACCCCTGAGAAAGGCTGTAGAGGTAGATTCAGCCCTGGTTGAATAGGGCCTGATGCCCTGTGGGATATGGTTTCCATGGTGCTTATAGCAGAAAACAATGCAGTGTCCTATCCATTTTGAAATGGTTTGTTTTGAAATAGCTTTCCCCTCTATCCCTGCAGCAAATACCACCAGTAGTTGTTGAGATTTCCTTTGAGGTTTAGTCTTGTCCAAGTAGAATCTAAGCTGTCTGTGCACATCTAAAGAGTGTAGTATCCATTCCCCTTTGTTCTCTGGGTTAGGAAAGAAGGTAGGCAAATGAATGGACTGATTAAGAGCCACACTGGATACCACCTTGGGCATGAAGGAGGGATTGGTTCTGAGGGACACCCTGTCCGCATGAAAGATGATAAAAGGTTCCACTGCCATAAGGGCCCGTAATTCAGATACCCTTCTTGCAGAAGTGATTCCTAAGAGGAAAGCTGTTTTCCAGGAAAGAAATTTTAAATCTGCAGTAGCAGCTGACTCGAAAGGAGGAAGAGTGAGTTTCTTCAAGACAAAGTTAAGATCCCAGGCTGGAGTTGGAGCTCTCCTGGGTGGTCCCAGGCTGGAGTTGGAGCTCTCCTGGGTGGCCTTAAATTTTTGGCCCCACTGAGGAACTGCTTGAGCAGTGGGTGAGAGTAGAGGGGAGGCTCTGTGCTGTAATGAGCTGATATGGCTGAGGCATGGATTTTGATGGAGGAAAAGGACAAGCCCTTATGAAGCATCTCAGTCAAGTATTGTAGAATCTGAGGTAAATTGAGCACTGCTGCATTCATTCCTTGAGATTGGTTCCAGGCACAAAATCTTTTCCATTTTGCAGCATAAGATTTTCTGGTACTGGGCCTCCTTGCCTCTAAAATAATATCCATCACTGATTTACTGAGGGATGGTAAAGGAGAGATTATGTAATTAGCCAGGCTGCTAGGTTCAGGTTTGCAGCTGAGGGTGCAGAATCTGCTTCTCCTGCTGAGACAACAGGGAAGGAGTCTGAGGCATGTGCCATGGAGCCAAACGTGACACACTGCGCAAGAGTGGGTACCAGTGGTGGCAAGGCCAGTCTGGTGCAATTAAAATCGTCCTTGGCTTGTCCCGTTTGATCTTTAGTAGTACTTTGGAGAGCAGAGGCAGAGAAGGAAAGGAATAAACTGATAGGTTTTTCCAGCTGAAGGATAGAGCATCCACTTTCCAAGCTAGCTTGTGGGGAATCCTTGTGCAAAATTTGTCCAATTGATGGTTCCAGGAGGAGGCAAACAGGTCTATATCTGGGCTCCCCCATTTGCTTGTTAACATGTTGAAAATCCTTGGTTCCAGTTTCCACTCGTGTGGGTCCATGAGGGTTCTGCTTAGTCCATCTGCCTCCTGGCAGAAATTGAGCTTGTAGATTCACTTGCTAGCTCAAGGCTGTGTTCCACAATGCCATGGCTAGTCTGCAGAGGGGGTAAGAATGTGTACCCCCCTGCTTGTTTATGTACCACATCACAGTGGTGTTGTCCGTCTTTACCATTAGTTGTCCTGGAATAATGTGGTCCTTGAAGGCTGTCAGAGCATTCTGTACAGCTAACATTTCCTTTTGATTTATGTGCAGGTGCATTTGACTTGGTTTCCATTTGCCCTGAATGCAGTTCCCTGCCAGGTGAGCCCCCCATGCATAGTCTGATGCATCTGTTGTTAAAATTTGGGTGGCAGGGGGTAGTGTGAATGGTAGTCCCCTGTTTTGGTGGCAGGCCTCTGCCCACCAAAGGAACTCTAGGCGTAGGCAAGGTATGATAGGAATCTTTGATTCTAGATCCTGTGAATGTTGACACCATAGCCTTTTGAGATACCATTGTAGTTTCCTCATATGCAGCCTTGCATATGGAATTAGAAGAATGCAGGAGGCCATGAACCCCAAGGCTTGCAGTATTTGCCTTGCAGATAGCTGAGTTTTGTGGTCACTTGTTTGAAGTAGGTTGTCTAATGAATCTGTTTCTCTGGCGTGAGGAAAGCCATCTGGGAAGTTGTATTCAAGCTTGCTCCCAGGAATATAATTTGTTGACACAGTACCAGGTGTGATTTCTTTTTGTTTATGGTGTACCCCAGACAAGTCAGTACCCTTTGAACAAAGGCCAGATGATTCAAAACTATGTCCTGGCTTTCTGCCTGAATTAGACAATCGTCCAGATATGGGTATATTTGAATATTTCTTTGTCTGCAAAATGCAATGACTGGAGCTAGGCACTTTGTGAATACCCTGGGCACAGTAGATAAGCCAAAGGGCAGTGCAGAGAACTGATAGTGCATGTAGCCTGCTTTGAAGCGTAGGTATCTTCTGCAAGATTCCCTGATAGGGATGTGCAGGTATGCTTCTTTTAAGTCTAGAGTTGCCAACCATGCATCTTTGCCTAGCATAGGAAGCAGCTGGTGAAGAGTCAGCATTTTGAATTTTGGAATCACCAGAAAGGTGTTTAGAGTAGAAAGGTCCAGGATAGGATGCCATGTATTGCCTTTTCTGGGTACCAGGAAAAGTCTTGAATAGAAACCTTGTCCCTTTTCCTGTTCTGGTACCAACTGAATAGCCTTCATGTTTAAGAGAGAGAGTACTTGATTTTGGGCCTCTGCCTACTGATTTGGGGGCAGATCTGGCCACCCGCTTGGAGTTGATAATGTGTGGAAGTGAAATCTGTATCCTTGGGACACTATATTTAAAACCCATTTGCCCTAGGTAATGAGTACCCAGTTTTTGGCCTGCAGACCAATCTTTCCGCCTAAAGGCGCATTCAGTTGGAAAGTACTTGGAAGTTTTAAAAGCAAGTCATTGAGACAGTTTTCCATAGGGGGGAGTCTTACTACTCCCAGATTTGGGTGGAGAAACCCTCCATTGCTTAGTCTTGTGTGTCCCTTGGGACTGAAACCTGGGGTTTCTGCTGTGTCTGGGTTTGGCTTGAGAAACCTGGAAGGTGCTGGAAAGGACCAATTTTTAGAGGGCCAGTGCCTACTAAATCTAGGAGGCTGAACTTGTAAGAAATCTTTAACAGTTTGCATAGATTTAGCTTTATCATCCATCTTTTTAAGAACTTCCTCAGCCTTGTTGCCAAACAGGCGGTCATGATTTAAGGGAGCATCCAACAATTTAGCTTTAACATGATCGGGCAAAGATTGCTCCTTAAGTCAAGCATGCCTTTTGAGCACAGACCCAGTAACAGCAGCCCCGCAAGAGGCCTCTAATGAATCAAATCCACATTGTAAAGTAAGTTTTCTGACCTGTTCAGCAGAATGCATTAAATCCTGTAATTCTTTATTTTCAGCACAGGCAGGAATCAACATCATTTTCTGTTTAAGCAATCGAGTAACATGTCATTGATACTTTAACATATGAAACTGGTAGTTTAAAGCCCTAATGGCCAATGTGGCAGAAGTGTAAACCTTCTTACCCCATCTATCCAGCGCCCTGGACACTCTATCAGAGGGGGTAGGATTTTTAGCAGTAGAAGGCTTAATGCCCTTGGGTCCCTGTGAAATAGTTTCTGAATCCACAATAGGATTTTTAAAAAGAAACTTGTGTGAATCAGGAACCCCGTAATATCTGTCAGGTTTTCTGGGAGCAGTAGGCAAAGAATCAGGAGCCAAACTAGATTCTGAAAAGGCATCATCAAGAATGTTTAGTACAGGATGTATAGCTAAAGGCCTATGCTGAGGCAGGAGTAAGAAATCCCTAAGCCTCTTCTTTGAATCAGAAAAATCCCGACTTTCCCAATTGAAATGTTCTCTTAGAGTATGTAAGGTCTCACCAAAAGAAAAATCCTCTGGAGGGGAAGCAGAGGGAATAGAGTCCTCTGCATCAGAATCATCAAAAGTAGATAAGGGCAAATCCAGATCATCAGAAGAATCAGAAAAATCAGAATCCTGGTCAGAAGATTCATAAACAACTTCAGTCCTAGGTCTCTTAGAAGGAGGAGGTTGGCTTCCCTGATTAGAGTTATAAGATCTTCAGCCATTCTTATCATTTGTTTTTTTTAGGCATAGAGGCCTGAGCATGCGGCCTGGGCGTCGGTTTCTTAGGCATGGTTCGAGATTTTGGCCTAAATGAAGAAGGAGGTGTCAGTTTAATATGCAAGTCCATAGGCCTGAATACACCCTCAGAAGCCAGTGCCTGCACAACGGCTCCAGACCCATCCAAGGTAGAGACATCCACAGGTTCCACAGTTGAAGCATCTCGCGGAATACTGGACTCTGAATGGGTCTCAGTAGAGGCCTGCGAGTCAGAAGTAGCGAATATCAGGGTCTGCGAAAGCGCCTCACTGAGTACCGGCAAACTGGCAAGTGGCTTAGGAGAAGTGTTGTTGGCAACTTTGGACCTCGGCGGCCTGTCTCTGTCTTTATCTTTGCATTTTTTCAGAATCCCGGTAGTCTGATGGCTAACCGATGACATTTCTGGATAATTAAACCGAGAACTGAAATATTTAGAGGCGAAGATATACTGACGATGGATAGTGCACTGATTAAATAAAGCACAAAAATGACAGCAAGGTACGTCGTGGTTAGGGCCTAGGCAAGGAATACAGTATGAACGAAAATCTTTGTGAGGTATTTGCTTTCCACAAGTAACACAATTATTAACTTTTACTGACATCAGTAAGGAGCAAGAAAAAGTTTCCCCAACAGGGTACTTAGCTTTAGTTGAAGACTTTGGTTCTGAAACTCAAAAATGAAAATTTCAGGAGTCAGCTGGCTGGCACTTGCGAACTGCTTCTGCTTTGGCACTGCATGGCAAGAAAGACTGATCTAATGGCATCGACTGCATGTTTTATACCCCTGATGACCTGACGCCATGGAAGAAGGGACAGCAACCGACACAGGATCCAAGACTTTGTTAATTAGGCCAACTGAGGGCTACTGCAAGCAGATAACCCAAATGTAATGACTGCAAGAGTGAAACATGAAGAACATCTGCACTAGTAGCAACTTTTACTGGTAGACAAGGATGAACAAGTTAAACATCAGCCAGTATAACCCTTGTCCACTGAGAACTCATTGATTAGTAGGGGAGTTCAGAGATAAATATCTGCCCCACTTGTAATGATCTGGCAGTCTGTCAGCACAGAGGAGCAAGACTAGGGGTTTGTAACAACAGACTGTCTACAAATAAATAAAAATAAAAAAGTAGTATGATCTGTGAATTAAACAACTTTATCCATAGGTTTGAATTTCTCAACACGCGCATGCGCGCACACACACACACACACACACATACACACACACACACACACACACACACACACACACACACACATTAATAATGGTTTACATTAGTGTGCAAAACTCTTTTCCAGTGCAGTTTCGTTTTTATGCATGATACTGTCTAGAATCATCATGCCAAATAAAATTGTAATGAAGGTCAAAGTTTAGGGTACTTTGGTCTTAATTAATGAAATGTGCACGTGACATGTAATCTCTAGAAGATTATAATTACCATTCATATACTTAAAGAAGTTTTTTTTTTTTATATTGTGCTACACAGTGGTATTTTATCTTGTCATATTTTATCTCTGCAACTACATTATGCATTCTCTGGTTCTGTTTGTTCATTAACATATCATTCACATTTGTATAGTTTTCTTCAATGTTTCAGCAAAGGAAACTATTGCTGGTATCTGTAATACTGCCTTAGGCAGTGTTATTATTGAACCTCAACATAAAACTGACCTGCTAGTCAGTGAGATGTTTCCATCAATGTTTATTTATTGATTTAATGATCTTCAACGCATACTAACTTTAGGGCTACCAGACTTTTCTCCTTTGATTCTATTCCCATCTGCTGCATATACATTAGTGACGACTCCCTTATGTGGTCTTTTGTCAGGATGCTGCACTTATAGCAAGAAGGTCATGGGCTCAGTGGATATATTGGACCACCACTGGAGGGTATGAGGGGAACACCAGAGTTGGGGCTACCATACGGTTTCACTGCTGATAGACTGTCTACATCTTTAGTTTTTCCTCCTTGAATATGAGATGTGGTTCCGGGGGCGGATGGTGTGGCTGGATGTTAATTGAAAGAAGTCCATACATAAAAGGGGGCATAATTTCAAGTCCTGCCCCATTACTAGTGAGCACCTTATGATAGACACCAGCTGCAGTAGGGAATTGTGATATTATGCCTACCACTATTACTTCCTGAATGTACAATAGTCAGGAGTGAGTCACCACTCCATACATGTGCAACATGAACATCAGAATGTATCATCCTACAACTGATGAAGTGCAATATTCTAAGCAATCACAATGTAAAGTCATTGTCTTGCAATACCTACTAGTATAATACTGTCTAATGTCTTCCTGTCCAATTGTGGTAATTTGTGTTGTTAATATTTTAAATATCACTGTATGTGCATTAGTCTTACTATCATTCAAACTATGTTTTCATTGTTATGTCTTGTACGGGCACCAAAGCAACGTAATTTTGTTCAGCTTGCACTGCTGTGTATATCTGATTGACAATAACATTTACTTTGACTATGACCACTGAATCATACAGGATTCATTCCTATCCCACTGAGGGTGGTAAGCAGGTGTAGCCTCCTCATTATTTCCTTTCCCAACTGGGTCCTCTAGTGCCTGCATCAGTAAAAACCCACATCTTCTGAATCATTGTTTGGGCTTTATCCCCTTATGCCACAGGAATGACATCAGAGTTTTTTCTCTACAACATAACTCACATGATCAGCCCCTCCCACTAGACTGTTCAAAGATACTGAAAGTCCAGACTAATTGCCCAGAAATAACTAATAACATATATTAGTTTTACTTCCTCTGTAAATCAACTACGATTAAAATAACTTGCTCCTTCAAGCCCTTGATGTAATTAGTCAGAAGAGTAATGACTTAATTAATAAAACAATGATTGTGATTAAAAGGATACTGTATATCTAAATATTTCACAACTTATTTCATTTTATTTGCATTAACACCATTAATATTGGCTACATTTATTTTTATATTTTTCATTAAAGTGTATTAGTAAAATAATGCTCACTCTGACAAAATCTGAAGTTAAGAAAACTTTCACATCCAAAACTGGCAGTTTAAAAAGGCAGTCATATACATATACATATATATTTTCATCAGAAACAACAGAAAAAAAAAAAAAAACAGATTTAATGGCAAGAAATGAAGGTATGATTAATTACAATGCTGAGAATCTTCTGGAAATCCAATCTCATATATTGCTGTGCTGCATGCTTGATGAACTGCTAGCAGAGAGGTCTGTAAACTCAAAACACACTCCAGGAACTCCTGCAGCTTGGAATCTTGCTGGAATATGGAAATAACTGCAGAAACCTGTCAAACATCTCTAACCAGTTCACAATCAGACACAGGAAGAATATTAAAAGGAAAAGATGTGAAAGATCCAGAAAGAGAGGCTCTAGAGCAGGAATTAAGCCCAGGCTGAAAAGAAATCCACACAGGCCTGCAATTCTTTCCATGCTGCTGGCAAATGTACGCTCACTGGAGAGCAAGATGGACCACTAAAGGATGGATATTTTCGAATAATCTAAGGTGAGAATGAGTTGTTTACTTCTGTTCACTGAAACTTAGCTGAACTCCAATATAAATGATAGTGCAATGCATGTGGAGGGGATGTCATTATTTCATGCTGCCAGAAATCAATCTCTCTGTGACAAATCTTGTGGAGGGGGCAACATGGTAAAAAATAATAAAAAAACAAACAACGATGAGGAAATACTCCACTTTAATGATGGGTAAACCCAAACAATGGAGCGCTTTAGCCAAATGATGTGGCTTTTTCAGTGTTGTTTGAAACACTAAAACACACAGATTTAAATCCAGTAACCATGATAAAAGCAACCAATCACTGTAGACTTCTCCTGATGACAGGTATACTGTTGGCATGTGCTTAAAGATAAATGTACATAAGAATCTAAAAACCTGTAACAACTCAAAATATAACATAAATGAATATACAAAGAAATATGTTCTTTGGCGCATAATTAAAATGACTTGTGTCTAAAAACAATTTCCTGTAAATCAAACTGTTGTTAGCTATTAGGCCATTCATACAATGTTGACCCCTTGTTTCAAGATAGGGGCAACTGTAAGCATATGAGTGTTGTTTAAAAATGTAATACAACTGGTCATTTGTTGCTAAACTATGTACTAATCTTTTACTTGTCACTGTAACCTCCACTGTAACCTCCAACTCCCTTTCCAACCTCATCTCTGACTAGGATGTAGTGCCTAACTGAGTTCAGCCATCCTGTATGTGGAGTTAATATTGCTGAAGAAATTACTATGTTATACAATTATTATGATAATAAATATTTTCTGGCCTGTACAAACGGAATCCTTTCTTTACAAAAACCATCTGTATGTACTTCAACTACTAAGGTGATGCATACTGTAAATTAAATTATGTGGCAATCCAAATATTTTTTGGTTTGCATATAAATACACACATGTATATACATGAAAAAAATAGTTGTAAGTGTACTCATGCAGATGTATATCTGCAAATTACAGATATGTATATATATATATATATATATATATATATATATATATATATATATATATATGTGTGTGTGTGTGTGCACACTTGCATATATTTCTTTTCTCATACATATACATATGTATTTATATAGACAATTATGATATCACATAAAAACTTCATATATTTGTATACAGGTGCAGCTCTGTGTACAGATGTCTTAATAGTTTATTTTGCATTATTATAATAATATTATAGCTACATATTTGCAGTTACTCATATCTGTTATTCTAAATACCTTCAGTTATGCAACCTTCTTTAAGTTTATTTTTAAACCTGTGTTTAATATGTCCAAAAAAGTTAAAATAATACTTAATATAGAACTCTGGCATTCTCACCACTACCTGACCAACCCACTCAGCCACCTGATCAGGCCAACTCTTCTGTATATCATCATCTGTATCACCTGCACTGGGTCCAGAAAGGGTAATCCCCATCAGGGGTGACAGGAGCTCACCCAACTCTTGTTAGATGTTTTTTTTTTTCCAGTCAGACCCCCTAATGCACACCTGGATCTTATCCAGGTATGAATGACTCAGAATGACTTGGAAGTTAGAGTATAATTTTGGTCTCCTTGTCAGATCAGCTCAAAGCATGGCCTCAAGCCTTGACACGTGGTGCCATCATTCAGAATACCAGTAACAGAATGAAGAGGGTGTGAGCAGGGCTGTGGTTCACAGACAGAGAGGCCACTCCTTCTGGGGTGTGACATCATTTTACCCAAAGTAGTTAACCTGCAGGTGCATTAGACCTGGTACTGATATTATTGTCAAACTTGGTTTGACCAAAATGCTTTGTTACCTAAATGTTTTTTTTTTTTTTTTATTAGGAATTCATTGTAAAGTTCATGTATATGGTGGATAAAAGTCATCAATGAAATCATTTTTTTATCTTACAGTTGTTCCTGCTGCTATTGCTGCTGTGCATTTCTTTTGCTACCTTTTTGGAGTATCACATATGAATGCCATTTATATAGTATAACAGCAGTATTATTCGTTTTTTTTTTTTTGAGGGGTGCTTTTTGCAGAAATAAATATTTTTGCATGTGTGAGTATCAGCTCATAATAAGTGTTGTCTGCTTTGAAGTGATAAGGTGTGCCAGACAATGTTAGATGGAAAGGGATTATACTTCATGATTGTTCAAACAAACATGCATACCCCTCCATTTTACCTGTTCTAAACATGGCCAAGTTAGAGAATAACTGATGTTATCTGCATGGTCCTGCAGCATTGTTGAGGAGTGCTGTGGACTCTGCCACTCTCCCCAGCATGTTCACATGAACCTGAAGCAAGATTCACAAGAAGCTGAGCACTAGTTATGCAGATAAGTTGCCTTACACATTTACCCAATGCTGTAATTCATAAAAATTAAACATAAAAGGGAGCAATTTGAAAAATTCAAAGAAACTTTATTGTCATTTAGGACCACACAAGTGCAGCCTAAATAAAATTACAAATGTCATCTCACAATAGAAATGCAGTGCAAATAACATAGATACAGCGGTATCAGAGAATAACATAAGAAAGAAAATAGCAATATGTATGACATGAAAGAGATAGTTCATATTACATAAACACACTCACTACCTATTATCCAATGATAAATAATAAATACCCACCACTAAACCCCTTCACTGTTAAGCTAGAGAATAAATGCAGGCTAGTGAATAGCTGCTGTTTAGTTACCATATTGCACTTGTTAACCTTATACGTGACTCAGTATAGCCATCATATGGCATAATAGTAATGCTAGTGGTAATTGCTCAGAGCACCAGGATTAAATGAAAAAAAGGGGCTTGAATGTATCAGGTATTATGGTTGGTGTCCAAGTTAATAAGTCTCACAACTGCAGGATACAAACTGTTCCTGAATCTGGTAGTCCTACAGCAAGTTGTGAGAACCAGTTATGGGCCGGATGGGTAGAATCAGCTAGTAGTTTGTATGTTCTCTTTTTTGCTCTCCTAAAGAAAAGTTCCTGAATAAAATGGAGGTTTGTGCCTAAGATTTTCTCAGCCACCCTCACCATCCTCTGTAATTTCATCTTCTCAGCAACTGTGCAGTTGCTGAACCATGCTATGAAGTTGCTAGTGAGAAAGCTGTCGATAGCTCCCCTGTAAAAAGTGGTAAGAGCAGGCAGTGGGAGCCTGGCCTTTTTGAGCTTTCTCAGGAGGTGAAGCCTCTGTTGAGCGTTATTGACTATATGGTTGGTATTAACAGTCCAAGAGAGGTCATCTGAGATGTGAAGGCCCAGGAACTTGGTTGTTTTGACTTTCTCTAATACTTCCCCTTTAATAGTGAGTGGTTGGTGAACTGTTGCCTTTTTTCCTGAAGTCCATAATCATTTCTTTGGTCTTATTAACATTCAGGTCCATATTATTTCTGTCACACCAGGTAATCAAAGTTTTCACCTCATCCCTGTAGTTCTGTTCATCCCCACCACTAATGAGACTCACTACTGTGGCATCATCAATGAATTTTATAATATGGTTTGAGTTATGTTTTGCAGTACAGTCATGGGTGAGGAAGGTGAAGAGCAAGGGTCTGAGCACACAACCTTGAGGAACACCAGTATTTAGGACTATCCGTTAAGAGGTGTTCTTTCCAGCATATGTCCATTGGGATTTACCAATCAAAAAGTTAAGAGTCCAGTTACATAGGTGCTTGTTTATCCCAAGTTTGATGAGCTTATTCACCATTTGTATTGGTATCACAGTGTTGAAAGCAGAACTGAAGTTGATGTACAGTAGCCTTACATAGCTGTTCCTCCCTTCTAGGTGTTTTAATGCAAAGTGTAGTGTGACTGATATCACATCTGCAGTCAATCTATTTGCCTGGTATGCAAACTGGAGTGGATTGAAGGACTTGGGCAGATCCACAGATAGATGTTTCTTCATAATCCTCTCAAAGCACTTCATGACATTTGAGGTTAAGGCAACTGGTCTGAAGTCATTGAGGCAGGTAGGGTTTGATTCCTTTGGAAGTAAAATGTGAGCAAATTTTCTCCCTAGCAAGGGATGAGTTGAAGATGTCTGTCAGTACCAGACATAACTGATCAGCACACACCTTCAACACCTTGCCAGGTATGTTATCTGCTCCAGCAGCCATTTTCTTAAGCTGAAGTCTCACCTCCTTGGAGTTTAAGGTGAGGACTATCTCTCTTTGTCAGTATTTCTTTTAGAATGTACAGTGGTGTTCTTCTTCTCATATCTGCCAAAGAAGAGTTCAGTTCATTTAGGAATTCCAAGCTGTGATCGCATTGGTGTGTTTTGGTCTTAGAGCCTATGAGCTGCTTTATCCCCTGCCATAGACGTCTTGTGTCCCTCATGTCATGGAAGCAGATCTGAATTTTCCTCCCATACCCTTTGCCTTTTTGATGTCCTTTTTCAGACTAGATCTGGCTTGGCTGCCTTTAACCTTTCTTTGTCATTTGCCTTGAAGTCTGTGTTTCCTTCCCTCAGTAACTCATAGACATTCCTGGTGAGCCAGGGCTTCTGATTAGTTCTTATAGTGATTGCTTTCATGATGGCTACATCCTCCATGCATTTATTTTTCTAGGAAAGAATTGATTCAGTACAGGTGTCTATGTCAAACTGAAGGATGCACATAGCTGCTTCTTTGAAGACCTCCCACCAGGCATTATTGAAACAGTCCTGAAGGCAATCCATGGAACCCTCCTGCCAGATTCTGATCCATTTAGTTATCATTTTTTCTCTGATCAAAGCAATCTTAAAGGTAGGCAGAAGCAGGATGGCAGTGTGATCAGAGCTGCCTATGCTAGGGTCCTTCAAAGCTTTAAAGGCTCCTTAATATTGCTGTAAGCTTTGTCTTAAGGTATTCTCCCCTCTGGTGGGGAAATCCACATATGGATAAAAATGGGATAGCACCTCCTTAAGCTCAGCTCTGTTTTAATCACCCACTATCACATGAGTAAATTCTGAGTTTCTGCTTTGTAGCTCACAGATAATATTATGGAGTTTATTTTGAGCATCAGTGGTGTTAGTACTGGGGGGATGTACATTTCTCTGACATATATCCCTCTGATTTCCCTTGGAACATAGAAAGGTTTGCATTTTAGTATCAATATTTCCACATCTTTAGAGCAGTATGACTGCACCATCTGTTATTAACATAGATGCATACACCACCACCTTTAGCTTTACCACTCTTTGCTTTACATCTATCTGCTCTAAAGAGAGTTAGCCCATCTAGCTTCACGGCATTGTCACTAATGTTACTAGGCAGTCAAGTTTCAGAGAAAATGAACAAACAAGTGTCCATCACCTTATTTTTTGTGAGCTCCATTCTGAAATAGTCCATCTTATTATCTATTGAGCAGACATTTGCAAGTAATATTAAAGGTAATGCAGGCCTGTTGAGGTTTCTTTTCTGTTTAGCAGCAGCTCTGCCTCTGCAGCCTCTCTTTCTAGATCTTTCACATCTTTTTCTTTTGTAACTGCTCCGGGGCATTCCAAAGCCATCCTTGTGAAGTTTCAGAGCTCTGATGGCATTCCTGTTTAAAATGCAGAGATCCAGGATTTCTGCAAGTCAAGTAGGCCTCAAGTACTCTACAAACAACAGAAATTCAAGCCAGCAGCTCGTTCTAGTAATCCATTTAAGTTCCAGTAATTTCTTTCTGGTATAAGTAGTTGTATCCACATAAAAACATCTGGAAATTGATGTTTTTGTTTTTCTGTGTGCAAAAAAAGCAGGAATAAGCATTTCTCCCTGATGAGCCTCCATAGCAGCAGCCTCCCTGGACGCCGCCATTTTTTCCTTTTTTTTTTCTTTTTTATGCATACAAAATGCATAAATGACCCAAAACTTACATGAATAATAATTATAATACAACATAGTAACTTGCAATTGTTTAAGTTAGGCAGCAAATGAGTTAGAAAACCATGGACTTCTTAAAGAAAGCAAAAATGATAGAAATATGGCAAATGAATACGAAACAATTGAAAATAATGTAAGATTATTGAGTTCACATGAAGAATTGTTTGTTTTACTAATATGATGGGCATATTACAATGGCTTGAGTAAATACTGTGAAGCTGTCATTTGTAAGTGGAAAAATCAGTACAGCAACAGTGGGAATGATTAATGATCATGGAGAATAAGTATTCTGGTGTTATTTAATGACTGTATAAAATTATAGAAATACAGTAATTTAGTTGTGAAGAACTGAAGTGTCAGGGATGTTTTGTTGGCTCAAAATACACATCATTGCTGAATGAAAAATGACAGTATTATGAACACAAGATAGTGGTAGTGGAAGGATGGATCTGTTAAAAAAGTACTTGGCTTACTACTGTAAATGTATTCATGATAGTGTAAACATTACATCAACACAACTTTACTTGGCTGCAGTCAAACACTGCAAATGTATACAATTATTGAGTTTGACCACAATATTTTTTTTCTCTGAGAATAGCAGGCATATATTCATTGTTGTGATGGACTGATGATTACATCAAAAGTTTTGTGTGTGTGTGTGTGTGTGTGTGTGTGTGTGTGTGTGTGTGTGTGTGTGTGTTTATGACTGTGGCATATTTTTATGTGCAGTAATGATGCAACTCCCACCCTATAGATGCACCAGCTTCAACCTATATAAATAGCCTACAGTATAGTACTTCTGACCTTTTAATACAATTTTTTTTCCTAAGAAGCCTATTAAATAACATCCAGGAATTCCATGCTACTATTGGTCACTATTCACCCCCTATATCCATTTTAACTGCCACCTGGCTCAAACAGCACATTCTGGATCAGGAAATCCTACCCACAGGATACAATATCCACAGAAAATACAGAACCCTCAAATGCAGTGGAGGATTAGCAATAATATATAAAGACCATTTAAAATTAGAACATCTGAACATCCACCCCCGAGTTATTTCAAACATGGTAATACTAATCACCTGTCTTCAAATATACCCTCATAAGAATATCATCATTATAGCCATCTACCTTCCCCCTGGCAACAACCATCTGCAATTGAAGATCTACTAAGCTGGTGCTCCTCAACACTAAGACAAGAAACTATTATAATGGGTGATTTTAACCTTGACTGGGACACTACTGGCTATAATAATCCCTCTAACCATATAAACCTCTATGGCTTTAACCAGTTAATTCTCAATCCAGCTAGGGTTGACAAACATACTATTAAACATTTCATCCGACTGGTCCCTTACTAATTCAAATCCAGACTCTTATCTCTCTGGATGTCTTCTGGACAGCCTGAATGATCATCTACCAACCTACCTCATAAAATAACACTCCATTAACTCTAGAGAAATAATATACAAACTTATCCACGACAAAACAAACTTTACTCCAGAAACCTTTACCTCACTTCTCCAACAAGTCAACTGGTCCCCCTTAAAACATCTCCACCTCAACCAAGCAGTTCAGTACTTCAATGAAACATTTCTCACTATCTTAAATAGACTTGCTCCCCTTAGAAGAGCATGTGTAAAAGCCAGACACATTCTCTGG
Source organism: Protopterus annectens (assembly GCF_019279795.1). Classification (NCBI taxonomy): domain Eukaryota; kingdom Metazoa; phylum Chordata; order Ceratodontiformes; family Protopteridae; genus Protopterus; species Protopterus annectens. The sequence goes on along the minus strand of NC_056735.1, from coordinate 1,657,805,958 downwards.
CTTTCTGCTGACACAAAAATTCTCCTCAAACAAAGAGACAAAGTATGGTATAATCAGACCCTCTTATAAACCTCAACCACCCTACAAAACTACTGACAACTTCGTAATTTAGCAAAAAAACAAATCAAGCATGACAAAAAACAACACTATATGACAATCCAAACAACCCAAGGAAATTCTGGCGTACCATTAGCCAACTCCTAGAACCTGACGAGGCCACTAACCCTAGTCCAAATATTACAAACTCCCATGACAACATTGTCACGCAATTTAACAATCATTTTGTAAACTCTGTGCTATCTCTACTGAAATACAAAAACAATTCTCAATTATCTCTACCCACAAATCTTGATAAAAACGCTAATTCATTCACTATTCAGCCTATACAAACTCATTACATAAAAAAACCTCTATCCAGACTCAAATGCTCTTTCACTGGTGCTGACCATCCTCCCAATAAATACCTTAAACTAGCCGCAGGTGCTATTGCTTACCCTATATCCATCCTTATAAATTGGTCTATTACCGAGCAATATGTTCTATTAATATGGAAAGTGTCTCATGTAATCCCTCTTCACAAAGGTGACACCTACACTGATTTTTCTAACTATTGGCCTATAGCCATCCTCTCCCCTCCAGCAAAAATATTGGAAAAATGAATTCACTCACAACTTCTCAATTAGCTCCTGAAAAACAACCTTTTTTTATCTCCCCACCCAACACAGCTTCTATCCTAAACATAGCACAACAACTTCCCTAATTAGCTTCAAAAATACAGTAAACCAATATAGGAACAATGGATTACTTACCTACTCTATATTTCTTGAGCTATCAAAGGCTTTCAATACGGTATCCTATGAAAAACCTATCCTTGAACTAGCCTCTCTTACTCTCTCTCATTCTACCCTTACCTGGTTTATCTGTTTACTTAACCAACCATCAAGAAGCAGTCAAATGGCAAAACCAATTATCCTCTTCTCTCATTATCTCTGTCAGTGTACCCCAAGGTTCCATTCTTGGTTCCCTCTTTTTCACCATATTTACAAATAGACTAAGCTCAGCCACCCAACATGCTACATTGGTTCAATATGGGGATGACTCTTCCCTATATGGTCTGCTCCATCACTACCTGGTCTACTCAACAAAACCCAATAATACTTTCTGGACACAGAAAAATACCGTGATAACGCACAACTAAGTCTTGACGTTTCAAAAACAAAACTTATGCTTTTCTCCAGAAGTACAAAATTCACAGACACTGCTACTGTCACCATTTACTCATCTAATAATATCCTTATTGAACCCATTGATTATACAAAGCTATTAGGAGTCACCATTGACAAAGACCTCACATTTGATAAACACCTGTCCTTAACTGTCAAGAAAGTGCACTTTAAATTAGGCTCCCTGTACAGAGTAAAGTCCTTTCCAACCAACTCCACCAGACAGGCCATCTGCAGAACTCACCTTCTATCCACCCTATTATATACCTCACCGATTTTCACTAACTTAAGAAAATACAACTTAAACGAACTAGAATCCTGATACTACAAAGTAGCCAGATTTGCTCCAAATCAACCTGCAAGAACCCATTACTGTAAGGTACTACACCAACTCAACTGATTAGAACTCCCAAACCTTCTAACCTTTAACCAGTTAGTTCTAACTCATTCTACCATTTACTACCCGGACAACTGCCCATCTTTAAGCAACCTAGTTCAGCCTTACTCTATAGTAGAACACTGAGGTCTTCCAATAAATTGCTTTTGAAGGTCAACAAATCCAACAATAGCTACAGGGATTCACTATATTCATACAAACATGCCAAAACTTGGAGTGATATACCTCAAAATATACTTAACACACATAATACTCACAAGTTCAAACAACTACTTAGAGAACACCTTAACAACACTTGGCTTTGTTCCTGCACTACACCTGATTAGCAGTTCTAAATATACCCATTACTTTGTTTTCCTCCCTTTACTTAATCTACCTTCTTCTTGAATCTCTCCCCTTACTTTCACCATCCCTTAACCTCCTTTTTCTGTCCCTCAGTTACCTGGTGACTTTCTTTTTAAAAACCATTTGACTGTATGGTTCTCAAACTAAAATGAGTAATACTTGGGTATATTTATGTAATAATTGATCAAAATGTTTTTCTGTTTGGTCAAAAAGTGTATTAATGCTCAATGTGTTAATATTGTTTTGATTTGTTATTTTTACCATTATAATGTTATATTAATTTCTTTTTCATATATTTTTGTTCTGCTTGCACTATGTTTATGTAAAGACCGTTTTGCTATGTTTACATGGTATTTCGTGGAGCTTTTCTCCCTGGGCCTCTTGCTGAAAACGGGCCTTCATAGACCCAGTTGGACTTTCCCGGTAAACAAATGGAAATAAATAAAAAATAAACAAAACCAGGGATCAAAGCAGAGAAAAGACAGTGTTAGTCATGAGGAAAACTGCATCCTCATGGCAGCCCTTAGAACACATGGCAAACATCTTTTTGGGAAAGAGGACACAAACAAGCTGAGAGGGAAAATGCCTGGAATCAAATTGTTATGGATATTAATGTGGTCAGTGGAAGGAACTGTACATTAAAACAGTGAAAGAAAAGGGCAAATGATGCGGTAGGACATGTTAGAGCCAAGGTGAGGCAGAATGCAATTGCCCATAACAATATGGGAGAGTGACTGCCAACACTTATCCCTTTAACAACAGATGAGGAATACTTCCTGTCTATTTGTGTCAGACCTGGTATTCCACCTGTTTCTCAGGAATATTCATATAAGGGACTAATCTCTAAGCTTTGGGATTCATTCCCTGCTTTTCCATTGCTCAGATTCTTCTCCAATCAGATCCCTGCACCCTCCTACTAGAGTCTCTAGCTGGCTTTAAATAGCTGACTTGTTGAATGTAATATGTTAAAACAGGAACAATTGGCCACTTGAAACATCAACTAGGTGACTTTATTCCTCCCACAGGGAGGGTATCAGAGAGAGAGAGAGAGAGAGAAAGAGAGCCTCCTAGATCTGCTAGCTAAAGTGATTTTATCCAGACTAGTCTTTTGTAATGTTTCCTCTCCATTCATGGGGATGCCTGTGACATAGAAGAAGAGACTGGAATAATCAGAGATGGTGTGGTCACTGTCTGACACCAACATCTGCAACAGCAACACACATCTGCTCTGGAAGATTGGTTTATAAACAGTAGAGTATATTTATTTAGAGAACTGAATGCTGACATAAGATGATTACATTAAACATATTGCAATTACTATTAACAGGTAAACCTTGCACATCTACAGAGAATGTCAGTGAAGGCAGTGTGCATGCTAAGTGTCTCCCACACCTCCTTACTCAGCATAAAGTTGCGTATGCTACTTCTTTATTGGTAATGCTTTTAAATCATTTTTACAGGGTTAGCAGTGGAAACAAACAGTTCCACCATGCCAATAAATTTGGAGACTATCAGCAGTAAAATAGCTGTCAAAGAATATGATGATAACATAGTGCTATTTATAAGGCAGCCTGAGGAAAGTGGCACGCCGCCCCCAAGTTTAATGTCAGGATCTCACACCCTGCAACATGTTAGTAACTCTGGAGGAAGTGACAGTACATCACAAAGTCAAGCACATGCTGACATTAGGATCACACTTGTACAAGAGAAGAACCCCTGCACCTCTACACCAGTATCTCCAAACCCATACATCTCTACACCAGTATGTCCAAACCTAGATGAACTCTTTCAGGAAGATGGCAGAAATTCAGAGGCAAGAGTACTCATGGTGACACCTTTACAAAGGGGTGCCAGGCATAGGAATCTGTCACAGATACCCCAGGAAACACACAAAGCATTGGCCGCCCAACAGCAAATGGACCATGACACAGGGCTCAGAGCACTGCCACAGAGATTTAGCTGGAAATGGTCATATGTGAGGATATGGTAGAGAGCATGGTAAATGTCCTGATCACACTGATGTGTAGTATGGTGGCACACCAATCATCAGTGGCCACCTCCATTCATACACTAGCTAGGACTTACCAGACTCAAGCAGGAGTCTGTCTTGGAAAGGGAAGAGGATGGGGTACTCTCCAGACATGTGGGGGCAGACCAGAGGAAACTACAAGTGCTTTTCCATAAAATACTGTAATTAGTAGGGGGGGCAAGCAGAAGAGACTTCATGCAGGCCATGTCAGTGTTCATCTACACCTAGCAGAACCTATTATTTGAGATCCCAGTCATGGGCCGGCACTGTCAGAGCACTGTCTGCAGGATCACCTGCATCAGGTAGGTCATGACATTGGAACAACTCACAATCCAGCTCGCATGACAGGCCCTCTTCAAAATCACTTGCACCATTACCTAGCCTATCTTGAGATGTATATGGCACATTTGACTTGGACCTCCTGTGACTCAGGTGCAGCATTTGTTTTACTTACAATTTGACCTTCACACTCACATGTTAGAGTTTAACTTGAAGAGACATGAGAAACTGAAGAAAAAAAGGACAGAGAATTAAATTCACTTTTCAACTGCATACATTTCATTCCTTTAGTGGTACTGCTAATAACCTCATTGAACTGTGAAAAGAAAACTGCATGTCATAACATGAAATTGTAGTGATTAATAACAATAATGCTCTGTGCATTACCATTGTTAGATCTGACAGTTACCTACAAATAAAAGTAGTAAGACACAGTTTTTCAGGGAAACACTAATAAGAAAATTACGGATTAAAATGAGTATTCTGCTAGGTAAACAAACACTGCTGACACACCACCTTCACCACTGTATAAACAATACTTTTTTGTCTCTGAAACTACAAATGATAATGCATGACAAAATGAAATATTCTGATGTGCAGTAACTTAACAGACAACATAGTTCAAAATGAGGAAACATTGCACAATATATAAAAAAATATGACACATTTTTATTTAGAAGCAAGGTATAAACTCATGTAAAGTACTGAAGTTACACTGTTTACTAATTCTTCCACTTCAGGACATTGAGTACATGCATACTTAGGTACACTACCTGTGCAGAATGCATTGTGCAAAACAGTTAAAAATTTACTTATTTCTTGTATGATGCCTTATGATAAGCATGACTTTTAGAAACAATAATATGATTACCTGCTCTAAAATTAATTATTTAAGGATGAGAAGGAATGTCTAATGAACAGTGACAGTAGACCATGCACTTCATAGTATAGCCCTCACATATATTTGCATGCATCTGTTATACTCTATGTGTTTTGTACAAGAAAGGACCACTAACTTGAATGTTATGGTCTATAGTTCTGGACTAGACACTGCCAATTTACATGTGAAGTTGTATGCTGTGCACAAACCTGCCACATTGGGTCCCTTACTGCTGCTGCTGACTGGTTACAATTAGTCATAGAAGAACTGGAACTGGGAGCTGCAGTGACAGCATGGGGTCACTTCACAATCAGTTCCATGCATTATCATGTTGTGCAGAACACAACATGCAGTAAATATCCTGCATCAGGAGCTGGGTCATATTGAAAGGTACCCCAGACTCATCCAGGCACTGAAAATGACTCTTCAGGAGGCCAAATACTCTCTCGATGACAATACGTGCCTGGGACAGGGCTGTGTTGTAGCTCTCTTCTACAGCTCCACTTTGATTTCTCACTGCTGTCATGAGCCATGGCTCCAGTGGATATCCATCATCACATGAAAGAAAAAAACAAGAGAGCGAAAAGGGGGTGAGACAAAATAATAAAAAAAATGGTTTATTATTCTGCAAAATATTTTAATATGACTACTTTAATAAAAAAAAATATATATATATATATATATATATATATATATATATATATAAATATATATATATATATATATATATATATATATATATATATATATATATATATGCGCACACACACACACACACACACACACACACACACACACACACACACACACACGTATGTATTTTTCTTCTCACAAACAAGAAGACCACTAGGCATGCTAACATGCAGGAAGAGGTGGTAGAGTGAGCTAGTGTGCCAGATATGGGAATCATGTGCATTGACAGGATCCTGGGCATAGAAACTGGTGATGCATACCCATGCAACACACATACTACCTGCCAATTAATGGAATGGTAATCCTTTCTGTTGTGGTACTGCTTTTCTTGTGGACCAGGAGGGGCCTTAATTGCAACATGGGTGCAATCTACCACAGTGAATAACTCAAGGAAATATGCCAGCCCATAAAAGGCACACATAGTTCTGGCTTGGTCTTGATGTGACACCAGGAAATAGATATATTGATCCACAAGCTGAAATCTAGGAACTGCAAAAGTATCCTTAAGTCAGAAGCCTGTGAGATACTGAACATGTCTCCAGTCTACTTTTGGAAGACCATGCATTCCCCCACTGCCCCTCTGGGCAGTATACATGCTCACTAAGACCATTATAATATCCCCATCAACAATGAACCTATCATGTATCTGGGACTTTATTTTCTCTCTCTGCACCAGTAGAACTGGTTTGATACATATCAATCTGGATGGAGGTGTTTTTGCAGCAGCCTGCATGACATGTATTTTTGTTAAGGAGATGACCATGTATTCTCATGGTTTAGCTACTTAACAGTTAAATGGCCATGCTAGAGACTTGTGATTATATGAATATCCTTTGCTGCTTTCAAAGGCCAGAGTAATACATAGTCTTTCCAAGCCGCAGAATTCACTTGTCTGCGGTGGTTTGAACAGGCAAGAATTAGAAACTGTGCTCTTTTTAACACCACCCACAGCAACAACTGGCAACACATCCATTTTTTAATTGGAAAAATAATTGTCTATGTAGGTCATGTTGACATAATGCCTGCAATATACACAGTAGAAGCAAGTTACATAAAGTTTGGTCTTTATTAACTACTAGGTAATAAAAAATAAAATTTATAAAAGCAAGATGTTTAAAATAGATTAGAGCTTACAGTCAAAATTTTTTACAAATGGATAATTATGGTATGTAACTAGAAGGCTGCTAACTCATATTCTGTTCTTTTCATTTTTATGACATGTCTTTTGTCTTGTGTCAGAAATGGCTGACACTTTTGTCCAAAGGGATTAATGGCAAAATAATGCAATGTAATTATAAACATACAATGGAATTCTTTCATCAGGCATTATATGTGTCGTGTCTGTATAGATTCTACATTAAAAGAGCTTTAACAAAAGTAAATATTAGAAATTAGCCATATGAAAAAAACGCAAATAATGCATGTGAACAAAAAAGTGCAGCCAAGTGCAGTTAATATTTAAGAAGGTTAAAATGATTAACATCAGCGCATTTTTGGCACAATAAAACAGCTGCCACAGATATTAATTTTTAATCATCTATGAATGGGTCTTTATTTCTATCAATGAACGCAGCCTTTGAGCAAAAATCTTTCAAAAAGGGTATGTACACAATAAACATTGGGTAATGTGAAATGATTAGATATGACTATTGTTTTTCTCTTGCTTGCTAGAATGCTTTTAAAGTCTGAAAGGTGGACAATATAAGTACATTCACTGTCTCCCTGTCTCCCTTATCCCATTTGTACAACCTAGTATAGCTTGCATTTACCAGTACCAGAGACTGACTCCCACAGGTTATCCACTGCAACAATAAATGTTAAACCTCTTGTGGTCAATAAAATAAAGTACAAGATGAAGTAAAAAAGATTCACGTACAATAATTATGTACTTCACTCCAAATGCTTTCTTTAATCAGAGCACATTAATGTGTTTTGAAGGAGTTGTGGGGTATGGGACAGTTACTGGTCAGAATGTTTATCAGTGAAAACATCATATGCCTCGGTGTTATGAGGGAAAACCACAACTAACTAATGACTTGGTTCTAATACTAAAACTGGCTTCAAGTTACAATTGAGAAATGTCACATTATTTTGTATCAGTCATGTAAAATATATACATAAGCTTATTCGTAATCATGATGATAATTTTGCATGGCAAAAGCAAAATCTCATTTTCATAGACAAAATAAAAAAGAAATTCCAGATCAACAATATGATACCAAGCACTGTGAAAGTTTTCAATAGTTTGGTATAAAAACATTTCCAGTTAAGATGGAGATGAACAGTTGTCTGCGACATGTGTACTTAACATTTACCCACCTTTCTAATACATAGCTATACCAGTGATGAGAAAGACAGTGAGTATCTAACAAACTGTTACATTTTAGTTGCAGCTTGTAGCAATGCAACAATAATCAAGCTGTTACCAAGGTCGTCAAAAGAGGACAGAGTGTTTATGACCTGTGCTGCTGTAGTTGAATAGGGGGCTCTGCTGAGCACCCTATTCAACCACAGTCTAAGTACAGGCTTCATTCCAGCAGAGTGGAGATCTGCCATTGTCAGCCCCTTGCACAAAGGTGGTGCCACTACTAACCCTGGAAACTATCATCCCATTAGCTTGAAAAGTCTGATCTGTAAAGCCATGGAGCATCTTATTATGGTCTCATAAACAAGAACATAGGCAATCTCCAAGCACTTTACCCCACCCAGTTTGGATTTGTTAAGGGCAGATCTTGCCAGTTGAACCTGGTTGACTTATTTGAGACTGTCACCAAGGCCCTGGATGAGGGAAAGTCAGTACATATAGCTTACCTTGACTTGGCCAAAGCCTTTGACACAATCCCTCACTTGGGCATCATCGAAAAGATAACACAACTGGGCACAAAACCCTATCTCATCAGGTGGGTGGTCAACTAGCTCACTGATAGAACCCACCAGGTGGATCCCAAGGGATCTGTCTTGGGACCCCTGCTGTTTGGTATCTACTTCTCAGAGGTCCAGACAAAGATAAAAGGCCTGTGGCTGACCAAGTTTGTGAACAAATGTAAGTTGGGTGCTGACATTGACTCCCCAAATGATGTTAACATACTGCAAGAGGGTCTCACAGCAACAAATGACTGGTGCCAAAGTCATAGCCTTAAGTTAAATGCAAAAAAATGTGTTATAGCATTTGGCAAAAACGCAGCCCCTGCTGATTACCACATCAATGGCAATCCCCTAAGCACACAACCTGTGGTGATAGACCTGGGTACTCAAGTTGACAACAATCTCACATTCAAACATCATGTAGCGGCAGTGGTCAGAAAAGCCTTTTACTTGGTTCATCTCATCAGTAAAGGGATTGCATCCAGAAAAAAAGAGGATATTATCTCTCTGTACTCCTCCCTCATTAGGCAAATAATTGAATATAACACCTCATTTGGTATGTACCTCTCCAAACACCTACACAAATTGGAAATGCCACAGAAATACCTCACAAAGAGAATTCATGGTCTTCAACACCTGTCCTATATGGTCAAGCTCAAATCATTGTCACTCTACTCTGTATCATACAGATTGCTCAGAGGTGATGTGTGTCTTGCCTACATGGCAATATCTGTACCTTCCCTACTAGAGATGCTTTATATCCATAAGTCTAACTCCTCGCATATTACTTGCTTCAAAGGTCTAAATCTAATATGCAATATCAACAAAACCGGCTGGAGAGACAGGTTTGTTTCCTAGAGGCTGCCCCATCTCTGGAATAAACTTCCCTTACATGTCAAACAGAGTACCTTGCTGACCATCTTCAAGTGCAACCTTGATGAGTGGATATGAAACCACAAATTTGTCCCCGGGGCTCCACCTGTGTCCCTCATTGACAGGGGTAGCAGGTGCTGATTGAGGTTTCTTTTTTGGGGGTAAACTCTTAGCTAGGCTTGTAAAGGCCTCATGACCATTAGCCTATTAACCTCCTATGATCCTATGACCCTATGATCAACTCAATCAATACCACCTTCATACTGATTTACATGCATAGAGCCACCTTCATATTTACATACATAGAGCCAAGCACAGTACAAGAAAATCAGAACAAAACAGATTATAAAACAAATATCAATGTCTGGGACTGACATCTATAGTTGACACATAATGTAATAAAATGATTATAAAGTAAAACTGAACTCAAAAGATGCACTTTGAATGATCTTTTAAACCCCTATATGTCTGAGAATCATGTGAAGAATGGCTCACTAAGCTATTGGCCTGCTTATCCTACGCACATAAAAAGGAAATAAAAAAATATTTGTACAGGCAATTAAACCTAAAGTATTCTACAAGACGGCTTAATTCTATTCAATAGTCAGTTTCAGTATGCTAAATGTAGCAGGTGCCTTAAAGGGCATCTTGAAACATCATAAAGTGGTACTTTCCCTAAGTTGAAGTGTTGATGAATTCCAGAGGCAAGGCACCTGGAAAAAACGGTGCACGTCTTCAGTCACCCCTGACACTGTCAGGATCACTAGCCATCCTGTGTGGGGTAACCAGAATGGATCAGATGGCTGACAGGAGACCAACAACTCTTTTAGGTAAGAAGGAGCTCTATTAAAAAAACGATGCATGAATAGCAAAATCTTATTAATGGCCCAATGGGCAATTTGGAGCTATCACAAACATAGAAGAATTAGAGTATTTTTGATTAAATTCTGATAAACTCGAGTTCTGTAACTGTTAAAGCTCTTAAAATTTACAGTGGCTATCCTCAGAAAATGGAATGACAGTGAATCATTAGTGCTGAGATCATAGCTTGTTTAAATACTGACTGATCCAACCATTGACGCATTCTCTGGTGGAACAGAATGCTTCATTTTGGCAATATTCTTTTACATGACAATAAGAACAACTAACAACAATTGTCACTTCATCCCTAAATGATGTCTATCAGGAAATTGCTGCCAGTTTCTTCAACTAACATAAACTCCTGCCTACTCCACCCATGACAAAGTGTAGTAACAGACTATAAGGCAGCAGGGATAGTGAAAGCCTCAGCCTTGACAACTGAGTTTCAAATAACCTTTTCTCATCCATGAGAGGATAGCAGCCAAACTACCTCCAAACAATGAGTAACCTGCACACATATTACAGGAGAAAGAGAGGTGCAGCTGAGTGCTGTCAACAGAAGAAAAGTACTGCTACCCTCTTCTTTGAATCCTAAATGAAGTACACAGACAGAAACCAACCATGGATCTAAGGTGGAACCTTACTGGACCTTAAATTGTTCTGTTTGAATCACAAAAGTAAGAGGAGAACAAATTGAGTACAATGGCTAAGACACAACAGTTGGAGCATAAAGACACTTTAAAGTCCCATTGTCACCAGTGTCAGATGCAGCTAAGAGAACAAGGACAATATGCTGAATAGCAATATTAATTGTTCACCATTAGGATGCCATTAACTGCCCCAGTAATTGTGGTCTTAGTACTCTGTACAAAAATGAATCCAGACTGATAAAGAACAAGGTAACCTTGGGAAGCTAAAAAATTGTTCAAGTTGGACATAATCTACTTCCATAGTAAAACTGCTAGCACCTGGTAGGTCAGAGTTAAGATGGAAATTTTCTAGGCAGTGACTATCACAAGATAAGTGATGCAACTTTACGATTAAGCTGCAATACATGTTTGGTTATGTATATCCTCTCTGCATTTGCTGATAGGTTGTCTAAAATAAAATACAATTCTCATCTATTCCTTTATATATATTTGGGTGGGTGTGTCTGTGTGTATGTGTATGTGGGCATGTATGCATGTGCATGTCCATTTTATAGCTAAGTGCAGAATTATTCTTTTAGTTAATGCTATACTTTATATGGTAAAAGAAGTGAACACCATTAAAGGTTATAGTACTTTTCAGTTGTCGGAGTTAAGAAGAAATGAATCTGCCTGTAACTTAAGAAAGATTTAAGTAGCACTTTGACCCTTTTCTTTTTCACAAGAAACGGAGGTCCAACTTTTCTGAAATAAAAGCCAATACCAAAGGACTCTGTCTGACTATGCTTAGAGATAAGTACAAGCTAGTAGCAATCATTGAATCCACAAATGACTTAGCCATCCTACAGAAAGGTTTGTCCCAAATTAATAACTGGGAACAAAATAATGGACTGAAATTATATGCCAAGAAATGTATTATTATATTGTTTGGGAAATCAGCTACCCCACCTAACTACCACATTGACAATATTCCCCTAAGGGTTGACCCAGTTGTTCAAGATTTGGGAAATTAAGTGAATCTAACTTTGGACCAGCATGTGTTCATTGTTGTAAGAATGTCCTTCTATACTGCACAGCTTATAAACAAAGGGATTGTGTCTAGTTCCAAGGATGTTATTGTCTTCCTTTACTCTCATTAGGCCATTCAGTCATTGAATATAATTCCCTCTTTGGCATATGTCTACCCAGACACATGGAACAACTGGAAAGCCCACAGAGATGCCATATTAAAAGGATACAAGGCCTAAAGAGTAGTCCTACTTGGACTGACTCAAAGCCCTGTTAGTATTTTCAGTATCCTACAGACTGCTAAAAGGTGACCTGTGTCTGGCATACAAGGCATCCTCTGACCCAACACTGATGGATTTATTGCACATCAGCAAGTCAAATATTGATTCATAGGAGTCACTGAGTGCCACTACTGGTGATAAAGAAAGAAGAAAGCTTTTTGGTAACAACAATTTAATATCAGAGAAGGCTATGATACATGCAGAGCCAACACAATTACAGGTTTGCAGATAAGAGAGCATATAACGGAATTTCGTTATTTGCAGTTTTGAAATTTAGATGAATCCAACTCTTTGTGATGTTAAGGACTTTAACACACCAGACCTATTTTTTAACAGTTTCTTCTTTAAGTTCTTGTAAATTCATATTCATTGCTTCAGAAGTGCTCTTTATCCATCTTAGCCTCTGTCACTCTCTTCTTCTTTGCCATTGCCCCTTCCCAGCATCAGTGTCTTCTCTTGTGACTCTCATCTTTGCATTATATGGCTGACATTTTGGGTTTTAGTTTTAGTATGAGGCCTTTCAGCAATCATTTTGACTTTATTTTCTTATGTATTGACCGATTTGATCTTCTTGCAACCGATGGAATTTTTTGTTTTTCTTCAAAAAGTTTTTTTTATTTTTTTAACTTCTAAACAGAAGTCCATTTAATAGAGTTGTAAATAGCAACAATACAATTGTAAAGAAAAGAAAATAGTCTTTTTTCCATGGAAAAAAAATATTTACAATATATGCCACAAGCTTCTGAGATATTAACTAAAACAAATTGTGGTATTCCAGAGAGTAAAGTTCAGTATAGTAAGCAGTAATACATGTTACATAAACAATAAACATTTTGAGAAACAATTTCAGCAGGGAGAGTTCTGATGAAATAAATCAATTAGGGATAATACTTTTGTCCAAGGATTCCTGACATGTGTCTTAAGAAATAACCTCCGTTCCGTTGCTTTAGTCTCAGTTAAGGCTACTTCTTTTAAGGAAGATAAAAATTCTTCAAAGGATTGTGATGAAATTGATCTCCAGTGCTGAATGATACTCTTCCTTTCTACTGCCAAAATGTTCCAAACCAGGCAGAGATTCTCATTATACAACTTGCGAATGGCATTTATATTAAACACAACTAAAAACCTAGTTAAAGAAAAGAATCAAACCATCGAGCTTTCATAAAACCTTCTATCGAATCCCAAAAATTTTTCAAAGAAGAACAGTTAAAAATATATGCATCCAATATGCATTACACATCTTGGTACACCTCCAATATTTCATTGTGCTGTTTTTATTTATTTTCACCATTCTATATGCAGTTAAGAAAGAACCGTATAAAATTTTCCAAGTAAATATACACCAATGATGAGACCAGGATGTATTTTAATAGAATTTAATATGTGGGATTTCTGTTCTTGATTAAGTAAAGGGTTATGATCCAGTATTATATGTTTTCAATATGTTACATTTAAATTAGTGTTGTACTCTATCAGAATTTTATATAATTTAGAGATAATCCCCCAGATTCACGAAGCTCTATGCAAGAATAAGACTATTCTTGCACAGAGTGATTCGGGTCCATTTAGAACAGCAGCGCTCCTTCCATATTCATGAAGGCACGCTGCTGTTTAATCTACATAGACATGAACTGTAAACTAGTGCAAGAGGCATGTCCAAGTAGTGCAAGGACACTAAATATGCTCCCTGCACTCAGAAAGTGCCACACGGCACTTTCTAAGCTGAACTGGCATAATATTAAAGCTTTGCTCTAATATTATTCCAATATTTCGGTGTCCTTAGACACCGAAATGAAAAAAAAAGATAATTTCAGTGTCTGTGGACACTGAAATAAAAACAGCAGCAGGAAAGCATTGCAGGGGGTGTGTGCCAGGTTCTGTGACACACCCCCTGCATTGCTAAAGTGCCGTATGACACTTTTGTAACCTGCTAAAGCAGGAACTGTGTTCCAATGCATGCATAATGGGGGATAAATCCCCCAAAAGTGGAAAAGCACAAGCACTGCCCCACAGAGAAAGTTGATAGATAACAGGTAATGCATCAGTATGAATCACGTAAGGGTAGAAGTCTGAAAGCAATGTATGCCAATATTCCCTCACAGCAGTGCATGTTAACAAAGGCACAAATGATGGGGGGAATAAATACTACATTAGGGACATGCCTGAAAAATTGCCCTCACACAGTTAGAAAGTTGATAGATAACAGGATATGTATTAGCAGGAGTCCCTAAAGGATAGAAGCCTGAAAGCCAAATCAATATCAGTATTTCACGATTGCAGTCCAAAGTAGTTGCCAGAACACCACAATACACACCCATATAACCAAATAAAATAATAATATATACTTTTTTACACTAGCCTAAGGAATGTTTAGGTGTAGCTAAATGGGCGTGCACATTATGGTCGTCAGTTTAGCATAGTTTAAACATCCCATAGGAGCTAAATGCAAATAGACAGGTGAAAATTCGAAGCTGAGTTAGTGTAATAGTTAGAGTTGCAGCTTTCTATGTAGGTATTCACAGTTTGAGTCCCAAGACAGGCAACTTATTTTCCTATGTGAAAGTAGAGTTAAAATTATTTTAGTAAACTTAAATTATGTAGCAACTCTTTTTTTCTCATCCAGGGTAGTTCTAAAGCAGTTCTAAAAGTGAGATGTCAGTGTAGAAAAGATGTGAAACCCCCATATAAAAGTGCCTCATACAGTATAGTCACACAAGAATATAATTTAATGAAAGCACATAGGGAGATGTCATGGAAGGTAAATGTAAAATTATAATGTGTATATAAATATTATTTTATAATAATAAATTACAAGTATAATATGCTTAAATGTGCCTTAATCACTATGTATCCACCAGACTTTGTTCTGCCAGCAACAAAATAGTCAGCCCTGACAAGTCTCGAATCCTGGATGCTGTCCTCTACAGTCACAGCAAAATGCCACTACCCCATCTGAGCTGTGAAAAACTATAATGCTTTAACAAACATATCATGCATTCTGGTCATTTAACATTAATGAAAACAACACCAGTCCCAACTGTCAAACCCATGACCCTGAACACTGAAGTCAGAAGAATGCACCACTACACCATCTGAGATACAAGAATGAATGTTGCTTTTTCAAACGTATCATGCAATAAAGGCATACAACATTAGGGAGAAAGATTTGTGGAACCATTCATGTGTTGTATATAGACATACACATATATATATATATATATATATATATGAATTCACTTTACAAGCTCGAGATACCAAAATATCGAATTTCCATATCTTGAGACTGTAAAGTCGACAATTCACAAAACCGAAAATCCACTTACTCACAGCACAAATAACTGAATTAACACCTCCCACAGCAATTCTGTACATATAGCTTCCGTCAGCAGTAGCTGGGTCTATGGAGCACTCCAGGCAGTATGGCTGAGAGGCAATACCCTGCGTCAGGAAGTTTAGGCACGATTTACAAAACGGGTATATCACAAAAAGGGAAAGCGGTGCTGCTACAACAAGGATATATTATGAACCTAGAAAGAGCCCTGAAAAATAAAAAGTACTAGTGTTGCAAGTGGAAAGTTGACCAGCAGTGTAAAGGCAGGGCAATTATGATGACTTGTGCAACTGGAGAAGAGTTACTTAAAACTGTCCAGCATAATCATGCAGGGGATCCTATTGAAGTTGCCAGGTACAAGGTATGTTCAGAACTGAAACACAGGGGTGAAGTGTCAAGGGATACCCTGTGTTTGCTAGTGAATGACACTCTCACCTCCACATCTGTAGATATAATCCCTAACCTACCTCCACAAAAATCACTATTACAGCAAGTTGGGAGGGTGAGGAGGAAAGACATCAGACATACTAGCAACTCCACCATGCAGGATATAGATGTAAACCTCTTCCCCACAAAAATAGGGGTATTTGTAG
This sequence comes from Protopterus annectens, assembly GCF_019279795.1. NCBI lineage: Eukaryota > Metazoa > Chordata > Ceratodontiformes > Protopteridae > Protopterus > Protopterus annectens. The sequence continues at coordinate 1,657,789,653 of NC_056735.1, read as the reverse complement.
AAAAGAGGATTGTTGATACTAGCACAGATAACACAGTAATTGTCTTTACTACTGTCAGTAACCTATACAATCTCAGCAACACTACAATATGGTTGATGGACAGCATGTTTTTCTATAAGGGCATCATCTGTTGTCAACTTTACAGTATACATGAACTAGTCAAATACGGTGGCTATAGAAAATCTGTGCTGTTATTATTCTGTTTGATGAGTAAAAAATCATTAACGGCGCATAATTATATGTGGCACTGTGTTTCTCAGCTGCTTGCAGGACATGGCTTTGACACCTCTCTCCGTTATGTGCTGTCAGATTTCAAAATAGCGGCTATTAAACGTATCAAATCCAATATTAATGGTGTTACATCTAAAGGCTGTATGTTCCACTTTGGCCAGAATATCTGGCGAAAAGTACAACAGTTGGGTTTGGTGTCTCTTAAAAATACTGATTATAACTTTCAGTTAGCAGTCAAGTGTTTGGTAGCAATGGCTTTCCTGCCTCAGGAGGAGGTTTTACCAGCATTTGCACTGCTGCGGGAGTCCTTCTCTGCAGAAGGAAGGGAGTAGATACAGTACTTTTCAGACTTGTATGTTCTTGGCAAATGTAGGAAATTTACTGCACATACCATGTCTCAATGTAGATTCCCACCCCTTTTTCCTGTTGAGTTCTGGGATGTGTTTGACTTAAATGCCTTGTTTCTACCCCGGATGCAGAACTCCTTGGAGGCCTGGCATCATAGACTAAAATGTTTATTAGTAGCAAGAGCTACAGAATTGGGTATCTTGATGTCAACACTGGCCAGGGAGCAGGATCGGGTAGAAGAACTCAGGGTTCGGATGGCTGGTGATTGTCCGCCTTTGCCAAAAACACGGCAGGTAGTCCGGATACATTCACAGTTTGACCATATTCTAAATAACAGAGGATCTTATGATACAGTGGGTTTCTTGAGAGCAATTGCACAAGTTATAAAAGTGTGACCCATGCACATTACAATCTGCGTGCTTACTATTCCTATTCTTCAGCAGTACAGGATATTCTCTGTGACTGCTGTGGTCTAACAGTGTGCCTAGTGAGCGATTGTGCGACTTTATGTACGTGTCACAGTGATGAAGTTCTTACAGTGACGAGGAGTGTTGACAGCACATGAAGTGGAGAATACCTGTGAAGTCTCTCGATTAGTGGATGGTGCATTATGTATTTGCTGGTGATATCTTTGGAGTTGTGAAGGTGATGGGAAGTATTTGGAGCACATCCACTAAATAAAAGAAGTGTTTGGAGCACATATAGTAAATAAAGGTTTTCGCAAACCTTGATTTTAGATATTTTGGGGTTTCAATATTCTGAGTCTCAAGAATTTGTACTTTCGGTTTTGTTCATTGTCAACTTTACAGTCTTCATATACTGAAATTTCATATTTCAGTATCTCGAGCTTGTAAAGTGAATATATATATATATATATATATATATATATATATATATATATATATATATATATATTTATATATGTCTGATGAAACATATATATATAAAAAGATAGAGTCATAATATAGATATACATATATAAAAATAAAAAGGAAGGAAAAATATATATATGTATGTATTTAACATGCAGTGCAGTTGTACCTCAGAACCATCCCTCAACCTGTTAGTGCAAGAAACCTGTACAAAGGCTGTAAAAGGGGGGGTGGACCACATATAGTGACATATCTCAAATATTGCTGTTCCAAATGAAGACATTTGCGCCAGCAACAGGGTGCATTTCAGTACACAATTACTGAAGGATATGGGGATGGAAACTGAAATGTTATGTCATTATTTACTGACATAAATTCTTGGATCATCACCATGATTTACCAGACAAATACAAATAAATTGTGGAACTGAACAAAAGTATGGGCCAAACATCTGACATTCTGTGAAAATCCTGGCAGTGGAGAGGTATGCTCAGAACCCCATTGTGCAATGAATCTGGACCATGCCTGACAAAGTGGGGGGACAAAGACCTAAAAACAGGGACATATCCAAAATATGTCAGTAGATAAGCTAAGAAAGTTGATGTAGTAACAATGTATGTCCTAACATATATCGACTGAACTATCAAATTCCAGGATTCAATTGCTTCTCATTAGTTAGTGACCTCAATCTCCACATCATCCCACTGATGTGTCAGGAATATACAACACTTATGGGGAGCAGACCAAAGATATTGCCCAGACAACTGGACATCCTACGAATATGTGGACATACAACATTAGGGAAACTACACTGAGCTACCGAGCAATTTCCAAACTACAATCAGACTGACATAACACTACGCAAGTCCAGCTCTGGGGCTGTACATATGCATTAGCAAATATAATAGGCACGACAGGGATGTAACAATAGTGAAAAACAGACACTGGTGTGAAAGTGCATACCCCCAAACAATTGCGCCACAGTCACAGCGACATACCAGTAAGCAAACTGAACACAACAGTATAATGACTGTGTGAGCAACAAAATACCGTTTGCCACTCACACATCACCCCTACATATACTGCCCCAAGTCACTGTGCAGTGGGACTCTTGAGGTGTTATGTGACATGTCACAGTCTGCATGTACAAACATATACAGGTGATAGGGAACCAGAAACCGGAGCAGCATGCACAGTAAGATAGAAAGGGTCCATGACACTCACATGTACCCCCTTCCCTACACAGCCCAAATAAATGTACATACTACACTGCTACACAATCCTGACAGTCTTTTAACAATGGGCAGACATACACAGACCTCTCAAATGTACAGTTTCCCAGAGAATGTATAGACACAGGACTCATATCTATGGCCACTTACTTGTTACATGTCTGGGGGCCTATGACATCACTGGGATGATAAAGAACAAAAAGTAAAGGACTCCTTCCACTAAACGTACCGCCATAAAATCCAAATAATAAATCCAAAAGTGAGGCAAGTACTACCACTCTGTATATGAAGCAACTTCACTTTATTAAAACAATAAAAGCAGTATCATAAGCTCTTTCGGGTAAATCCCTTCATCAGATGATAAAATATTAGTAAAAACATAATATTTAATATAGTACAACACAGCCAATAAAAATCAATAAATTACCCTCCTTTTTGCTAGAGCTGGTTTTAAAGGGACAACCTCATTTAATCCTGGGGATTTGTCAGCTCCTAGTCTAAGAATCCATTGCCTCTCTTTGTATTCAGTTTCATTATACAAGTCACCCATTCTTTGACTTCTATTTACAACACATATACCCATAAAGGCAAATACATGATCACTATGCAATTCTATATGCTTGTACAGTGCATTGTGTTCTTTTCTTAACCTTATATCTGATACATGCTTAAAAATTCTATCTTTAAGTCTGCAATTTGTTTTTCCTACATAATATGCAGTACACTGTTGACAGTTCACAATATAGACAAAATGTTGTGTGTTACAGTCAGCATACATATTCAAAAAGTAATTATTGTCAGTCCTGGGGTGTATAAAACAGTTCCCTTGTAGAATGTGCTTACAGGCTTTACAATGTAGGCATGGATAAGTTCCCTTCTTCTTAATGACTGAATTTTTAAAATGCATAGGTTCTTGACACAAAATATCTTTTCAGATTTTTATTTCTTTTAAAAATAAATATAGGTTGTGTCCCTACAACACTAGTTATATTCTCATCTGTTAAAAGAATTCTCCAATTGTCTCTAATAATATTACATATACCACCTATATCATTACTGTAAGTTAAACTTATTTTCAAACCTTCATAGGGTTTTTGGACCTGTGCATCTATCTTATTAGGCCATTTTGTACCTCTGTGTAACACTTGACTATGTGTTGGAATACATGTCTAGGGTACATGCTATCATGTCTAAGCATGCTGTTGGCCCAACAAGGCTTCCTATATAGTGAGGTCTCTACCTCCCCATTTTCTTTCTTAATAATACTAACATCCAGGTATTCAATAACTGAACTAGAATAATTCAATGAAAATCTGAAGAAGCTGGTAGTGGACTCTAAATACTTAACAAAGGATGTTAATTCTGATGTGGTGCCTCCCCCCCACAAAAAGAAAACATCATCCACAAATCTATTGTAAAAGAGAAGTTTGTCTTTCCAATCATGTGCTGTCTCAAATATCACCATGTCTTCCCAGTATGCCAGGACTAGGTGAGCATATAGAGTCAGATAGGTAAAGGATGTAGTGCACTCACATCTGCTACTCTCACTACCCAGCCCATCAAACATCTACACACAACACTGCTACACAATCATAGCAGTCTGTGCACAATGGCTAGATAGACATAACTGTCATACATACAGATTTCCACAGAATTACAAGGGTGTGGAACCATAATCCTGGCCACCGCTGCATACCATGACTAGGAGTCTGCCACGTCATTGGCATGATAACTGGAGTGCAGTTGGTAGTTAATGATATACCATACCTCTGCACCTCGTAGTGCAGGACATCTGGACAATGCATCATGTATTTGTGGGACAGGGGCCTGGAAAGAGGGACATATCACACATAATGTTGTTACAAACTGAAAGATTAGCTGGTGTTACATGTGTTGTTGTAACATAACATCCCTGAAGGATATGATATGTGGAACACCAATGGATGTCAGCAGTTACTGACTACAATCCTTACATTATCCTACCAACCCCACAAAAACAGACGGTTGAGGAACAGACCAAGCATAACAGGCAAACATCTGGCCAGTCTGTGGACAACATGCCATTTCAGAGGTATGTCAGAGGCATATCCCTATCACATGTCAAGTCACTCATTAAATGCATGTCCAGATGAACCCTGTCAATCTAGCAACCCTCCATGTGTATAACAGCACTAATGACATACAGTCTGTACACAATTCTGGAGCTCTGTCCTCCAAGTTGTTGGGTTGTCTCCACATGTCCTGTCCTGTGAGATATTTCCACCTACCATCTGTGAAGCTGTAGCCCCCACACCTCCATAATGTCACATGCACAGGCAAGGAAAATGGGTATGACCCAAATGAAGGGTGTCCGATATGTTGGATCTAGCAGCAGTGTCCAGCACCACACCACAATACTAAGTGGACACCTACATACCTTAATGGTCTCAGCAATATCTGACAGGACAACATCAACCCCCTCAAGGTAGGCTGAATGCCTGTGGTGGACAGCAGCAATACACAGCTACCATCATAGATGGAAATAACCACAGGATGGGCCAAGAAGGAGCAGGTGTCTCATTGGAAGCCATGTCACCTCATTCTACACAAGCAAATACGTTCACAGGTGATGTACTCTAAGGCTGTCTTTGAGTGCAAACAGAAGACTCCACCAAGGCCAATCACTAGGCCTTCCACACGTGTGTCTGCAATTCCAGACACAACACACATATCTACTCTGTAGTGGTAGTCAATAACGCCAAATACACATATGCCATGGATACAGGGAAATGGTTGCAGACAGGTGAAGTGTAAACATCACCCCCTGTCCCCACATAGGTACACATGCGCATGTACAGCATCTGCCCCCCTCCCCTCATGATCAGGAAGCAGGTCTGTATTGCCCTCTCAAAGGCAACACACAGAGGTCTCCATAGGCCTGATACAATTTTTGGCTACATCCAACATGAACACAAACATGGGCTCTCAGCCCCATTCTGCAGTGTAATCAAACACAGCCTGAGCACCAGTGTCATTCCATCTGCAAAAAGGACAACCAGAAAGTTGATAGAAAACAGATTATGCATTAGTATTAAAGTTCAGAAGGATACACGTCTGAAACTGAAATGTATGCCATTATGTCATGACAGCAGTCCTCAATGACATGGCCGAAAATCTCAATACTCTCAATTTAATACAGTAGTATAATATTAATATCCAAGAGATGATAAATAAAAATATACAGCTCAATTCCCCAAACTAAGATACTGTAGTGGTCAGAGTCCCAGTTTGTATGCAGGTTACATGGTTCAAGTAACACATCAGGAAATACAAGTTTACATGGGAAAGCAGTGTTAAAAGTGGTATGATCATATTAAAATATGTGGTAAGTTATTTTTGCCATCCAGGGTAGTGTAGATGGTGTAACATGGATGTGTGAGTGCATATAACATGTGAAAACACAAATGTATACATGTGTCCTATACAGAATAATTACACCCCTTGCTACTGTAATGAAACCACATACAGCCATGTTATGTAATGGAAATCATATACACTTACTAAATTAAGTCATTAGTGTAGTATATTATGAGAATGAACTGTGAGCAATAGTTGGCAATGCTCAGCTATGCTTAACAGGTTTAACAACACATTTCTGTTGTCCTCACCCCTCTCTCTGGAGTTTGAGTGTCCAAATTCATCTCCAAAGTCTGTAAAAATGCACAGCTGTTGCTGTATAAGAAATGGACAGCTATGGACCTTCTGTATACCCATCCTGCACATCCATAGCCATCTTTCATATTGTTCTTCCCTCTGCATGCCTCTTTTCCACCACTTTCCTATCACCCCTTTCTCTTTACTTTTAAAGAGTTAGTGTGGGTGTAAGCATGAGTAAGTGTAGCTAAGTGGGAGTGCATGTTATGGCCGTCCGCTTAGCATAGCTTAAACATTCCATAGGAGCTAAATGCAAATAGACAGGTGAAATTTCAAAGCTACGGTAGTGTATTTTATTTATTTAACATTTGTTAACCGGGAAAGTCTGACTTAGAACAAAGCCAGTTTTTAGTGGAGGTCCAGGCAGAAATGCTCCAGATGCATGTTTTTGTAAAGAGGCTAGAGTTGTGGCTTTACATGTAGGTGTTCACACTTTGATTCACAAGACAGACAACTTATTTTTCTATTTGAAAGTAGTATTAAAATTATTTTAGTAAACTTAAATTATGTAGCAACTTCTTTTTGTCAACCAGGGTAGTGTAGCAGCTCCAACAAAAGATGTACAACCCCCATATAAAAACAAGTGCCTCATACAGTATAGTCACACAAGAATATAATTTAATGGAAGCACATAGGGGGATGTCATGGAAGGTAAACGTAAACTTATAATGTGTATATAAATATTATTTTATAATATAAAATTGGAAGTATAATATGCCTAAATGTGCCTTAATCACTATGTATCCATCAGAACTTGTTCTGCCCAGCAACAAAATAGTCAGCCCTGCCAAGTCTTGAATCTGGGATGCTGTCCTCTACAATCACAGCAAAATGCCACTACAACATCAGAGCTGTGAGAAGGTGCAATATGTTAACATATCATGCATTCGGGTAATTTAACATTGATGAAAAAAAACAGCCATCCCAAATGACAAGCACATGACCTTGAACACTATAATGAGAGGAATGCACTACTACACCATCTGAGCTGTAGAAATGAATGTTGCTTTTTCAAACATATCATGCAATAGAGGCATACAACATTAGGGAGAAAGATTTGTGGAACCATTCATGTGTTGTATATAGATACACACACACACACACACACACACACACACACACACACATATATATATATATATATATATATATATATATATATATATATATATACATATAAAACACCAAATAACAGTCTGCTGTCCAAGCAGGATATTCATGACATTTGTTCAGTTGCCTGCAACAGCCATGGCTTGCAGACGGCTTACAAAGCAGCAAAGGGATCTCATATTTGAAAGGTATCAGGCTTAGCTACACTTAGTTTCAGTACAGGCATCATTTTCAAATCTAGATGCTTAGGATTTCCCTCTCTCTTCCCCCCTTTGGCTGACCTGGTGTGACTTAGTGTAAGTTTCTTCATTGTATGGATCTTTTACTGTTTTTTATATAACTGAATGACCTGCTGCTAAATTCTGATTCTGCACAGACTACTCTATTTTTTTGCAGAGGCTCTATAAGTAGCTAGTGACTTTACTGAATTTCTGTGGTAATATTTGTGTTTAAACTGAACCTGTACCTAGAGAAAATGTATAATCAGAGCTCCTACTTGCTGCATGTGTTTTTAATGTTTAAATTGCACACACACATTGAAGAAGTGCTTTTATGACCTGAATAATTTGGGCTAGCTATAACTGAAGTGCTTTTACTGGCAATTTTTCAGTTGTACAATTGTGAACAATTTATTTAGTTTTTCTGGTATATCTTTAAAAGTGTTTATTTACTGCATTGCTCTCTTGCTTAGGTTTCTTAGCTATAAATCTTAGTTCATTCTGAAGTGTGCTACTTTACCCCCCCTACCCTCAAACCTTTCTTAATGTATTATTATACAATAACTGCCTCTTGTTGCCTTCGTGCTTACCCTATAATCTCTGCTTTTCTCTTTTCCTAGTTGACCTCTAAATTTACCTACAAAACAGAGTCTACAAGACTGCAATTGGTCACCATAACAAAATCAGTTTCTCTCAGCATTTAAGCAGAGTAGGTTGCACACAAAAAGCATTTGTTAAACTTTCACTTACAGTGCTGTGTAATTAAGCAGGTCACCATTTTGGTCAGCCATATGGCTCTTTTTTCTACTTGAGTGTTTGCCTCCTTCCCCTGTAACTTAAGTAAACTGACTCTTACATTAAGACCTGTAATACTTACCTTATAGCTTTAGGACACCTTAGGAAACCTTGTAAACTGCAATAGCCCTGCTACATTCGCCCTTGCTATGCTCGGACTCTCTTCACTCCCCTCCCTGCCTCCATTTTCCTCAGCCCCCAGTACCTCTAAATTTAAAGTACTATAGCCACTCCCCCACTTTCTACATCCTATCTGCTTTCATCTGGGATAATTCCTCCCACCCCCATTCTTCTACCTACATTTTCATAGCACCTATTAGCTTTCATCTGCCATTCTCCCATCCCCCTTCCAGTACCTTTACCTCACCACTCTATCTTCTGGTGTTGCATCACCAGGTAAAACAGTTCCTTAACTCACTAGCTGAATCACAAATAATGATATACTCCTCTTTACTACCCCTCTTGTTCGCACCATACCTGTTTACCTTGTATGAAAACCAGTTTCTCATGGGAGTTCAGGTCCTGAAAGGCCATACTATCACCCCAGCTGTAAATCCTCCCACCTTCAACCATACTTACAGTACCAGGTCCTATCCAACATCCTGTTCAGTCTATCAACATCTCAACCCCAGGCACATTAGCTCTAGATCCAAACACTACCACAAACTAATAAACAAATTCCTAAAGTTCATCACCAAGTATAGACTTAACCTAATACTTGGTGGTGATATTCACCCCAACCCTTGCCCACCCACTTCAGATACACATACCCCCCTCTACTTGCAATCTAAGCTACAAACCTACAATTAATAGGCCAACTAACCCTCTCCTAGCCTGTCATCTCAATATTAGAAGCATTAATAACAAGGTGCATGAATTGCATGCACTTCTGCACTTCTGGATGTCCACTCCCCTGAGATTCTCTGTTTATCTGAAACCTGGTTAAAACCTAACACTACAGACAATGAAGTGTTACCACCTGGATACAACATACACAGGCTGTATCATGCTTTCAGGAAGGGGGGTGGGGTAGCTGTACTCTATAAATCTGAGTTGAATGTCACCATAGATGCAATACAACCACCTCAGATTAATAACTCAGAGATTCTTGCCACCAAATTGCAACTTAATAAAAATAAATGCATTAATATCACCTGTATGTACATTCCCCTAGGTAACAATATATCTACACTTGAAGATATCCTGCACTGGTTATCATGTCACTACCCCCAAGAAACCCTACAACTTGGAGACTTTAACATAGACTGGGGCACCTGTTCCTCAGAATTCCCAACCACCCATATTAACATGCATACATTTACACAAATCATATCCACCCCTACCAGGATAGGTAAACCCAACCAAAAAGAAAGCATACTTGACTGGGTACTCATAAATAGTCACCCCCAAATGTATACCTCTGGTACCCTCCCTGATGGCCTAAGTGATCGCCTTCTCACATATGTAATTAAGCACAAAGCCATTAAATCCCAACAACCCTTACTCAGAAAGGTTAGAAACAATAAAAACTTTGACCCTGACAAATTCCAACAAGAACTAAAGTCATGTAATTGGTCTATTCTAAAACACCCCCCCCCCCCTTAGAGGAAGCAGTAGCATACTTTAACAACAAATTCCTTGAGATCCTTGATTTGCATGCACCTGTTCATTCAAAGAGAACAAAGGCAAAAACTGCGCCATGGCTTTCTAAAGGGTCTAAACTCAAAATTACTGTTAGAAACAAAGCATGGGCTTTATGGCATTCTTCTAAAAACCCCCAAGATCACATTAAATACAGGCAATCCAGGAACGAAACTAAAAAATCCATTTTACAAGACAAAAAAAAAATATTACTGTAATTTACAGACAGTAAATCAAAATAACCCTCAGAAGTTTTGGGCAGGTTTAAATAATTTACTACATCCTGGACAAACTTCAACCCCAATCCCTGCTGCTACTATTGATAAAACCCCTGAAGATGTTTCTGACAGTTTTAACAGATCCTTTACTGAAACAATTCAAGCCCTAGTTAGCCAACTACCTCCTAGCTCCCATGGTCCTGAAAGTACCACCCCTAGAAACCTACTCACGTTCAGCTTCCAACCAGTCACCACTTCACTTATCCATACCTTGATCAAAAAATTAAAACCCACTACACTTTCTGCTGATCAACTCCCTGCCAAGTACCTACAAAAATCAGCTGATGCTATTGCTTACCCCATCTCAATACTAATCAATCAAACCATAGAAGAAGCTAAAATTTCCACCATCTGGAAAATATCCTATGTAATCCCACTTCACAAAGGAGGCACCTCTACTGAATTCTCCAGTTATAGGCCAATAGCTATACTCTTTCCACTTGCAAAGATTATGGAAAAAGTTATTCATAGACAACTCATGCACCACCTAATCCAGAATCACCTTATGGCAGACACTCAGCATGGCTTCCGTCCTCATCACAGCAGCCCTCCTAGACTTTACCAACACCATAAACCATAATCGCAACAATAATTATGTATCCTCAGCCCTCTTCTTGGATCTTTCCAAAGCATTCGATATGGTTGATCACCAACTTTTTATCCACACCCTGCAAACATTCTGTCTAGATACTATAGCCCTTTAATGGTTTCAATCCTACCTGAATGGTCGACAGCAGACTGTCCTCTGGCAGAACAAACTCTCTATTCTTCTACCTAACACCCTTGGAGTACCACAAGGCTCTATACTAGGGCCCTTGCTGTTCTCCATCTTCATTAACAACCTTTATACTGTCATCCCAAAAGTCAGCTGTATCCAATATGCTGATGACTCTACTCTGATTTGCTCGGCCACTTCTCCAATAGAGTTATGGTCAGCTACCCAGACCACCTTTAATACAATAGAAAACTGGCTTTCTGAACGTCGTCTGATCCTAAATCCCAAAAAAACTAAAATTATGTTATTTTCATCAACACGTAGGTCTACTGCTTTCACCTTTACCATAAATTCAAATGATGGCACAATAATCTCCCCTGACCCCTCTACAAAACTATTAGGTGTCATTATAGATAATCTAAAATTCGACTTACATGTTAACCAAACTATCAAAACCATCAATAAAAAATTAGGGTCACTTTATAGAATGAAAGCCTTCCTAACCCCTCCAGCTATAGTTGCCATAGCTTGCTCTCACCTTCTTTCAACCCTTCTGTATGCATCCCCTCTACTCTCGAATTTAAACAAAACTGTCCTTAACAAACTCTCAGTTTGCTACAACCACATTGCCAGGTTTGCCACTGGGCTGCCTTTTAGGACACATCATTGCATCAATCTAAATCAGCTTGGGTGGCTTGAACTACCCAGCCTAATCCAGTATAACCAACTGATTATGGCCTATAAAATCCTCTATAATCTGGACAATACTCCTGCACTTAAAAATATTATCACCCCCTATAACAATCCTAGACTGCTTCGATCCTCTAATAAACTACTAATTCAGACTAGCAAAATTAATAACACAGCCGGTGACTCTCTCTTTGCAAACTCTGTAAGTAGACCCTGGAACTCTCTTCCAGCTGATATTACCTTACTTTCCACCTTAAGTCAATTTAAAACTAGACTCAAACAACATTTGGCAATTAACTGGCTATGTCAATGTATCAAGCCTAGCTAACTCTCTCTAGAATGTGTAAAAATCTATTAACCAGCTTACTGTGTAATTTAATTTAATCCTGACATGCTCGGGATTATCTCTAACCTGTGAAGCTTGTTTAACTTGCTTACTTATGTAATCACTGTAAATAGTCTGTTTGTAATATGTAATGCTGGTATTATGTAATGCTGTATCTGCTTACCCTTGGGGCTTTTTTCCCCGGGCCTCCGCTGAAAATGGACATGCATCCAGTCGGACTATCCCGGTCAACAAATGTAAAATAATAAAATAAATAAATCAAATAACAACATTACCACAGCATTGCATACACAATGGAACACAGTGGAGACAGTTGTCAAAGGGTGGATTGAATATGGGACAACAGTGCTGTTGAAAAGAACCTAACGTCACTCCATAAATGATGACAAGACATGTCAAAACCTGGTCAGAGAGGCTGCCAGGAGACATAGAGCAACACTGAGGGAGTTTCAGGAATCTCTTGCAAGTACTGGTGTTGTGTACTACATGTCTGGCCTACAGGGTAGGGTCAGAAGATGGAAGTATTTCCCCATACCAAAAACATCCAGGGGTGGTATGTATAACAGCAATACTTACATTCTGCCCCTATGTCTGGAACATTCTCCCCCATTCTGTTGGCCTATTTCCACATTTTTGGTTGTAAGAGGTATTTCCAAATACCCTCTGTGATGCTGTTGTTCACACACCTCTATGAAGTCCTCCTCACTGGCAAGGAAAAGGGCCAATGCTCACATGACATAATCAATGATAGGGGTGTGTTGCCATGCCATTGGCTATATGAATAACAACACAGCTGTCTTGCATGCAATTATCAAGTGGGGGACACCAACTGGTGCACAGGCCATCAGCTGCTCATGAGCATTACCTACAAAAGGCAAGCTGCTGCCTATGCAAACAAATGCACACCCTACATCCTTGAGAGAGAGAGAGAAACAGTGAAAAGAAAAATAAAAACCAAGCAGGACATAACCACCTACACTTGAATAAAACAAACAGGTATGTCAAACAAGTAAGCATGTAATGGACTGCAGTAGGGTGTATGTAAGCATGGGAAATAGGAACTGTAACATATATGTCTCAACAAGACTTACTGTTCTTATATATTGCTCATCAGAACCTATGGCAATATTATCTGGGTCTGTCTGCAATGACATAGATCACAGGTCAGGCCCCTGAGTCTCCCCAGGAAAGGATGGCTCACATATGACTACTACTGCAGTATGTGTTGAACAATACTGACTGTGACAATGCTAAGCCAACTACTGGGATGTCGTACATATCCATATCTTACTTGTGAATACAACTATGTATGTGTGAATATACTTGGTTGTCTCAGAAATGTGAGATACTTATACATGATATTTGCATAGTAAAGTACTGTTGCACACGTGTGTTGAACTGCATGTGATATACTGAGCTGATACCATTAAACTGTCCAGTGGTATGCAAACTGACCATATGTGTGCCTCATATTTATAGCCATTTACTCATACAGCTGTGTTATGTCTGGCAAATCATTGGTAAATCTGTGAAGACTGATATTACAACATTTCCTTCTTTTTCTTCTGGCTGTTCCCATTAGGGGTCGCCACAGTGGATCATCTGTTGCCATTTCTGCCTGTCCTCTGTATCCTGCTCTGTCACACCAACCACCTGCATGTTCTTTCTCACCACATCCAGGAACCTTATCTGAGGCCTTCCTCTTTTCCTCTTACCTGGCAGCTTCATTCTTAATATCCTTTTCCCAATATACTGAGCATCCCCCTGCAGCACATGTCCAAATTGATGTAATCTTGCTTGCTCAAAACCATGCAATATGGGCTGACCCTGTCATATACACATTGCTAATCCTGTCTATCCTCATCACAACCAGTGCAAATCCTAACATTTGTAACTCTGCTATGTCCAACTCTGACTCCTGCCTTTTTGTCAATGACACTGTCTCCAACACATATAACATAGCTGGTCTCACTACCCGGTTGTAGACCTTCCCGTTCACTTGTACTGGTACTTGTCTGTCACAAATCAGTACTGACACTCTTCTCCTCCCTTTCTATATTGCCTGTACTCTCTTCTTTACCTGTCCTCCACAGTTGTCATTACTCTGAAATGTTGATCCTAATCAGTTATACTCATCTACCTTTGCCAACTGTACTCCCTGCATCTTCAAAATTACACTAACCCCCTCTCATTCGCACACAGATATTCTGACTTAGTCCTGCTAACCTTCATTTCTCTCCTCTCTAGAGCTAATCTCCTCCTCTACAGGGTTTCCTAAATCTGTACCCTACTCTCAGTACAGATCACAATGTCATCTGCAAACATTATAGTCAATGAGGGCTCCTGTATGATCTTGTCTGTCAACCTGTCCATCACCATTGCAAATAAGAAAGGGCTCACAGCTGATCCCTGATGTCATTCCATCTCCACCTTAAACGCATCTGTCAGTCCCACCACAGATGTCACTGCTGTCATACCACCCTTGTAAATATCCCGTACCAGTTTTACATATATCTCTGCCACTCATGACTTCCTCATACAATACTACAACTCCCCTCTAGGCACCCTGTCATATTCTTTCTCTACTTCCAGAAAGACACAAAGCATCCCTTGACCTTCTGTGTACTACTCTATCAACACTCTCAGAGAAAACATTGCATCTGTAGTGCTCTTACCTGGCATAAAAACATACTGTTGACCACTACTCATCACTGCCCTGCTTAACATAGCTTCCACTACTATTTCATGCTGTGACTGATTAATGTTATCCCTCTGCAGTTACTACAGCTCTGCACATCAACCTTATTCCTAAAATGGTACACAAACACTTTCTCTCCACTCCACATGTAACTTCTCACTTTCTAAGATATCATTAAATAATGTGGTGAAAAACACCACTGCCATTTCCCCTAAACACCTCCATGCTATCACAGGTATGTCATGTGGACCCACAGGCTTTCCAGTATTCATCCTCTTCATAGCTATCCTTACTTCCTCCTTGGTAAGCCATTGCACTTCCTGATTCACCATACCCACATCATCCAACCATCTCAAACTCATTCTTTTTATTCATCAGCCTCTCAAAGCACTCTCTCAATCTGCTCAGCACACTCTGCTCACTTGAGAGTATGTTTCCCTCATTATCCTTTATCACCCTTATCTGCTGCACATCTTTCCTAGCTCAGTCCCTCTGTCTAGCCAACTGGTGCAAGTTCTTTCATCCCTCCTTAGTGTCGAACCTGTCATACAAGTCATCATATCCCTCATCCATAACCTTTGCCACCTCTCTTGTTGCCATGCACCTCATCTCTTTATACTTCTGTCTACTTTCCTCATCTCTCCAATAATCCCACTCCTTCATCCCCAACCTCTTTCTCTGTATACTTTCCTGTAACTCCTCAATCCATCATCAGGTGTTCTTGTACTCCTTCCTCCATCCACATGTCACACCAAGCACCTTTCTAGCCATCTCCCTTACTAGCTCTGCTGTACTTACCTAGATATTTGATAAATCATCACTGCCACCCAGTGCCTGTCTTAACTCTTCCCTGAACTCCTCCTCACAATCACCCTTTTCCAGTTCCCACCATCTGATCATTGGTGCTGCCCTCACAATTCTCCTCTTCTTGATCATCAATGTCATCTTACAGACCAACAGTCTCTGCTGCCTAACTACACTGTCCCCTGTTACAGACTCCAATCTCCTTCAAACTGGCCCTCCTACATTGGATATATTCCACCTGTGTACTGCTCCCTCTACTCTTGTATTTCACACTATGCTCCTCCTTCTTGTTATAGTATATATTCACTACAGCCATGTCCATCCTTTTTTGCAAAATCCACTACCATCACACCATCTGCATTCCTTTGCTTAACACCATACATACCCATCCCTTCCTCATCCCCTCTGTTTCCCTTCACCAACATGGGCATTGAAATCTGTTGCAATCATCACTCTCTCACCCTTGGGTACAGTCATCACCATGTCATCCAACTGACTTCACATTTCTCTTTCTCATTAACCGCACAAGAAACTTGCATAGCATATGCACTAACAACTCATTCATCATTACACCATCCATTTCCAGATTCATAAACATCACTCTATTAGGCACTCATGTCATCCTCCAAAAACACCCTTGGCATACTGCTCCATCAGGATATCCCCTATTCCCTTTCCCCTCCCATCCACACCCTGATAGCACAATTGTGACCTCCCTCCAATACACCTAGCTGTACTCCCCTTCCATCTGCTCTCTTGCACACACAATATATCCACCTTCCTCTGGTCATCATATCAGCTAGCTCTGTCCTTATACCAGTCATACTGCCAACATTAAAAGTTCTTACCTTCACTACCACACTCCTACCCTTTCTCCTCTCTTCCTGCCATATGAGTGTTGGACATCCTCCAGGGTATGTCTGTCAATGCAAAGGCTACCATGCTATTCAATGATGCAAGTGTGTTACAGCAATATTAAGACAGTGTCACTAATTTTGTCCCATTGCCCCCCATGTATGTGTGGCATCCTACAGATGTCCTGCTTTAATGGACTGAGAGGAATGACTGGGCAACAAGAGTGTGAATACAGTGTGCCATACTGACATAGAACAGAAATGTATATCAGGTATTACCTGTACACATGTCAGTATGAGTAGGTATATCTGACCTCCTCATAACAACAGACATGGGATGCAAAATGCCAGTTAAATAATCTGTACATGTTGTACACATGTGTAATCCTAGTTACTGTGCATCCAACAGAGAGACATTTCTATAGCTACTGGTTGTTGCATTGCCTTGACACAGCCATGGGTAGAACAATAAGCATGATTATCTGTTTGAAACTGGAGAGGTGACCAACTGTGTTACAACTGTATTTCCATGCGTACTACAAACAGCTATATGAACACCGACATAGCTGTATGGACTCAGAAATACCTTACTTGAAAAACCTGCCTCCACCAAAGTAGAGTAACCCCCTTTGCTGGACAGCAGCAATACACAAACCACAGACTTGGTCCCTATATTGGCTGTACAGGGCAAATTAGGAGCTGGCACCAACTTGGCATCAAGTCAGCCTTTGTCTGATCAAGCATATAAGGTCACAGGTGGAGGACTGTAAGGCTAACTATGAATACAAATTGGACACATCCACCAAGGCCAATCACAAGGCCATCTTCACATATGTCTGCAATCTCAGAGGCAACAAACCAACCCACCATGTAATGGTGGACAATCAGACCAATAAACACAAACAATCAGACCACTTACACACACAACATAGCTATAGCCATCCTGCTGCAGCTAGGTTTAGGGCAAACATCACCCCCTGGCTCAGCATCACTATAGGTGGATATGCACAGCACCCACACCCCTCCACCCCTCATCTCCACTGAGCAGGTACATATTGCCTACTGAAAGGCAACAAACGGAAGTATAAACAGGACCTGATAGAATCCCTGTCAGCATCCTACATGAACTCAGGCATGTGCTCCCAGCTCCATTACACACTGTAGTCACACCAAGCCTTGGCACCATCCACACCCCATCCACATTGAAGATGGTCAATGGCATCCCTCTACACAGACATGAATGAGGAGTAGAGGATTATGAAATTAACTAGCCCTCATTGGGGGTAATATCACACATCATGACCAGCAGTGCAATGCAGGCAGATACAGTGTGGTATGTTATAGGGGTATGTTGTGGTTGTGAGTGGTCACTACTTGCATTCAATGTAGCTGTGCAGGTTCTGTACGTACTGTTGGAAAATGTATGAGGTCCTGTGATATGTTTCCCTTTTTATGTCTTCCAGGTGCAATGTCGCATCAGCAAAGGTCAACTTTCTCAGCGGTTGAGACAAATATGATCATAGATGCCATACTACAGAACCATGCCAGAGCCAGTAACATCTTTGGGAGAGGACCGGTCTGTGGGACGACCTAGTCCACAAGGTAAATGATGAACTAGAAAAGAAAAACAGACAAGGCTTATGGTACAGAGACACAATTTAATAACAGTAAGCGCTTTCATGGGTATAAATGCTCCCACTTCTTCAGACTGAATTACAAAGCAAGTAAGAACCTTTTAAATACCATTCAAACAAACATGACAGTCAGCTGATTGGTGTATCGGAGATAATATCAGACCAACTTTGTTGGCTAGGAGACCCAGAGAACTGTGTGAGGGGCAATACTGAAAAAGATACTGTTAAGTAATAATAACATCTTAACTAATTCCATTGAAAATGAAGCGCATAGCAGACTCAGGATTATTTCTAACTCTTCTGGTGACTTTAAAGTCTACAATTATTCTGATTATACAGTTAACTCCACACTAGCGGATATTCTAGCCAAGGGGTTCACTTTCGTGCCTAGAAGGCCCTTTAATCTTCCATGGACTTTAATAGACCTTAAACTATTTATTCGAAAATTAAACTTGAAATTATTTTTCATTCCTAATGTTGCACAGGAAAGTAATAATTGCTCAGATGTTTTCTGAATTGCTAGTACATTTAATCCCAGTACTCACCCTACTCTTGCTGTCTTTGAACAACTTTGTGAGCATGATATTAGGAATTTATCCTTGCTTCATCATATGACTAATGTTTCTAACTTTAGCAAGAATGACTGGGATTTGATTAAAGCATTAAAGAACAGCGGGGTAAAAGTTATTAAACCAGATAAGGGAGGAGGCTTGGCAGTAATGAGTGAACAGTATTATAGAACTAGCATGCAACAAATGCTGTATACTGAAAACTATGCAATGGCTTTTTTTAAATGAAATAAACACAGCCTATAGAAAGATTAAGCTGTTTTTGAATGATTTGTTTATTGAAGCTAGGATCTCTATTGATTTATTGAATTATTTATCTGTATTAGTTCCACAAATTCCAGTTATCTTTGGAATTCTGAAAATACATAAGGACCTACTTAACCCTCCCTTTCGACCAATAGTGAATGGTCATAATAGCATCACTTACCCTATGGCAAAATATGTTGACCTTATACTGAAAAAGTTTGTGGCTAACAAAATTCAAATTTGTAAAGACTCCTGGTCCTTTTTGGAGAAAGTAAATAGCTTGGCTTATAATGAAACATTTAATTTTGCGACAATAGATGTAAAAGATTTATATACCGCCATACAGGATGATCTGGGTATAGAATGGGTAACTGATGTTTTATTGAGCAAATGTATTGAACAAGAGGAACTCTGGTTAGTCCAAGAATTTTTGGATACAATTCTTAGTAATAATTATTTTATTTATGAGAGATTCTTTTACATCCAAAAGAAAGGAATGGCTATGGGGTCACCCAAGCTTCGCTAATTTAGTTATGAGTTTTTGGGAGAAGGGATTTGTTTTAAATCGAAGCATTTACCCTGAACATATTTTTTATAATACTGGATGATATTTTTATAATATTTAAAGGAGAACAGGACCTTTTTAACAATTTTATGCAGTATATAAATAGCATGACTGATTTTTTTATGATTTACTAGTAACTTTCATAAGGACAGAATAGCATATTTGGATGTGTTACTACAGAAGTATAGGACTAGACAGAAATATATAGCTGCCATCTATAGGAAAGATACATATTCTAATTCCTTCCTTCATTTTTCTAGTTCCCACCCACTACATCAGAAAAAAATCTGTAGTGAAAGGTCAACTTGTCAGGGCAGCCAGAATGGTTTCTAACTTTGATGATTTCATGGAACAATGTAATTTTTTAAGAAACCTGCTTTTGAGACGTGGCTACCCTGAATATTTTATAGATGACTTAATAACTGAAGTTACTTTTAAGATAAATTCAGGACATTTTAAAGCTATTCTGAATAGATCAGAAGAAGACAAGACCTTATATTTAAATAGTCTAAATAATGGACTTGGGTTCACCAGGTTAGATAATGAGTTATGTACTGATTTTTCTTTGACTTTTATAGCTGCATTTAGCAGTAATGCTTATTATATTAAAAATATTTTTGAGAAAAATTGGAACTTTATAACATCAGATGAGAATGTGAGGAAGAGATTACCTACAACACCTAAAGTTGTTTTTAGAAGAGGCTCTAATTTGAAACAACTTTTAGGAAATAATACTTCCCAAATACTGAAAATAAAAGGCATGTTTAAGTGTGAGGCTTGCCCATATTGTAAATTTATTGACACTGGCCTAAACTATCAGGTCAATAATATGAGATTTACTAGTCAGGGGAGATTTAATTGTAACTCGAAAGGTATCATTTATTTAGCTAAATGTAATTCATTTCATGGTTTCTATATAGGTAAGACTGACAGGAAACTTAAGGAACAAATATATGAACACCAATATGCTATGAGAAATCAAAAACCTAAGAATGCTTTAGCTAAACAAGCCATTAATAATCCAGGACATACTTTTAGCTTTAGAGTAATAGATCAGATTTGCAATCATGTAAGGGGTGGCCCATTTACCTTATGGTCAGAACAGCGAGAGCTGTTGTGGCAGCTTAAATTAGATGCTTTTAAATATCCTGGGCTAAATGATGCATGCTCTATAGCTTGTGTTTTAAAGCTAAACATTTGAAAAGATGATTTTTACTTTGTTTTAAAGTTAAAAATCTGAAAAGATGACTTTTTACAAATACATTTGTTTATATACATGTTGATTAATTAGTGTTTTTTATATTGTCTTTTATTATTGGATTTCACTGATCAGCTGACTGTCATGTGTTTGCTTGAATGGTATTTAAAAGGTTCTTACTTGCTTTGTAATTCAGTCTGAGGAAGTGGGAGCATTTGTACCTACAAAAGCACTTACTGTTATTAAATTGTGTATCTGTACCATAAACCTTGGCTGTTTTTCTTTTCTAGTTCACAGTTTGTGTTTTATTCCACAGAGTAAATGATGTCAGCCTGCACTAACGTACATATGAGCAGGTCCGTCATCATGCAAATGACCTCATACACCATGCCCGGCAAAGGGCTTCTGCCATGGCCGGGGACTGCACAGCCTCAGGTGGGGGCCCAGCAATGCAGCCCCCACTGACACCCATGAGGAACTCCTTGGCAACCTTGGGGCACCCATCTCATTACAACATCAGGTTACAGACCCCCCCACATGCTGGAGGTGGGTGGCACCGAGACAATGGACAAGAAATGTGCAGGTAAGGCCCCAGTGGAGATTACTAGACTTGTGTAGCAAACATACTTGTATTTGGAAAGTATTTACATGCACATGTCAGGTCAGATTGCAGTTGTGGAGGGGATTTTCTAATGCACAGAAGTGCACATCTATGGTGAAGGACAGCACATTCTGTAGTATTGGGGGTTGTACTGTAAATGTGCAAACATGCTGCATCCATCCTGTACCAATGCCACATGTGAGCCTGCTGACAATACTTCTCTCCCACAACTACTTAGGTCCATCTGGTCTGCATGTGGGATGGCAACCTGAAGCTGGTGAGTATGGAAGTGTTCTGTTGTGGCTTGCCAATACCCCAGGCATGTGAAGGCCATGCAATGTACCATGCCCAAAACTGTCACTCATAGTCATATTGCTTTATGTGCATGTTCACTCGCAGTAGGGTTAACTGCATTGCATCACAGTGGTCACCACAGGGGCCTATCTGATGAGAATGTAACATCCCTGTAGTATATCTCATAACCTGTCAGTGCAAGACTTCTGGACAGAGACCCACAACATAGGGGGACAAATGGCCTAAGGTAGGGACATGTGTGAAACATTACTCTCATACAGTGGATGTAAACAGTGTACACACCCCTGTTAAGATGCCAGGTGTTTGTAATATATATAAAACTTGAGACCACAATATGTCAGTCCGCACCTTTTTCAACCTGTAATGTGACCTATGACATGAACAATTCACTTATAAAACCAATAAATCTGATGGGCACTAAATATGGAGTATACAAACCTTACAATAAGCTGGATGCATATGTGTGAACACCCTTCAAATAATATTTTAATTTAGCAGCTTGTGATTTACTGACAGCATTCAGTCTGCTTGGGTACACACCTGCCATCAAGTTAAGGCTCAGTGTTTACAATTTGCAATTCAGCACATCAAGTCTCCCAAAGGGATGTGTGAAAATGTGTTATGGTATAATGAGACTATGGATCGACCTCACAGCCACAATACCAAAAGGTATGTGTGATGCACAAGCAACACCTCTTTTAACCTAAACACCAACATCCCCATGGTGAATCATGCTGGTGGGAGTGGCCTGTTGTGGGGATGCTGTTCCAAAGGCAGAACTGGGCCTGTAGTCACTGTGGTGGGAATTCTGAACAGTTCCAAATAACACCTACATCTGGCCCTAATCCATCAGGCATCTGCAAGAACACTGAGGATGGGGAGGTGTGTATGCCTTCAAAATGACAAAGACTCGAAGCATACATCTAAAGCTACCTAAGAATGGCTGCACCTGAAGACGCTCATGGTTATGGATTGGCCCAACCAGAGCCTAAACCTACACCAGATAGAAAACCCCCAATGTGACCTGATGAGGGCTGTGCACATGAGTTGCCCTTGCAATCTGACAAAGTTGGGTGACCTTTGCATAGAAGAGTGTCCAAATAATGCCAAGTCAAGATGTGCCATGCTGATAGACACCTTCACAAGAAGAGTGAATGCTGTAAGTCACTTACAAGGTACTTCAACAAAGTATCATTTTAAGGGTGTGCACACTTATGCAACCACCATATTGTATATATTGCAGCATTATATTTTACATGTAACATGTTTGTTTGTTTATCAATTGGATTGCACAGGTCATATGTCACAAGAAAGGTGGATAACATATTTGAATGCATTATTGTAATCTCATCTTATATATTACAAGAACATGACATGTTAACAGGGTTGTGTACACTAATCATATCCACTGTAAGCTTAGAAGTTTGGTGGTGTAACAAGAATTGTGTGACCATACATTTATTGCTGGTTTGGAGGTTTGACACTCAAATGTATAGTGGATATAAAAATTTTACACACTCCTGTTAAAATGCCAGGTTTTTGTGATATAAAAAATGAAACCACAATAAATCATTTCAAAACTTTTCTTACCTTTAATCTGACCTATAACCTGTACAATACAACAGAAAAACAAATCTGTTAGGGGAAAAAATATAAAAAATAAAAAAATGTGCAATACGCTGGTTGCATAAGTGTGCACACCCTTAAACTAATACTTTGTTGTGTGTGCACACCCTTAAACTAATAATTTGTTAAAGCACATTTTGATTTAATTACAGCATTCAGTCTTCTTGTGATACCCCTGGCAGGAACAGCTCCCATGTCCATGGCCGGAGACAGTGAACTGGACACCCTGCCATGTATGGTCCACAGCTGTCCAACGTACCCCTGTGTAGGGCGGCCCCATGGTGTGACTGTGTGCATACACACACACACACACACACACACACACACACACACACACACACACACACACACACACACACACACATCTGTATCACAGGCAGGTTACCTCCAGACACACACAGCACCTCTGCACAGCCCATCTATTGCATACCCATCCAAACACACAAACATGATGTCAACCTTATGGCCCAACCTAGGCCTCTGGCAAACCTATACCACACCCTGTGCATATGATGATACCTGTGCCACATCCCTGTCATCCATACCATCAATGCAAGGACATGCTATTATGGGTCTGATGCACAGGGTAAATATAGTACAGGGTAACTATGTAATACTATGTAAGGTGCTGTCTGCTTGCATTTGTTATGGGTACACAGACAGGTGTATGTACTGAATTAGTCAAGATGCATTATTGCTGTTAGTACCACTGGCTGAATGTAGTCTGACATGCTGTATTCTGTTTGTGTTCAAGGTGTCTGTATATTTGCAGGCTTTGGTCCTGCAGACATTCCCAAGAGGGAGCATGGCAGAGTGGGAATACACTTACTGTGTCATAGGCAAGGTACAGCTTTATATGTACATGTACCAGGTATGTATGCATGCAACAGTGTGTAAGGGACACTGTTGTCAGACAGTGTGACCTTGCATACATACCCCTTGTCACAGAAAGGTAACCTTCAGACATGTCAGCTCAGTGTTGCATAGTATCACAGGCTCATACATACAAAACAGGTTACTACAGTACAGTCATCAGGTCCTTCACAAGGGTATCCATTACATTAACTGCAACATATTCACCTGTCAACACCTGTTGGCCCTGCCATTTCTTTTCCATACACTCAACCCTGATGCAGTGGATGAGAGCATGCATAATACTGTGTATGACAGGTTTGTGGTATGTATTCCTGAGTTCACCAGGTGGAACAGGGAGTCAAAATGGCATATCCTTTGCATACACACAGTAAGGACTAACACAGGGGATGTGCACACAGTAACATTAACATAACTGGCAATAGACAGATTAATAAACCTACATTTCCACCTTGATGTACTGTACTACTACATACACATGACATGCCCCACATAGATTATATGCACGGGACATAACACACTACCTCTTACAACGCGTAATGTTATGAATGCCTTCATGGATGGTGAGATAACCCACCAGGATTAGGATGTGGAGTCATGTATTGCTCCTACAAGCCTGGGCAGGTGATAGTGTAGCAGACGTTGTATCAGCATGATGTTTCAGTCAGGTATGATGCCTGATGCTGGCATCTGTGTCACTACACTCACTATGGCTGATTTGGCAACAATATCACATACATGGGCATTGTTAATGGACACGGACCACATATAAGTTGCAAACATCTGGATATTCCATAGACATCTGTACAGAGGAATAGTATGACCTACACGATGGTTTAACATGCTGCATGTGAGGCAGATGCCATTACCATGCTATATAAAGTAATGCCATCAGGAGGTGGTAAACAGGTGTAGATGGTGCACACATCAAAATGGTATCAGTCAAACGCAATATGATTTTCACCCAAGGACACACACAATTGCCAGTATTGAGATTAAAACCCCTATCTATCTAGTTATTCCTACTATAGTATTACACAGTTATCAGACATGACATGGAGCTTACATGATTTTTCTTAGTCCCAAGGTACTTCTAAGGTGAATGACATCAGCAGGCCTAGTAAAATAGGGTGATGTGAAGTCTACAGGGTGGTACACATCTCAAAATGGTATAACCCACACAGTATATGATTCTCACACAAGCACATACAACTGTTGTCAGAATTGAGATTAGAACCCCTATCTATCTAGTTATTACTACTATAGTGTTATGCAATTATCAGACATGCCACAGCGCTTACATGACTTCACCTAATCCCAAGGTACTTCTAGGATGAATGACATCAGCAGGCCTAGTAAAGTAGGGTGATGGGAAGTTTACAGGGTGGTAGACAAGTCAAAATGGTATAACCCACATAGTATAGATTCCCACACAAACACACACTTACCAGTTTTGAAACTAGAACCCCTGCCTTATGCAATTAGCTTACTGGGCTGACAACTGCCCAAAGGTGCTGAGAACTGCACAGCTGAGGTAAACTGTTACAGGTGCCAGAAAGTCTGCCTTCAGATTTTCCCTTAGATCTCACTAGTTCTTTCTCTCCTGCACTTCAAATAGCCTAACAGCTTTGCACGTCAACATTTTTTTATCAATTATTCTAGCACACCTGAGAGCCATCAGCAGTAGTTGTTCCTCATGGAATTAGATCCATTACTTAGTAGTTATGATCACCCCTCCTGGTATGAATAAACTGCAGTTCTCTGTGCTTTTGCCCATTAATCTAGTGCACGTGGGCATTCTGAGGCACTGTTGCAACTGCTTCATGTACGCAGATAACCCTCTCCTCTAAGATCCCAACACTCAGACCTGTGAGAGATACCCATATATCACCAAAATGAATGATATGCACTCTCCAGTGAAGATTGGACTAGCTGGTCAAGAGGAGAAGGGTCAACACCTGCAACACAGCACATGGAATACATAACACATACCCTTCCAGAACACCCACTATCACAGCTCTGACATAGAAACAATAACCACACACCCACCTTCACAGAGGCACTCAATAGACATTTTCCCAAACAGCAGAGACCACCAAGACAGACATCCACTCGACCACCAACAACACAGCAAAAAACACAGGACACATATCTCAACTACACAGTGTGCCCCTTCACCTAAGCCCCAAAGGCTAACCACCTTGCCTGATACAGTAATCCTATGTGACTCAATAGTGAGGCACACAGATGTCCCACTCACTAGGTTGAACATGGAGGAGGTAACAGTCAGCTGTCTATCAGTTGCCAGAATCCAACACATAACACACCCAGTCACTCCACAACAACTATAAGTATCACTCTGTCATCATTCATGTGTGTGTGTGAATAACCTGGGACACACCTCCATGGACTATATGAGAAGAGACATGGAGCTCTCAGATTATGTGGGTTAGGCAGGTAGCCCTGAGAAATATACTACTGTCACACAGAACGATACCGCAGTACAAACAACAAATGATTGACTTCAGCAATTGACTTAAGTGTCTTCTCTCACTCTCATGGGATCCATATCTGTCTGCTTGGGATGACATGACTGACAGACTGCAATGGCTTGCCAGAGGTGGCCTGCATCTGTCACCCTGGGTTTCCAGGTAATGGCTAAGTGTTCTGCCATCCCTATAGTGCCTTTTTACGTGGTGTTCCAAATGAAATTACCATCATAACAGCTATACATATATGCAATCTGAGGGTCATGGTGCTCAACACTAGAAATCTATATCCCAAGATGCAGCCACTTGAAGCACTCCTCACAATGGAGAACATTGATATTTGTGCTGTAATGGGGGCCTGGTTTACAGCAGCAGCCAGCATCCCTGTACTACCAGCCTATAATTCATTCCACACCTGTCATCCCCAAAACATGGACCACAGCTCCAAAGGTAGTGGTGTCTTCATATTAATAATGGATATGCACACATCCAGATTAGTATCCCAGCAAAATGCATCTCAGATACGTCAGGTACATCTGACATTGGGTAATAGTGCAATCCAGGTCTGAGCCTGCTATAGGTCCCCATCCATTTCCCTAGACTCTCAATCCACATTCCTCAACACCCTGGAATCTATCAAGGTCCAACCCAACACTCTCATAGTAGGAGAGTTCAACTACCCCTCCATCAACTGGGAAAGATAGTCAAGCAGCAATACACTGACCCAACACTTCCTGGAATTTATCAGTCCCAATGCCCTGGGCCAGCTCATTATGACATCCAGTAGAAGAAGCAACATCCTTGGCCTGTGTTGATTACTAACATATGGCACCATTGTTTGACAACATTAGTCAATCACTATCTGGTCAGATCCAACATAGAGTAATCACCATGGAAATCCACATCTCACCCACACCCCCCACAACAGTAACCACCTTGAAAAGCTTCTCCAAAGCTGACTTTGAACTTGTAAGAACAGAGGTAGCTACCTTCACAGCACCCATGCCATTGGAAAGTACCTGCATGACTGCCAAATCATACACAAATGCTCTGTACAAACATGTATATCAATGCTTGGAACTAGCCATACCTAACAGAATATGACACTCTCCTCCAAACACTGGAGGCCAGTCTGGTGGTCCCTGCCATAAATAACCTGCAAAACAGAAGGAAGAAACTGTTGCACGAAAAGATGGAGTCCCATGAGTGGTAAAACTCCCTTATTAGCCTCAACAACAACTTGAGATCCCTCATGAAATCATCTAAAGCCACCTATGATGGATTGCAGCAAACACTGACAACAATCACACATCCTTTGATAGTTATATCAAGAACCTCCACTCCAATAACCAGAAGTGCTCTGAGTTACTGCACAATGCTATCTCCTATACTGAGCCAACAGATATTGCCAACATTCTTGCCAACACATTCAGTGACACCTTTACCCCTCACTCCCCCCAGGAGAACAATCAGAATGCCAGGAG
Organism: Protopterus annectens; assembly: GCF_019279795.1. Lineage (NCBI taxonomy): Eukaryota > Metazoa > Chordata > Ceratodontiformes > Protopteridae > Protopterus > Protopterus annectens. Next base: position 1,657,761,528 of record NC_056735.1, on the reverse strand, counting down.
AATGCCAGGCATCCAGGATTACTGCCACCCAGGTTACAACAGCCTTGTCCAGGGGCAGGAATACAGCTTCCACAAGACCCCACATTATCCCTGGCTGTGTTCTACATGAACTACAAAGATACCTGGCACCATATCTGTGTGCCCTGTTCAGTCACAGCCTCACCTCAGGCTTTGTCCCTCCCAAATGGTGCACTGCTGCAGTCATCCCTATCCATAAAGGTGTGGTAACTACAGACCCTGGGAATTATCAGTCTATTAGCCTGATGAGTCTGATATGTACAGCTATGGAGCACACCATCAGGGACCTGATCGACAAACATATAGGTAATCTCCTAACTCTGGACCTCCATACAGTTTGGCTTTTTGAAAGGGAGATCATGCCTGCTCTACCTGGTTGGCTTCTTTGCGTTGGTCACCAGGGCTATGTATGACAGTAAGGCACTGCATACAGCCTACATCAATCTGGCCAAGTCTCTTGATACCATTCCTCAGTCAGGAATTATGGATGAACCCACCAAACTAGGTGTCAACTCCTATATCACTAGAGGGGGTTGCAAATTGGCTCACAGATAGAACACACAGTGTGAAAATAGTGAGCTACAAGTCAGACTGGCAGCCAGTCATGAGTGGAGTCTCACAGGGATCAGTCCTGGGTACTCTCCTGTTCAGCATCTATGTCTCAGGAATCCAGGCCAACACAAAGGAACTCTGGCTGACCAAGTTCACAGACAACTGCATGCTGGAAGCCATCATTAACACCACAACTGATGCAGACATCCTACAGAAAGGCCTCAGTGAGACCACTGACTAGTGTGGAAACCATGGCCTGAAGTTCAGCACCACAAAATGCATTATCAGCCCCTTTGATAAAATCTCAGTTCCCACTAAGTACCACATCAATGAGAGATGAACACTGTAGGCATTATTAGAGATATGAGGACACAGGTTGACAGCAACCGCTCCTTGAACCACCACATTGCCACTGTGGCCAGGAAATCCTTCAATGTGGCACATCTCATTACCAAGGGTTTTACATCCAGGAAGAAAGAGGTCATTGCCTCTGTGTACTCCTCCCTCGTTAGACCAATCATCAAGTATAATGGCCCATTTGGCATGTACCTCAACAGATACCTGCAACAGCTGGTGAGGCCACAGAAGTACCTCACAATGAGGATCCTAGGCATTAAACACGTCCTAAACAGACAGACTCAAAATACTCCAGCTATTCTCTGTCTCATATCACCTACTTAGAGGCAATCTCTGCTTGACTTGCAAAGCCATGTCTGACCCAGCTCTTTCACAAATGCTACATCTAAAGACATCCCAATCTCTCTGCACCACACACTGCAGGGGCCGCGACCTCATTACCACAATAACCACAACATGCTGGAGGGACAGGTTCCTCACCCAGAGACTGCACATGCCCTGGAATAGACCTCCCATACATGTCAAGCAAAGCACCTAGAATACCCTGTTGCAGAGAGATCTTGATGAGTGGATGGGTAATAGAAAGTTCACCCTAGGAATCACTCCAGTGGTTCTACTTGTTGGGGGCACTGGGAAATAACGTTGGGTGGCACAATGGCAGGACACTTCTATGGGCTAGGCTTGTAATGGTTCCAGGGCCAGTAGCCTATTACATACCTATGAACCTATAAGGGGAGTGACATTGGCATGACTGATAAAGTAGGCCAGTAGGTGGGTAACTTATCAAAATACTTCTTCCTACAAGCGTACACACATTTGCCAGATCTGGGAGTAGAACCCCTGCCTATCTAGCTATTTGCACTATAGTGTTGCAGAGTTATCACATGTGCTACAGAACTTACTGGGCTGACAACTGGCCAAAGGTGCAGATATGGGGAATGACAGCAGGAGTGATAAAGTAGGGCAGTGGGTGGGAGACTTATCAAAGTACTTCTGCATACAAACATACACACACACACTCATTTGCCAGATCTGAGATTAGAACCTCTGTCCAGTTAGTGATTCGTACTATAGTGTTACACAGTTATTATACATGCTATGGAGTTTACTGGGCTGACAGCTAGCCAGAGGTGCTAAGGGGAATTACATCAGTAGGAGTAATAAAGTAGAGAAGTGGGTGGGAGTCTTATCAAATACTTCTTCTTACAAACATACACTCATTTGATAGATCTGAGATAGAACCTCTGTTTAGCTAATGATTTGTACTATAGTGTTACACAGTTATTACATATGCTACGGAGTTTACTGGGCTGACAACTGGCCAAATGTGCTGATAAGGGGAATGACATCAGCAGGAGTGATAACATAGGGCAGTGGGTGGGAGACTTATCAAAATACTTCTTCTTACAAACATACACACACACACACACACATTTGCCAGATATGAGATTAGAACCCCTGCCTAGCTAGTGATTTGTACTATAGTGTTATCCAGTTATCACACATGCTATGGAGCTTACTGGGCTGACAGCTGGCCAAAGGTACTGATAAGGGGAATGACATCAGCAGGAGTGATAAAGTAGGACAGTGGGTAGGAGACTTGTCAAAATACTTCTTACCAACATACACACACATTTGCCACATCCAAGATTAGAACCCATATTTAGCTAGTGATTTGTACTACAGTATTATGCAGTTATCACACATGCTATGGAGCTTACTGGGCTGACAACTGGCCAAATGTCCCAATAAGGGGAATGGCATCAGCAGGACTGATAAAGTGAGGCACTGGAAGTATTGTGGGTTGGAATGGCCTAAAACTATTTCAACCACAAACACACACAAACACACACACACACAAACACAAGCACACACACACAAACACAAACACACAAACATACAAACACACACACAAACACACACACAAACACACACACACACACACACACACACACACACACACACACACACACACACACACACACACATACACACACACACATACACCCACACACACACACAGCTGCTCATATTGAGATTAGAACCCTACCTATCCAGTTAGTTGTACTATAGTGTCATGTAGTTATTGCATGTGCTACAGAGCTTATAGAGGTGACTGGTGTCCAATGATACTTCTAAGGTGAATGAAAGCAGCAGATAATGTAAAGTAGGGCAATGTGAAGTGTACTGACTGGGAAGAGTGTCCTAATGCTTGGACCTATGGAGGCACACACACACACACACACACACACACACACACACACACACACACACACACACACACACACACACATACACAGACATGTGATGTGATATTATAAACTCAACCTCAGTACATTTGCACAATGGGGCTCACTTTTTATGCTGGCATGTGCAACTGTTTACAACTGGTATGCCACTGTCCACAGCAGGACATCACTGAATGCCATTCAGGGTATACATGTGTGTGACTCACTCTGTGTCCCCCTGTGTCTCACTCTGTATCATTGTCTGTCCTTCAGTTCCCCACTTCTATGTGTGTGTATGCTTGACATATATATGTTGCCCATATATATCTGTGTATCTCACGCAACAGATGCAGTTATATCACATATGGGCGACATACAGCTAGCTGAGGGTAAACCTGTCTGATGTGTGTGTGTGTGGGGGGGCAGTTGAGGTGTGCATAGCTATCTGTATGCACGGACATATATACACAATACAGTCATATATTCCGATGCGGGTTCTAACATGTCCTGTGATTTTCTAAGTGTAGGAGCATTCCCAGTGTGACCATCTATAGTTAGGGTGGGACTCCATTCCAAAGATAGGTGTACTCCAGTCCAGGTTTTTTTGTGCTACAGCCATATCTCTCAGGAGTACACAGGACTTTCCTCAGGGTACTTGTTTTGTTTAGCAGACATTTTCTGACATATCTGTAGTCTGAACTGCAATGTATTGTGTCACTACCTACTGCCAGACATCCTCAGATCATCACAGTGCTTTACCAGAGGAATACTAGTTGTACGATGCATAGACCAATATTATGAGCTATGTAAATTCTTGCCCAACAAGGCCATTTGTGAGATGTGGCTACAGGCAGTGTAGTAATGACACACAGCTGTGTAAACAGTCTAGCAACCTGCTGATATACTGGCTGGGGATCTCCTGCTTATGTGGTATCTTTCTAACCTGACATGTCATATCCTTGTGTGTGCATACCTCTGACCTGTACATTTTGTGGCAGGATGTCCAGGTGTTTACCTAGAGGTTTCATCCATTATATGTAAACTTGTGTTTTTATGGCATTATTTACATATAATTGAAGTGTGATGTTACAAAATTATAAAGACATTACTATTTCAGAATACATAACCTTCAGACCATTCCCACTACTGCAAACCCCTCACCCTACCAACTTTCTCAGTATGCAAGGGTGATATTTACAACACATACCTATCATTGTGCCTTTGTTCCACTTTTATTTCTACCCTTGTTCAGACAGCTTGCTGTCAGAGGTTGGGAGTTATGAGTGTGAGTACAGAATGCATTCAACTGTGCAGGCATGTCCATTATTTGTAAATGCAAACATAAGTAAAAGGATTATTGAGCATGATCACTGGTAACAGTACCATAAAGCACTTATATTCACAAAAGCCTTGACAACTCTGCTACACATCCTTCAAGGTGTCACTAATATGTGTAGTATATTCCACATAGCACTGTGACTTCCAGGTATGTCAGTGGCAGAACAGTGAGTGTCACTAACATGCATAATGATTGGTACTGCAGTTATCTGCACATGACCCTGTCAAAGGCAGCACTGTACCTAGGGCAGTACAAGACGACTGTCAGGAGAACGTGCTGGCCAGATCCAGACAGCATTAACCACACATACACATAGCTCATTGATCCCTGAATATTGTGAACAGGCAACATGTTTTCATGTGTATTGGTACAACCCTGCCAATGTGTGTTATGCTGATATTTTCATGCAATATGTTACTGCATTTGTGTGGGCATATGGGGGGCACACCTGTCAACTGTACACATTTGCATAGTATGTGCTGATATTTGCTTTACATTTTTGTTCCATTTACCATACTATTGTGTCCTGTCTTGGGGACTGGAGGCATATCAGTAAAATGCCCAGGTCAGATTGTACTGGCATTCATTGAGATTCTGGCTTCTTACCCTTCATAGCCTTACTGCAACTGTGGGTCCTGCTGTGCTATCACTGTGCAAGTCTGTAGGGGGTTAATTTAACATTGCCGCCATTTATTGCCTTTACCAGACATTTCTCTGTGATTTTCTACAGCTAACTTGCTGTATGGGTGTGAGGGGTGGTTATGGGACATCACCCTGACATCCATGCCTGTGACCTATGACCCCCCCAGTTAGTTGCCCCCACACATACACTGCAGTGGGATTTGCCACCTTTGGTACTACTGCATAGTGTGTGGTTGCCAGTTTTGGCTAGACATTTCTTGATGTCCCACATAGCTGTCAGTTGTGTGCTGCTATACCAGTAGGCCACCCCATTCCCTTGTATGCATGCAGCATTACCATAGATATGCTAGCAAAACATACTATTCCATTCATTTAGTGTTAAGAAGACTGACTTAACTTGTGCTTGCAGTGGTTGGGAGGATGGTGCTTGAGAACCGCCTATGTTGGATGCACACAGTACACTGCCTATACATGATAAGTTACAGGTAATGTGATGTGTGTGTGTCATCCATTGTATTTTGTGTGCAAGTCAGGGAGAGGTGGCAGTACCTGGGGTCCCTACAGTGTCAGTGTGTGTGCTATGCATTGCCTCATTGCCAAGGCCAGGGCATACTGGCCATACCTCCATCTGCCTACAGGAGTAGGCTCAAGGGTCTCTTCCTGTTAGTCCCTCTGTGCCTCTGGGGACCTTGGCAATAGTGGTGGGTTGTGTGTCCCTTCCCCATGCTTTTCCTTCTGCAGCTGTTTCTGCAGGATTATATTGTGTAGCATGGCACATACTATGAACATGTGTGCGCATGTGACTGGAGAGTACTGCAAGGCTCCATCAGATATATCAAGGCAGTGAACCCGTGCCTTGTGCATCTCAAACAGATGCTCTATAATTATTCTAGTTTGTGCATGCGCCTCATTATGGCATTCTTGAGTGGGTGTGTGTGCATTTCTGATGGGTGTCATCATCCATGGCTCCAGTGCATAGCCAGCATCCCCCACCAGATTGCCGTAGGGATGTCCCCACTGGCAAATACCTGGTACAGCTATGATGAATGCCAGATTTGGGAGTCGTGATAGTTTTCAGGGCTGCCAGCACACACTTTCATGATAATGCCCTGGGCATTGCACACAACCTGGCAGTTGATGGAGGGGAAGCCCTTGTGGTTTATGTAGACCCTACACTGTTCACCAGGTGATGCTTTGATGTGGATGTGCATACAGTCTATGGCACCCAGTACCTCCGGGTATTCTGCTACATGGTGGAAGGGATGCATATTGTTGGTCCTCTCCTCACGAGTGTTGGGGAAGTAAATGTGCTCACTGGCATGTGGTAGCATGGCATCCAGGAACTGGTGGAGTACCCTGGATGCAGATGCTTGTGAGACCTCCATGATGTCCCCAGTAGGTCTTTGTAAAGTACCTGTAGCTAGAATTCTTAAGGCTACACGTACCTTGATATCCACCGGGATGGGTTCCCATCAGTTGGTTCTAGCTCTGAGTTGAGGCCAGCACAGCTCAGTGATTTGCTGAAGTATGTCTCTGCCCACCCTGTCGTGGTCTACTATCTCCAGATCATGTAGCCCCTGATAGGTTACCCTGGGTCTGAACATTCTTTTCCTCCTCCTTGGTCTGTGTGGGTTGTCAGCATTATCCTCCTCTTTGCCGTCAGCCTCTAGCACATACTGATGGATCAAAGCAATGGCAGCCCATAATATTTTCCAGTTAAAATTCCCCCACATGTATACACCAATGATGTAGAGTTTGTGGGGAAAAAACACCTATATTACTCATGGCTTTGCTTTGGCAACTGTGAGTGTTAGAGGCATTTGTGGTAATTTGTGCATGATTACATTTATTCTGCTGCTGCCCTTTTTTTAATTATTTTTTACTTACATCTCCTCCTACTTTGAGCTATACAGCCACCTGCCAGCTGTATTATTGTTCTTAGGTTCTTAGATTAGTACTAGGCTAACTGCTCTTGTGGACCATTTTCAGCCTAGCCAATTACCCCATGTGAGAATCAAACCCTGCACCTTATGCTTGTAAGGTAAACACCTTAACCATTATGCCAGCCTCCCACCCTGGGTGTTATGCTGGGGCTTAAACAGGAAGGATATAGGGAAAAAAAGGAAATAGTTGAACAAGGGAAATGCAGTACAAATCAGCAACACAGGATTCTACATGGCCCATTGTGAGTTGCAAGAGTCCCATATTAGTGATTTCTACTTCATTTCTCCTTTATTATGCTGTTGCCCTTTATTTTTCTAACATATCCTCTCATTTTCAGCTATATTATTGTGTGCTTTGCATGGCCCATTGTGAGTTGTAAGAGTCCCATATTAGTGATTTTTACTTTATTTCTCCTTTATTGTGCCGTTGTTCTTTATTTCTGTTTTTACATCTCCTCCCATTTTCAGCTATGCAGTCACCTGCCAGCTATATTATCGTGTGCTTTGCATGGTCCATTGTGAGTTGCAAGAGTCCGATATTAGTGATTTCTACTTAATTTCTTCTTTACTGTGCTGTTGCCCTTTATTTTTGTTTTTTACATTTCCTCCCATTTTCAGCTATGTAGCTCCCTGCCAGCTGTATTATTGAGCACTTTCAATGGCCCATTGTGGGTTGTAGAATCCTGTGTTGCTGATTTGTACTGCATTTCCCTTGTTCAACTATTTCCTTTTTTTCCCTATATCCTTCCTGTTTAAGCCCCAGCATAACACCCAGACCCATTTAGCTAGTGGAAACAGCAAGAAATGGTCCTCCCCTGGGCACGAACATGCTCCTCCGTTCATGGAATATGACTATACAGTCTCAGACACACCCCTTCACTTAGCTGTGTTTAGCTAAGCAAAAGCCCAGGCAACAGAGCTCCAATGTGTTTACAGCAAGCATGACACACACCCTTGTCATGTTGGTTCTTCCTCGTGCCTACACAATGGGGTTACAGCACCTACACAATTAGGTGCACTGTGACATTTAGAAACATTTTGTGATTCAGTATAAGTCCCCTCATTAACATACCCCACTGCCTTAATCTGTAGTTATTGCACTACAGAAGAGCCTTACCCCTTAGCGACCACTGTTTCCTGCCATTGTTTTGATTCCCCTTACCATTGAGTATAATGGCAAAATCCAGGTTTCCCCTAAAATTGACTTTTCACATTGATTTTTTATTTTCCCCACAATCCCGTTTGCACGGCGATTCCCTATGCTTAAATAGCAGAGATCAGCCAAAAAATAATAAACTTCAATTTTTCAGAAAATAAAACACTTTAACATGCCAATGGCCATATATTTGGCCATTGGCACGCCTACAGATTAGGGTACATGCTTTTATTGGAGCTGTCATGGCTCCATTTTCATTTTTGCAGAAATGTATTTGGCTAGTAGCTAAATACATTTCTACACCTTACACTGTTCCTTCATGGCAACCTACCTGCTTCTTGGATTGCTAATTCACCTCATTTGCATGGTTTTCACCAGCAAATGAGGTAATTAACATCCTGCATGGGTTTCCATGCAGAACAGTGCAGGGATGTTCATGCACATCAAAACTGCATATTCCTGGATCGCACAGTGACCATATTCTGCGCAGGAGTAGCTACACTGTTCATGCACAGAAACAATCATTTCCTGAATCCCAGGGTAGGTTTTCTACCTCAGATTTGTCCTATATTATATAATAGAAAACTTGAATTAGTTTAAGGTTTTCTTTATGACATGACTGTGCAAAAACATTTGTCTTGAGCTTGTATTTTAATATTGTGTAAAAGTAACCCATCTTGAGGATCCAGTTATAATAATTTATAAGCTGTTGAATATGTTTTACTTTTAGATCTTTAAAATATTGATACCAGTAAGAAAAGCCTTTGGTCCCCCAGATGTCAAGTTTAAATGTGGAGACTTCATTAAAGAAATATTAGGTTATAATAAATAGTCTCAAACCAAAGTATCAAGTCTATTTTGCTAAGTATGATATTTCTGCAAGAATTTAAGATGAAATTCATAAAAGAAGAGGATGACAGGGAGGGTGAATTATATTGTATGTTGTTACAAAGATATTGCCAAAATAATTTACTTTGATGTATACTGCTGTTATTTCCTGCTAACTCATCATTGGTATTAAGTAGGTCAAAATGTAATGCTTTACAATCTCCATTATAATTAAGATCAATCCAATTTAGGATAGTTTTAAAAATTGTTGCTTTAACTTAGGTAGCTATATTAGGAACCTTAATACCTCCTAAGTTCTAAGGTTTGCTACAGTGACGTTGGGCTATCTTAGGTTTGTTTGGAAACCATAGAAATTTTCAGTAATTGTTTATTAATGTCTTTAGTAAGTGACTTATCAGGATATAGGGTCAAAGCTTGTATTATATGCAATAGTTTAGGAAAGGGAAGCATTTTATTAATTGCAATCTATCAGCATAGGATATTATAGTTTTGTTCCATTTATTTTTTATTAGTCAGACATCAGACTATATTTCATTTTTTAAATAATTTGCAGTTCTTATTCCTTCAATAGTATTCACTATAGTTATTCCTAAATACTCAAAGGGAGGGACTTGTTTACCTTTGATATTGCTTTTTCTGTTTGTCATTTCCTTTTTTGTTTAGAAATATAAATTTTTATTTTAGTTTATTAAAGTGTAGACCTGAGTAAGACTGAAATAGCTTCAGGATAAAATCTAAGCCTTTTAGAGTGGATCTTGGGTTGGGAAGTGTTAGTAGCACATCATTGGCAAATAGCATAATTTTGGAAGTATAATTTTCTGAAATTTCTATACCTTTTATATTTATGTTATATCAAATTAAAATTACTAGAACTTCAATGGCTATTGCAAATAAAATAGGAGCAAGGGGGCAACCCTGTTTAGTATCTGTAGTAAGGAAAATGGATTCAGATGTGAAAGGTCCTAATTGTAAGTTTTGTTACCTTTATAAATATTTTCAATAAGGGAAATGAACTGAAAAGGAAAATCAAATGATTCTAAGACTTTAAATAAATAATGTGTATTTTTTATTTATATTTTCTGTTACTTTTACTGTAGACTTATCATTTGTTTTATATTTAGCTTTAGTTTCTTGAAGTTATGGTTGTATGTTAGATAGTTCTGATTCCCATTATTTTGTTTTCTGCTTACACCAAACTAGAATTTTACCAAAAATATAAGCTTTTAACGAGTTCCAGACCATAACTATATTAACTCCATAAGCATTATTTGTTTCTAAAGTTTTATTCTTTCATTCATTACATTTCCCTTTATCTTTCCAATTTCTTACTTTCTCCCCGCTCTATTCTATTTATTTATTCCTTTCTCTCTCTTACCCCTTTATTAACCCCTCTGATCCTCTACTTTATATCATTTAAATTCCTCCCAACCATCACTATAATAAAGTACTGTGAAAGAGAACAGATACCCAACGTGTAACTCTTCCAGTGTTCGGCTCCTCCTGCCTTGAATCACTATTATGGGTTAAAACAACACTCTCTTTGATCAGGGGATGTAAATAATTAGGTTAAAGAAGGCCATCTCCATCCTGTGCAGCATTCTCAGCCCAAGGATATGTCAGAAACAGAAAACCTCCACCACCAAGCATACCTCTGCTCGGTATATCACAAACACAACACAACAGGAAGATGAAGCGCACATGCACTCCAAACAACTGAGGGAAATCTCCTTTGCCACCGATACATGAAATCGGCAAACAGGAATGTGACCAATATTAAAGTAAATGGGCAATTGCTTTCATGCCAGGAAAAACAAGATTCACACATACACACAAAAAAAAAAAAAAAACACTTTAGAATCATGTTTAGTACTTTCAAAAATGATTTAACACTTCACCTGTGGTTCACCAAATCTGTAGTAAAGATTTCCACATGAAAATCATAATGACCCACATAAAGCCAGCCAGGGCAATAAGTGAATGCCAGCAAGCCAATCCCACAAGTGCTACACACTTTCTCAAGTGCTAACAGACTTGATAAAACAAGCATCATAACAGAGAGTATGGAGTATTAACAACTGTCAGTTTAAGGAAGTAAATGGTCATATTAACATCGGTAGCAATCTGCTATGTTACTGATACCTGAGTGAGAAAGAAAGATGATGCAAACAAATACAGGAAGTGATGAGGCAAACACAATCTGAGTAATCTTGCTATCAGATGAGACTAAATCAGGTAAGCGTACAACTATTAGAATACTAATTAGATCAGCCCATGCCTGGTACAGCAAATACAGAGCACCAATGCAGAGGGGAAAATACCTTTGAGGTGCATTTTCCTAAGGGAAGGCAAACTGGTGCATTTCACCATCTTCAAAGGAAACATTGACCAATGCAGCAACAATCAACAAATCACACCAACCTCTATGCCCATTTCCCCTTCCCAACACAACTAAGATGTTTGTTATCAGAGAATTGTATACATATTTATATATTTTTTATAGTTAAGCACTTTAAACAGGATGGGATGAAAGAGATTATTTACATGTATCACACATCTAAAAAACATGCTTCCAAAATGACAGTTGAATTCAGTCTAATTGAGCACTTAGTACTTAACATAATTCAATTATGAAGAAGTAAATAAAAAAGAAAAAAATCATTATAAATCAAACTTAAAAGAGAGTCACAAGATGTATGTCATATTTAAAATAATTACCTGCATGATGAGAATAGGCATTCTCTTAATTCTCTAATGACTCTCTCTCTCTCTCTATATATATATATATATATATATATATATATATATATATATATATATATATATATATATATGTGGAACTACTTTCAAATTTTGAATGCCCACTTGACCGAACCACAAAATATCGAGATGAGAAAATCAAAAATTCAATTACATGAAAGATCACAAGATTGACACTTATAATATTGAATATGGAATAGCAAATAGTAATTCCGTGTTCCAAAGGTTTTTGCAGAAGATATATGGTATTGGGTTAAATAGTGTACTGTCCCTTTAAGGTGTTGTACTGAGGATATAAAGAAACATAGCAGAAGTAATGTTGAAGCTGCTGGTTTCACTGCAGATGTGTTTAGAGTTTAGCCAGTTAAATATAAAAAGAATCGGGAATAATTCACAGGTATGTTTTGGAGTTAGAACAGAGTATTAACATATACATATATTCTTTGAAGGAAATCCATAGTGGCTGATGCACAGTTTATCTGTACTTTACCATTTTCTTAAATGTAGTGCTGTCTCGGAGTTGGTTTATTTAATTTATGTGTGTGCGTGTAGTGGGCAGGGAGACAGAGCTCCACCCCCTAGAACAGCATAGGTATGAAAAAATAGTTGTAGTTTTGGCTTGGTGTAGAGTAAGAAGGTACTTTTTGCTTTGCTATGTTTAATATTCTGGGAGTCGATTTTGTAAAATTTCAGGGATTTTTCTGGTTTGGTCAAGTAGGCATTTGACATTTGAAAGTAGATCCATATCTATCTATCTATATATATATATATATATATATATATATGTATATTCATTTCCTACCAATATTCCCTTTACTTACTACTTAAAAGTGAATGGAAAATATTTAATATGACAATGTTTAAGGAATAAGAAAGTCATTTACTAAGAGATGGAATTTTTCATAGTCTTTGTGTTGTTGTTCGATATTTTCTTCTTCTTTGTATCAGACCAGGAATTCTTCTCAGGAGAACTTTTTAAGGTGGGAGCTGTTCGGTCCATGTCTTCAGTACTTGGTAAAACATTATTGTTTTTTTATTAAGGAAGCTTCTTCTAAATTGTTGAAAATTCTGATGCCATTTGATAGATGGATTTATATTTTAGCTTGGAAAATTATGTGAGATTTGATCCCATTTTGTTTGAGTGTGTTCACAAGAGGCCAACATTCTTCCTTATTTCTAAGGTTTTAGCTATATAATTATTATCAAATTTATGTTGTCCTGACCTTATTTTAATGGAGCTTTTTCCAAGCTATTATAACAATCAAGTCTTTACTAATGAAAGAAAGGAATTTTATTACTATAGATCTTGGAGGAGCTGAATGTGCTGTTTTGATGCCATAGGAAATATTTTTTTTGTTTATTAATTTTGGAATCCAAGAAGATAAAAAAGTAGATAGGTCATGTCCTTCTGTTTTTTTCTGGTAAACTGAATATTCTTAAATTAGATCTCCTTTCTCTGTTTTTGAGGTTGTCATTTTTGTTTAATAACCAGATGTTTTATTTTAATAAAAACTCTGTTTGCATTTCTTCCTCCTTTAATCTTCTCTCCATGTCATTTAGAGCATTCTTAATGTCATATATATTTAATTTTGAGCTGCTGAAAGATTTCTTTAAAAATGTCAACTTGTTTTAAGCAGTCCTGTTTCAAATTTTCTAAATTCTGCTGAAAAACATCCATCTTCGGAGATAACTACTAAAGTATTGTTGTCACCACTTGCATATCCTTCTTCAGAGTCAGAGTGGGAATGCTTAGAGTTGCTCATTTTCTTCCAGCTAATATGTCTATAAAGTTTCTGACAGAAGTAATTTTCTTTAAAAATAAAGTTTCCTGTTTATTTTGATGTTACTGCAGAGCTCTAAAATGTGCTGCTTTCACTTGACCATCTAGGTCCACCCCCAACCCATGGAATTCTGACACCTTTTTTCTACAACCCCACATTCAGAATCATCAGTATCTTAGCTCACAGCCTGATTTATACTCCAGTCCTCACAGTCAAAGGTTATTCCTGGAAGAAATATAGCTCTGACTATATGGACCTTTGATGACACTGGGATGTCCTTGCTCTTTAAATTCCTGTCCAGCTTTACCATAGCTTTCGTTCAAAAAAGAAAACATATTTTGATGGCATGCCTGCAATCACTATCTGCATGTATTTTCAGCTTGGGAAAATCAAATGTCACTGCTTCCACTTTTTCCCCATCTATTTGCAGAGAATTGATAGAGCTAAATGACATAATTATAGTCTGTATGTTGCACAACAAGTCAAATTTCTGCTCTTTTTACTTTCCCTTTCATCATGACAGAGGAGCTAGTTGTGGGTAATATAATGTTAAAAGATACTACCCAGGCATGAATTTGGGTTAACAGAAAGTGAATGGTGGATGTACACCAAACAGAGGAAAATGGCTGGAAAAGAGGGAGAAAGCAGGAGCCTAGGAAAATAAAAGAATGCAGAGAAGTGAATGGACAGCCCTGTAAGAAAAATTGGAATATAGGGGAAATGTAAAAGCCAAATGATTTATGAAGGCCTGAGGAGGAAATGGAGGAAGCCACAAAGAAAGCTATAAGGAAAGGTTGGGAGAAAGAAGAAGGTTGGCAGTCCTGAGAAGCTGATTTGTGAAAAGTCCTCAGAATGACATCAGAGATACAGAAAATGCATAGGCTTGGAGATCAGATAGTGTTGCACAGATGATATCTCACACCAAAAAGATTATTGTGCTGATTCAGCAAACGTCCGTGCAAGAATAGCTTATTCTTGCATGGAAGGGACCATTCCCATGCAGCACGGCAGCGCCCCATGCATATTCATGAAGCCGTGCTGCCATGCTGTAATGCGGACATGGTTCTGTGTATGAGTGCAGGGGGTGTGTCTGAGAGTAGTGCTCTCACAATACGCATGCCCCTGCACACCAGAATTGCCATACAGCAATGTAAATAGAGCGAGATTGCTCGTTCCACCTCTCAACCCATCAGAGTAAGAAATCTGGACAAAGCCATAAGGGACAGTTGCCACTAAAAACTTAGAAAGTTGATAGAATAACAGGTTTATCATTAGCATGAATTTTCTGAAGGGTATGAAGTATATAACTCACACCTCACAACCCATTAGAGTACAAAATCTGGACAAAGCCATAAGGGACAATTACCATTACAAACTTATACAGAAAGTTGATAGAATAACAGGTTTAGCATTAACATGAATTTTCTGAAGGCTATGAAGTATATAATGCACACCTCACACCCCATTACGGTAAGAAATCTGGACAAAGCCATAAGAGAAAATTGTCATTACAAACTTATAGATAAAGTTGATAGAATAACAGGTTTAGCATTAGCATGAATATTCTGAAGGGTACGAAGTAAAAAACGCAACAAATATTTTTTTTTTCACATCTGCAATAAAGTAATAGCATAGCTGCATAGGTGTGCCCTTTGCTTAGCTATGCTTAGCCCAACTGAAACAAGATACGTTAAATAGCTATAGACATTCAACATAAGCAGCAGTGCAATAGTGTAGTGGTTAGAGCATATGCTTCGCATGTAGTCATTCATGGTTAGCCTTACCAAAGCCATTTCCATATTGTATGTGAAATCATTACAATTTTAATTTATTTGTGTATTTATGTGGGAAGTAACTTATATTTCTTAGCCAGAGTGCCCCATACAGTATAGTCACACAAGAACAAATGTAATGAAAGCACACTGGAGGATGTCAGGGAAGGTAAACAAATTTATAATATGTAATAAATGATGAATCAATCCCATACAGGTGGTAGTCCAATAAAATAAAACATAAGCAATGCTAAACATTGCACAGCTATGCTGACCGGGTGTAAGCATTGTGTAAATATGAATGCTAAGCAATGAGTAGCCCAGCTCAGTAGATTTGCCCATTGGTAAGCAGTGGTGAACATGCCCCTTTAAGCACTGCCAACCTTAGCTAAGCAGGTTTGCCCATCGCTTAGCTAAGCTCAGTATATTCAAAACCATCTAATACTGGCAAAGGGCAAGAAACTGGCCATATTTAAACCCTGTGGGTGGGAATACAGCTCATAACTGGTTGTAGCTCCCCACAATAGGCAGTATGGCAGGTGTTGGAGAGGACATGTGCTTTCAGGTGCAGCGCTGGAGCATGCAGGAGTCCAAAGTCATGGTAGGACTCCTTGTAAAAAAACATGATGTTAGACTGCTGCAGGACCAGTACCAAGCCTCCAAATACAAAGCGGAAAGCTGGGAAAGTCTCGCCCGTGATCTCACCAGTGACACTGGTATCCTTCAGACTGGTGAGCATGTCTGACACCATTATGCCGACTTGAAGCAGAGGAAGAAGGAGCTCTTGAAACAGTGGGTCCAAGAAGCAAGACAGAGGGGTGAAGTCCCATCAGTATGTAAATATTAATAGCAATAACTGTTTACCAAAGTCCAGCCTGTATATGTGATGGATAGGTATGCATAAATGTTTCTCTATTTTCATTTTAGCTCCAGCTGAGTGGGTTGTAAACCAGGAAGCCCATGCCAGTAGGTTGCAAAGGTTGCATCGCAAGACTGGTGAGTAACAATCTAGCTTGTACTATACATGCCAAATAAATATAAAGGAGTAGAATGTCACCTGGTATTATTAAAACTGGGTATGGTTTAAACTGAATAAAGCAGACAATATTACAGTAATAGTCTCATATAGGTCATATATTAATAAAATGTAATTGCCTGTGAATACAAATCTAAATCCTGGACTGATTGTGTTTACTCTGGTATGGTATGCTTTGAAATGTGTACAGGTTATGCATAGCAAATATAGCTCTGAAAGCATTAAACAATCAAGTCTCATCTGACAGATTTATTGCCTCTATAACACACAAGATTAACTGATATTATAAACCTCATGCACCAAGATCTGATATCTGAATAGTAATGTTGTGTTAACCATTGTTTTCCACACTGTGCTATGTGGACAGGTATGTAACGTTGTAAATACAAAGTCAGATTGTACAACAAAGAGAGAATGAGAAAGAAATAATTCAAAAAAGAGACAGCAGTGTCTCAATAGCTCCTTGTGATGAAACACACACTTGTCATATTTTTAGCATAAACAGCCACGGTTCGAATCCTGGGAGTGGTTGTATGCTGTATGCATAATTTCAACTAGAATTTTGTGAAAATGTGTAGAAACAGTCAGGTAGTATTAACAAAAATTCCCTCCACAGGTCTCCCAGGTAAGATAAGGTATAAAGTAGCTATAAGAAGGCTGTAGTTATACTGTGTCCAATACCCATGGTACAACCCCAAGGCTGCAAATGACAGCAATATGAGTACATACACCAAGTGGTCTCCCCCAAGAAATATTTAAAAGTGTCATGCTGTCACAGCTACAAGTCCCTGCTAAGAACAACAAGGGTGACTGATAGAAATCAAGGCAGAGTGTGTCAGTAGCACACACACACACACACACACACACACACACACACACACACACACACACACAGTATGAGTGCACATATGTAACCCTGACTATTGGGAATATGGGTAGAAACAGTCATGTAGTATTAACAAACATTCCCTCTACAAGTCTACCAGGTAAGAGAAAGTTCAAAACAGCTATAAGAAGGATGTTAATTATACTGAGTAAAAATATACAACTGCCCAACTCAAGACTATAGTTGTTGTAATAACACCTGTAGAGTAATGAGCAATGATCATTAAAGATGTGACCACTGCAAGAATCTACATTTGTTAACTGATATCTCTCTCTCTCTCCTCCACCATATCTTCACCAATAATGTAAACACATAAATGAATTGGGTATGTTTTCCACCAAACCTACTGTTGGGACATGTGTTCTATTGTTCTAAAATGTTGAAATTTATTCCAATTAATGTTCCCTGTTCAAATACCATCACTGGTGGCCTGTTGCTATCAATGTAACATGCATGCTGGTGTAATGTCCACTGTGGTTCCATATATGCATGTGTTCTGTTTGATATGCAAATGTTCCAAATGTGTTATATTGGGTTAATGGGAATACTCATGCATGCTGTTACAACTAATCCTGAGATGTGTAAACCATTCCTAACCAACATATGTTCTAAAATTGCAACACCATAGCATATCAGGGAAGGAATATTCCAGTGGATCCGCATCTCCCGCCTCATCTGGCAGTGGCACCAGTCCCTAGCATGTCTGGGACCCACCCTGGGACCTCCTCATCCACTGGTCCTGCACCACCTTCAGATGGAACTGCCTCAGAGGATGAGGCTCACTATCCCCTGGGTGCGGGCATGGACAGGACCCTGTCACCTGAAGCCAGGTCCAGGGTCTGGTGCATAGTGAGCTCTGCAAGGAATTTGGAGAGCTGCTATGACAGCTTGAGGGCTCCTTGGCACATTTAGAGGGTCAGCCTGCCCCTACTGCTCAGTCGCCAGCACAGCCATCTTTGGGGCAATGAAGGTGCAGTGTTGACTGCCCATGGGTGGGGACCTCAGTCCCACTGTATCCATTTGGGGGCTCATGGGCTTCTGATTAAAAAACACCCCTCCACAGCAAAGGTGTTTACCCCCGCATGTGTCATACACCAAACTGTATGCTGTCTTGTCAGTCTTCCTACCCAACCTACCACCCCAAATACACCTGCTATTCTTCTCCAATATCCCACTCACACCTTAAAAAGAAAAAAAGGGCAATCTGCTACCCAAATAAATTTCACCCCATACATAGCTGTCCATTTCACACATGTGCTCCCTGGACATATTTAATCTGGTCTAATTGGCTTCACAACACATTATTGTTGTTCTCACCCCTCTCTCAAGTGTTTGAGTGTCCAAATATACCTCCAAATTCAGTATCTATGCACAGATGTTGCTGTAGAAGAAATGGACAGCTATGGACCTTCCCTACACCCATTCTGCACATTCCTAGCTACTTTTCCTATTGTCTTTCCCTCTGTGTGCCCCTTTTCACCACTTTGCTATCACCCTTTTTTTCTTTTATTTTAAAGAAATTAGCGTAGGGGGTAAATGGAGTTAAGCTGTTTTAAGCAGTAGTAAGTGGGATTAAGCCTATTTGTGCAGCGCTAAGCAATGCATAAACACAGATGAAGCACTTTTAAGGCTAACTGTAAGCATATTTACCCAGAAATAAGCAATGATTACCGCCGTGCAAACCCACTTACAACTGCTTAAAAGTGCCTTACTCACTCAGGATCCAACAGCCCTTGTTCTGCCCAGCAACAAAATAATGAGCCCTTGAAATACTTGTACCCAGGACCCTGCACACCATTGCCACAGCACCTTAACACTAAGCTATCTGAGCTGCAGATATGCCTGATGTTTTTTCAAACATATGCAGCACAGTCATTCAACAGTAGGAAAAATGTATTTATATATATATATATATATATATATATATATATATGTACATAAAGAATATATATAAAGAAAGTACAGTTACAGATTTGCTGTTCTGAACTGTTTGGAAGTTTCTAGAAGGCCAGTGCTTGCTTGGGCTAAAGGGAAGTCTCTGTGTTCACCAGTGGGAGTGGTTAACACTGAACAGCCTGCCTGTCCCTGGAGGAGTGGTTACTACCTAGAAGCTGTAGTTTAATTGGCCATTTTGGGTCAATTCTAAACTCCTTGATCTCTCTCTCTTAAAACCCTACAACTCTCTTTTTGCGCAGTTTTGCGCACTGAGCAGCGCCGGGCAGCGCCGCCTAAACAGGTTTAAACTATTCCAGGCTCCACAAAGTCTGCTCTTTACTTTTTCCCTTAGAACTGTTCAAATTCTGAAAGTAATCACTCTATTCTCTGTCTAAAGCCCTGCACTTGCTCAGCTCTTATAAGGAAACACTAACTAACTAAAGCACTACACCCTCCTTGACTTCTCATAAGCATTAGGCTCCCGATTGGTCCTTCCTGATCAAGTGAAAAATCAGTTCCCTTCCCTAATCTGATCAGTAAAAAAAAACAGTTCCCTATACTAATCTGGTATGTCCATGGGTCAGTTTTAAGGTTACTCTCCAGTCCAGCTGGTGAATCTGGGAATTTTGAGGCAATGTTACAATTGCGTTATGTACACAGACAATTCTCTCCTCCTTCCAACAAACTCTAATACATGTGAGAGATGCAGTTACACAGCCAAACTGGAGGCAGAGCTCTCTCAACCCAAGACTGGCACAGTCAGTCAGGAGGAAAAGGTAACCACCCACACCACAAATCCAGTCTCACACAGACCTATTGCATCTGCATACCCAACACATAAACACACAAAAACATACTCGGAGGCTCTAAATAAAAATCTGCCTAAACAGCAAAGACCTCCTAAGAAGATATCCAAGAAACAGCCACCCCTCAACAATACCCATGAATCACATATCTCACAAAATCAGTGTGCCTCACAATCACAGCCCTTAAGGCCAAACAACACACCAAATACACTTGTTATAGGGGACTCTATTGTCCGGCACACTGACGTCCCACTCACCAGACTGAACAAGGAAAAGGTCACTGTAAGCTGCCTGTCAGGTGCCAGGATCCACCACATAATGCAAGCACTCAGGTCACTCCAAAGCAAGTACAAGTATGACTCTGTCATTGTCCATGCTGGTGTGAATGACCTGAGACATACCTCCCTGGACTACATGAAAAGAGACATAGAGGAGCTATCTGACCATGTAGCCCAGGCTGGTATGACCCTGACCTTCAGTAGCATCTTGCCCTCAACAAGAATGATGCCACAGTATAAAGACAAAATGATCAGTTTCAACAATTGGCTAAAGTATTGGTGTCATTCAAAGTGGATCCAGTGTCTATCAGCCTGGGATGACATGCTCGACAAGCCACGTTGCTTCGCTAGGGATGGCTTGCATCTGTCACCCTTAGGCTTTCATATACTGGCCAAGGCTCTTGCCACCCCCATAGTGCCTTTTTTAGGCAAGGCTCAAAGGAGAAACCCACCTCCATAGACAACCCAAGGATAAAAAACTAAGGTAATGCTACTCAATGCCAGAAGTCTAAACCTCAAGATGCATGCACTCGAGGCTCTCCTCAGTATGGAGAAAATCGATGTCTGTGCAGTAACAGAAACCTGGTTCAAGGCTCCTGACAGCACCCCAGCAACACCAGGTTATAACTCATACCATGCATTTCGGCCCCAAAACTCGGACCGAAGCACAAAAGGAGGGGGAGTATCTATATTCATCAAAGATACCTACACCTCCAGGTTAGTGGCACTGCACGAAGCATCGGAAACCATCCATGTGCAACTAACAGTGGGCAAAACTGCCTTTCAGTTTGTAGCCTGCTACAGAACACCCTCCCTATTACAGGAACCCCACTTGGCATTCCTGAGAACACGGGAGAATATGAAGGTCTCTCCAAATACTATGTTATTGGGTGACTTCAACTACCCAAACATTGACTGGGAAAACTACTCAAGCCCAAACACCCTCACCCAACGGTTCCTTGAATTTATAAACTTTATAATGCAATGGAACAACTGGTCACCACTCCTACAAGAGGGAACAACATATTGGACCTGGTCATCACCAACATGGGGACTCTATGTTCCACACCAGAGGTAAACCCCTCATTGGTAAGACCAGACCATAAACAAATTTCCCTGGACATCCATATCCCATCCCCACCCCCAGCCAAGGAAATCACTGTAAAGAATATCTCAAAAGCCAACTTTGCACTTCTCAAGACTGAGGTGGAATCCTTCAAAGCCCCTGGGCTAGAGGATAATACAGCCCAATCCACAGAATCTTTTACAAATGCATTCTATGGGCACCTGCAGGAATGCATGGATCGTGCTATCCCATATAAAACCAAGACTCACTCCTCCAAAAAAAGTAGATTGGTCTGGTGGACCCCGGCCATAAATAAACTATACAACAGAAGGAGGTAGCTACTACATGACAGAGCAAAATCCCAAAAAGGGAAGGCATCTCTGATCAGTATTAGCAAGAAACTTCAATCCCTCATAAAATCATCAAAGGCCAGTTTCGAAAGAAAAATTGCACTAGACACTAAAGATAATCACAAAGCCTTCTTTAGTTATGTCAGGAACATGGGCAGAAACTCCCAGATATGCTCTGAATTGTTGCATAACGGTACAAAATAAACCGAACCTACAGACATAGCCAACATCCTGACAGACAGATTCAGCTCAAACTTCTCCGCCCCATCCCCCCCAAAAGAGCAAATGCCTATCCCAACTGAATGTAACCTTCCTGACATCACAGATGCACAGGTGAAAGCTGCCCTCTCCAAAGCAAAAAACACAGCATCTATGGGACCGGATGGTGTCCCAGGCTGTGTCTTACACGAGCTCCAAGAAGAACTTAACCCTCACATTAAGTCACTGTTCAAACTTAGCCTTACTACAGGATATGTACCCAAAGAATGGCGTACAGCTACAGTGGTCCCACTCCACAAAGGTGGTGCCACAACAGACCCAGGAAACTATCGCCCCATAAGCCTGACTAGTCTGGTCTGCAAAGCTATGGAGCGTATTATCATGGAACTCATAAACAAAGACATTGGGAGCCTCTAGACACTGGACCCTACCCAATTCGGCTTTGTTAAGGGCAGATCTTGCCTCTTAAACCTAGTTGATTTCTTTGAAACAGTTACCAAAGCCATAGATGAGGGCAATATAGTCCACACAGCCTACCTGGACCTCGCAAAAGCCTTCGACACAATACCCCACTCGGGCATCATAAATAACCTTACCAGCTTAAATATCAACCCCTATATCACAAGATGGGTTGCAAACTGGCTGAGAGATAGAACCCACATGGTCAGAATCACAGGTGTCATGTCCAAATCCAAACCAGTTACAAGCGGCGTCCCACAGGGCTCAGTTCTGGGACCTCTCTTGTTCGGTATATACTTCTCTGAGGTTCAGGCTAATACAGGGGGATTATGGCTGACAAAGTTAACAGATGACTGCAAACTGGGGGCCATAATCGAATCTAGCTTTGTAGTCTATATATACATGTATATATGTATGGAGATGCATATATGTGGACAACTCTATACATTTTATATATATATATATATATATATATATATATATATATATATATATATATATATTTATGTATAGAGTATATATATATATATATATATATATATATATATATATATATATATAGAGAGAGAGAGAGAGAGAAAGAGAGAGATACATCCACATTTATATACACATATATGCATATATATATATATATATATATATATATATATATATATATATATATATTTATATGGATCTACTTCATAAGGTCGACAGACCATTTGATCGACATTCATTTGGTCGACAGCTCATTTGGTCGACAACCAGTATTCAAGGCACTGAACAGGGATTTGCCCCTTTCCCCAATGTTGTGCAACCCTTGAGTTTATATATATAGTTAGGGGATGGGGGCACAGCCCCCCACTTTGGGGGATGTGGGGGAGAAGCCCCCACCTATTGTCACTTAAAAACATTAAAAGACAAGAAAAACTACACATTTTAAATGAAAATAGGTGGGGGGTTTCACCCCCACAACCCCCAATGTATAACAGCCCTGTGTTTCTTATGCTTAGTCAAACTCTCTGCTTGTGCTGTGCTGATGAGGTCATAACAAGGCTGAAATATGCATATCCACAGCTAGTGGGGTTTGAGTTTATTGGCCTGAAATTGTCCATTAAAATGACGAAACAAGTCATGGGCATTCAGAATTGCCAATTAACTGAAACACCTGATGTTCATAAGGGTCATTTGCATATATCCCATGTGCCTCTGATACAAGAGGTTTGGGAGGTCACTCAGTGGAAGTTCTAGCTTTGCTGGAGTTTTCATTTTGTTTTTACTGATTGTTTTTTCAGTGACCTTCTCAATGATATATATATATATATATATATATATATATATATATATATATATATATATGTGTGTGCGTGTGTGTGTGTGTGTGTTTGTATACAGAAATATACAGAAATATATGACAGCTACACAGACATGCAATCAGAGGGTCATGCTGCTGCCCACTTCAATTCTAAATCTGAAAATGCACTCACTGGAAGTATTCCTTAAAATGGGGAACAATGACATATGTGCTTTAACAGAGACCTGTTTAAAGGCAGCAGGAAGCACCCCTGTAGTACCAGCCTATAATTAATTCCACATTTGGCTAAAGAACATGGACTGAAGCTCCAAAGATGGTGGTATTTTCATATTCATAAAGGATGCACACACCTCCAAAGTGGAAGACCAACCTTAAGCATTATAGATCCTGCAGGCATAGTTGATATTGGGTAAGACAGCGGTTCAGTTTGTAGCCTGCTATCGTTCCCCATGCATGTCCTAAGACACACACTCCATGTCCATAAACACCCTGGAGAACAATAGTGTCCATCCTAACACTATCATACTGGCTTACTTCAACTACCCCACCATTAACTGGGAAAGCTACAGATGTACAGATGCACATGCCCATCACATCAACCTGGTCCTTCCTAACATGGACACCTGTTGCTCTACACCAATAGTCAACTCCTCCCTTGTTATATCAGAACGCAAATTAATCACCTTTGGGAATCCACAGCTCTCCTACCCCCCTGCACATGTAACCACCATGAAAAGGCTTTCCAAAGCTAACTATGGCCTCATAAAATCAGAGTTGGCTAACCTCATGGCAGCCATGCAAATGGAGACTAGTTGCATGACAGCTGAATCAAACAACAATGTACTATGAACACGTACACATGCATGGATACTGCCTTACCCAATACAACCAGGACCCTCACCTCCAAAAAAAGGAAGCTAATCTGGTGGTCCCCTGCCATAAAGAAACTATACAAAAGAAGGAGGGAATTGATATGGAATAAGGTGAAGTCCCAAGACAGGAAATAAACCCTTAGCAGCCTCAATGAAAAGTTGAGATCCCTCATCAAATACTACAAAGTTAGCTGTGAGAACAAAATTGGAGAACATAGTAAAGACAACCACAAGGCCTCATACAGTTATGTAAAGAATCTCCATGGCAATACCAAGATTTGTTCTGAGTTACTAGACAATGGTATCTCCAAGACTGAGCCAACTAATAATTTAAATATACTGACTGGCATCTTGAGTGCAAACATTACCCCTCATTTCCCTCCCAAAGCACCAGTCACAATACCAGTACACTGTCAGGCACTCAGTATTACTGCAGCACAGGTTAAAACACCACTGTCCAAGGCCAAGAATACAGCTTCTATGGGAGATGACAATATCCTTGGCTGTGTTCTACATGAACTACAGAGTGACCTGGCACCTTACCTGTGTACCCTGTTCAAGCACAGCCTCAACTCAGGCTTTGTCCCTACTGAATTGTGCACTGCTACAGTCACCCTCTCCACAAACAAGGTGTGACTACAGACCCTGGGAAAAACTGCCCAAGCTGCCTGACAATTCTGTTATGCAAAGCTATGAAATGCATCATCATACACCTAATAAACATGGATATGGGAATCTGCAGACTCAGGATCTCACAGAGTTTACTTTTGTGAAGGGTAGGTGATACCTGTTCATTCAACCTGGTCAACCTCTGGGCGGCAGTCACCTCAGCTGTGGATGAAGGTAAGGTGACACATACAGCCTACACTCATCTGGCCAAAGCCTTTGATAACATTCCCCACTCACTAAGGTCTGCATCAACCCCTATATCACTAGGTGGGAACAGAGGCACAAACACTGGGGTAGATTGGACATACTGCTGTCATACATTGAGACAATTGCAGATGTCAATGGGTTTGTTGCAACATCCTTTAGGAGGAATATGACAGCGGTAATACCAATAGATGTATTCACTGACTGCATTCCCCAGAGTCCACAACTGATTTACCAAGGACACCAACTGCCTGGTGAACACACAAAACATAACAGGCAGACGTGGCCAGTCTGTGGACAGTGCGCCAGTGGAGAGGTATGTCAAAGACATATCACTGTGAGTCATGCGTCACACACTAAAGCATGTCCACATAAACCCTGTCAATCTATCAATCCACCATGTGTATAACAGCACTGATGACATAGAATCTGTTCACTAATCTGGGGATATGTCCCCCATATAGGTTGGCTGTCTCCACATGTCTTGCCTGTGACGTATTGCCCACATTAAGTAATGTCCCATATGTTGGAACTAGCAGCAGTGTCCAGGCCCACAGCACAATACAATGTGGGAACCTACATAGTGGTATGGCCATAGAAATACCCGACATCTGCACATCTGTACAGAGGACAGACAGAAAGTAGATAGCCAACAGGGTATGCATTAGGATGAAAGTTTTGAAAGATACACATCTGAAACTGAAAGGTATGCCCTTACTACATGACAGCAGTCCTCAACATGTTCAAAAAGTAGTAGTCTACAGTTCATATCAACACACCAGATTAATATCCAATAGGAGATACATATAAACATGCAGCTCAAACACCAATAACAATATACTCAGTACTCAGAGTCCAGCTTTGCATGCAGGGGTGTATGGTTACAGTACTACAACCTGCGATCTTCTCTTACTTGAAAAAACACTGTTAAAATTACTAATGTAATGATACAATATGTGTTAAACTATTTTTGTCGACCAGTGAACTGCAGCTGGTGTAACATGCAAGTGTGACTGCATATAACATGGGCTACTACCCACGTATAAAACAAATCTAATGAGAAAAGATTGTGGTACTACCCATGTATACTCAGGTATCCCATACAGTATACTCACATCCCTTGCTACTGTAATGACAGCACATAGAAGTATGTTATGTGCAGGGAATTAAATACACTTATTAAAAATGTCATTGCCTTGCTATTTTATCGGACTGGAATGTGATCACTGGTTCCCAGGGCTGAGCTATGCTTAGCAGGTGTAAGCATTGCTTAAATGTAAATGCTAATCAGATGTGCACACTGGTAAGCGAAGCTTGCATGATGTAAGTGCCTATTTGTTTAATTGTACATTAGCACCACTTAACATCATGCAAACTTACGCAAACATGCTTAAATCTGCTCAAAACTGTCTTAACCACTCTGTACCCAACAGTCATTGTTCTGCCTAGCAATAAAATAAACATCCCTTGCAGGTCCTGAACACAGGACCATGCACACCATAGCCAATGCAATTTAGCAGTATGCCATTTCAGCGGTATGCTTCTAGGATGTTTTCTCAAACATACCCTTCTTTACAGCCAGTTTACAATAGGAACGAGACAATGTGCAATTAGAAAGGATTGGTATCTATCTATCTATATATATATATATATATATATATATATATATATATATATATATATCTTAATAGAAACATACATAGAGAAAGAGAGAAATGTAGGGAGATCTATATATGTGTACAACAATATATAGATATATTACCAATAAATACTGAGGTGTACACACACACACACACACACACACACACATATGTATATATATATATATATATACACACAAATATATATATATATATACATATATATATATATATATATATATATAAATAAATAAATATACACACACACACACACACACACACACACACGTATATATATATATATATATATATATATACACACAAATATATATATATATATACATATATATATATATATATATATATAAATAAATAAATATACACACACACACACACACACACACACACACACACATATATATATATATATATATATATATATATATATATATATATATGTATGTATGTATATGTATATATGGTTTCACTTCATATTATCTAAATGCTGAACTATCGAGTTTCAGCATTTCAACAGTATAAAGCCGAAACCATCAAAACACCGACACTTCACAGTCATGAAACCAAAACATTGAACATACACAATACAGCACACAATACACAAACCATAACACCCACACCTCAAAACAATTAAATACAACAAAACACCACACAGATACACACCTACACTACAGAAATGTAGGGGGGCAAGGCTCCCTACACCCCCCACATGGAGGACTGCACCCCCAACATCCCCCAACACCCCCCCAATTATATAGACTAACTCCAAGATCGCACAAACAGTAAAGAAAAAAATAATCACACACAGCCAGCACACACAATCATACCTCCACCTCCCTGCCCTAACCCACTCGTACAAGTTAGGAAAACACTCACGCAAACTCACTCACCTTAAACTGCAGACACCATCCCAGCCAAACACTTCCGCAACATAATGTACATACATAAGCGCAAATTCAACATTGTCTTATTCACGCTTATGCACTTTCGTTATTTTGAAGTTTCTACTTCATGGACACGAATTTCTGAAATTCGATATTTCAGCAATTTGTGTTTGTGAAGTGAAACTGTATATATATATATATATATATATATATATATATATATATATATATATATATATATATACTATTCCAAAAAACAGCATCCAGCACTCCAAGTTTATTAGGCACCTGTCCAACAAAAACACAAACCGGCGACCGGTTTCGATCAAAGAGTCCTCAGTGTGCATCATTATCAGGCAAAAGCCCGGATATATATTTATGAGCAAACAAGCTTGTTTTAAAATTTAAAGACACAAACACATGCTTTGTTCACTTATTACATAGAATACTATTTGACATCTAGCAAGCAGTGCTAAACTAGTACTAATATATTAATCAATAAATATCGAAGCAATCAATCTGCTCATATGATTTAAACCTCAAACCTATTTTTTGATATATAGACTGTCAGTATGTTAGTTAAATTTAAAGGCTTTAACTCCAGCATACTTCCCTATTCATGTACTACCTTACAGGCTTAGCTCTACTTCAAACTAATACTTCATGATAAGTCTATTGGTGTAATAAAATATCTGAAAAAAAAATTTTTATAAAGAATTTGTTTATAAAGAACATGTGAAAAAAACATATGAAAAAAACACTATAATACCCTCCACCAGAATATTTTTACAATTGCCCAGTTACTATCTGTTGCAACAGAAGGAATATTTATACTATTACTGTTAACAGAAATAAAAAAATTCTCTAACAAATATTTAATTCATAGAACATGCTGTACTAATGTCTTGCTAAGCAGCTGCTATGGCCATAGCATCTGGCCCTCTCTGCAGTGGGAGATATCACATGCATATCTCTCAACTGTACAGATCTTCACAGAATGCCCACATTTTACCATCATGTATTTTTGTCTGTTCCTCCTGAGATCTGTACTTCTCTAGCAAATAGCTGAGGATTGAAGTCATCAGGTAACGACAAACACTTGCGTTTAAGACTCCACATCCTTAAGAATATTCACCATAATGCTAAATGTATCATTCTATTAACTTCCTGTGTTTGTAACAGGAATATTTAAAGTCTGTCCCTATTTATCCCTCCATCATTTTAGGCACTGTACAGATGTGATGCTCTGAGAGGTTGTGAAGTAGGATCACAGCTCAGGAGCCTGACTCACCCTGGGAAAGGACCGCTCATATATGGCAACTGTGGGGGTGTCTGTCAAACACTTGTGACTGTGCCACTGCTAGGCCAGTTAATGGGATGTTTTCCATAGCCATGTTACCTGTGATTATGAGTATGACCTGTTTGCCTTGTAAAGCTAAGACACCTATAGAGGGCATGTGCATAGTAAAGTACTGTTGCAGACATGTGTGTTGAACTGCATGTGATATATTGAATTAATAGCATTCAATGTGCTGGACAATAAGCACATTTGTGACTGATATCTGTAGTCACATACATATATACCTGTGTTATGTCAGCCAAATCATTGGCAGGTCTATGAGCAATGACATTGTAACATAGCCTACTTATGACTGTTGGACATATTCCAGGTTAACACAGTGATGTCAAACCCTACTGTGCAATCAACGCACTAATGTATGGTGCAGCTATATTAAAAAAGTATAAATACTGATGTCCCCTTTGACACCCATTTATGTGTGCCATTGTCCACACGTACTGCTGTAACAGGTTGAGAAGTATGATTGAGCGGCAAGACTGTAACTGCAGTGTGCCTTACTAACATACAATAGAAATGTATACCAGGTATCCCCTGAGCACATGTATGTATGCTTATGTTCAGCTGGAAGGTACAAAACTAAATCACATGGGTTTCAAGCATTCAGGTACATAGGTTGTGCATGTTGCACATGTGTGCAATATCAGTGTCAGTGCATACAACAGACAGAAATGTGTACAGCTACTGGTTGTTGCAGTGCCCTGACACTGATATGGGTACTAGAGTAGGCATGATATTCAGCTATTAATCAGAGAAGTGTCCAGCTGTTTTATGACCCTCTGTCCATGCCTACCACTACCAGTTATATCCACACCTATATACAGTGGATATCACAAGTGTACACACCCCTGTTAGAATGCCAGGTATGTGTGCTGTATGACAATCAGACCACAGAAGATGATTTCATAATGTTTCTCATCTTTATGTGACCTCTGACCTGCACAATTCCACTGAAACACAATCAAAGGTGTGTCTAGGAAGGTGACCAACTATTGCCAAGTGAAGATGTGCCATGATGTTAGAGTCCAGACCAAGAAGGATGACTGCTGCAACCATCTCAAGAGGTGCATACACAACATATCAGTTTAAGGGTGTGCACACTTATTTAGCTGGCTTATTGTACTGAATATTACTTCCATATGTTTTTACAGACCCAATTGTTATGTTTTCAATTGAATTATACAGGCTATAGTTCACACTACAGGTGGGAATTGTTATGAAATGAGTTATTGTGGTTTCATGTTCCAATTGTACAAATACCAGGCAGTGTATCAGGAGTGTGTACCCTTTATATCCACTGTATATCCAGTCTCCACCACGGTAGAATAATCCCCTTTGGGGACAACAGCAATACACAAACCACATAATAGGTTGCTACATTGACTGTACAGGGACACATAGGTACAGGCAACAACTATGAAGTAAGTCCACCTATTTCTGAGCAAGCATGTAAGTTCACAGGTGACTTCCTGTAAGGCTGACTATGAATATGAATCAACATATCCACATCACCAAGGACAATAGCAACCATGTCAACACATATGTTGTAAGTCTCAGATAAAACAATACAATTCACCATGTACTGGGGGTAAAGAACATCTCATACACACATGCCATGGATGTAGGCAACCTGCATCACACAGGTTAGGTGGGAACATCGCCACCCTGTACAACCCAGTTGTACAGGGAGATATGCACATCAAACACACTTCTACCCTCTTCAATGGTGAGCATGTACATATTGCCTACTGATGGCAACAACAACATATCTCTATGGGGCAAAATATCATCAGTGTCTGCCTCCTACATGAACTCAGGCATGTGCTCAGAGCTCCATCACACACCACAGTCAAACACAGACCTGCCACCATCCACATGTAAGATACCCACTGTCACCCCTCTACATAGAAATGAATGGAGAATAGAGGATTATGCAATCAAGTGTCCAACATTGGGGGGAATAAGATAGCTCAGGCACAAGTGTATAATGCAAGCTGCTATAGGCATGATAGCTTGGAGGGTTTCAGTGTAGTGTGGATTATTTGCAAGTAATATCCACTGCTGATGTGCATTTTGACAACCGTATGAGGCCCTGTGAACTTTTTCCTGTTTATGTCTTCCAGGTAACATGCAGAGTGCTCGCCTACCAGTATTCTCTGTTGGGGAAACAGACATCATCACCCAATATGTGATTGGACATTATGCCCTGTTATTTGGATGGAGAGCAGAAGATGTGCAGGAGAGGACTGCCCTGTGGAACAGTGTGGTCCACAGGGTAAATGATGCCAGCCTGGACAGCAGAACTTTTGAGCATGTGCAGCATCGGGCCACCAACTTGTCAATGGGCTGCTGCTGTAGTGAGGGACCGGCTAGCCATAGGTGGAGGCCCAGCCATACAGCCTTCACTGATACCCACCGAGGACCTCCTCACCACACTTGGGGCACACATCAAATGCACAAGTCATGACACTGAGGGAAGCATTGTGAAGGTGGGTTGCACACACACACTGGATGAGAAGTGTGCAGGTAAGGGCCCAGTGGATATTAGTACACTAATGTATCAGACATACACGTATCTGCATTGTATCTACATGCAGGTGTCAGGTCCAACTGCAGTTGTGGATGGGGTTTTCTAATGCACAGAGGTGCACATCTATGGTGAGGACAGGACATTGTGTATTATTGCGGTTAGTACTGTGGATGTCTAGACATGCTGCATCCATCCTGTACCAAGGCCACATGTGTGTCTGCTGACAATAACATCCTCTCACAACTATCTAGGACCCTCTGGTCTGCATATGGGACAGCAACCTGAAGCTGGTAAGTTTTGTGTTGCCTGGCAATACCCTGGGCATGTGAAGTGCATGCAATTTACCATGCACACAACCATCAGTAACAGCTATATTGCTTTATGTAACAGCTATATTGCTTGTTGTGCATGTTCACTTGTGCTGGGGTTAGCTGTATTGCATCACAGTGATCACCACTGGGTCCTGACATGAATTCAACATTCCTGTAGCATACCTCATAACTTGTCAGTGCCAAGATGGCTGGACAGAGGCCAGCAAATTTTGCTGGACAAACAGCCTAAGGTAGGATCATGCGTGACTCATTACTGGTATGCAGTGGATATAAATTGTGTACACACCCCTCTTAAATGCAAGGTATTCTTGTTACATACTAATTAGGACCACAATATGACAGTCCACACCTCTTCCAGCCTTTAATGTGACCCATAACAGGTACAGTTCACTTGTAAAACCAAGCATCTGGACTCATGTATTGCACCTACAAGGCTGGCCACCAGTGAGGGCGGCAGATGTCCTATCAGCATGATGTTTCAGTCAGGTATGATACCTCATGCAGCCATATATGTAAGTACACTCACTGTGGCCTATTTGGCTATAATGTCACATACATGGGCATTGTTAAGGCACACAGACCACTTCCGACTTCAAATGATGAAAATTCTTAGTGATGACCTTACCTACAACAGAGTTTCTATCAATGAGGTCAATTTGGCTTATCAGAAAATTGATTTGTATTTACTTGATGCCCTTTACCAAGGTGTGATTAATGAGGTAGAATTTAATTTTTTATCTGTCAAATTCCCGAAAATGTCACACCTGTTTGGAATACCTAAGACACACAAGGGTACTGAACATCTGCAGTTTCGGCTGATTGTTTCTGCCAAGGGTTCAAAGACTGAACCTTTGGCGGCCTACATTGACTTATATTGCAAAAAAGCTCTACTAGATGCAGAACACATCTTGAAAGATTCATGGCACTGTTTGGAGAGATTAAGATTAGTGGACTGTTTCAATTCAGACAATTTTGGTTTTTTGACAATTGATGTAATAAACTTATTCTCTGTCATTCCACACCAACAAGGTCTTGAATTGTTTTATGACAGTCTAGTAACGAGCCCCAGTTTTGATTCAGAAAAACTTGAGCTGTGCCATGGGTTGATGGAGCTTGTTTTGGACAACAACTTCTTACTTTTTGAAGGTGAGATGTATAAACAATTAACTGGGGTAGCAATGGGGGCTCGCTGTGCCCCAGTTTTTGCAAATTTGGTCCTCCTGGCATGGGAAAAGGAAACTATTTTCAAATCTAGATTTCATGATAAAATTCTATCATATAACAGGTTTCTTGACGATTTGTTAATTGTGTGGAGGGGGGATGAACAGAGTGTCGAAGAATTTGTTGCTTATCTAAATGGAAGCTCCAGTTTTTTCAAATTCACTTACAATTGGAGTTATGACTTTGCCAACTATTTGGATATTAAAATTTCAAAAAATGAGGTGGAATTTATCAGCACCATATACAGGAAACCTAGTTATGCTAATTCTTTGTTACATTATTCAAGTTGTCACCCTATGCATCAAAGGAAAGGTGTTGTGAAGGGACAGATGGTCCGCTTATCTAGATTGATTAGTGATGATGGGACTTTCAAAAAAGAAATATATACCCTTATTGGGTTATTCCTTGAAAGGGGTTACCCTTTGGCATTATTAATTAAAACTAAAAGGGAAGTATATAAAAAAAGAAACAAAAAGTATATACCCATTTTGAGATCTAGGGTTGTCTCACAATCAATTACCAATGTTAAAAATGAGACACCAGGTAACAAGATTGATGAGACTGCCCCAACATTTATTTTGAAATATAATGACACAGCACCTGAAATTTGTGCAAGTTTAAAGGGTATCTGGGACTATTTTATGAGTAGAAACACTAGAACAATTTTGGGTAATGATCCCCACATAGTGTTTAGTAGGGGGTACAACTTGAAGGACATTTTGGAGAAGACCTGTCATGGATATAGGAGATCATTCATGGGTAAATGTGGTCGTTGTAAAGGATGCAGGTACATAGCTGAGGGTGCATACCTGACTGTATCTGGATTTAGGCGTACAATTGCATGCCCTGGGGTATGCAATTGTTGTACGAGGAACTGTGTATACATCGCCTCTTGTATGTCATGCGAAGCATTTTATGTTGGCATGACTACAAGGAGTTTGAAAGAAAGGATCAGAGAGCATTGTAGCTCTATCAAAAGGAAGGATGAACACAATGCCCTTTATTTGCATTCGAGGGGTTGTACTGAATTCAAGAAATTTCTGTTTTTTATAGTTGATAAAGCCAAATCCAATGATTATTATGATATCAACAACTTTGTAGCATTACGTGAAATGGAGTGGCAGGTTAGATTGAATGCCACGAAATTTCCAGGGCTTAATGAAAGCATTTCATTAAAACCTTTATTGAAGTACAGGGCGAACTTTATTTGATCTTTTTGAAATTGTTTCTATCTATTTTATGTCACTAGATTTAGTTCTAGTGATAGTCTAATTTAGGATTGAGTAGATTTATTACATTATATGTACCACATCTGTGGTCATTGGGGTGGTCAGCATATATATACACATTTATTAGTATATTTTAAAGTGTATAAAAACACATTTACTTTACAAGTGACATTATTTTCAGTTTTTTATCATCATTTTTATTTTTAATGTATATATAATTTTTGTAACATTGTTTATGTGTTTGATTAATGTATTTTGAGTATATGACATTTTAAATATTTGTACAACCTTATGGTTATGAAATGGTTACATCATGAATTGTTAAGTAATTGAATAATGGGATAATTGAAGCAGGTGATGTGGTATTTAAGGGGAATACAGCTGGGTGTGTTGTATATGACTCTGAAGAAGCCAGTTTACTGGTGAAAGCACTCAGTCGGTGCGTTTTTTATGGATTAAATCTATTTGCCTCAGTTTCTGGTTTGTGCCTTATTGCTGACTCCGATTGCACTGTGGTTGATGTTCTTTTTTTGTTTTAAGTGTATTCCTGGATTGGAGTTTGGTTCGTCATTTCTACAGCTGTGTGGGGTTCAACCCAGTGGTTATTGGCGTTGGCTAGGTGAGACCTGGTAATAGAAGGCATTTTAAAAGAAGTTACAACAGTACTGGGCAAACTAATTCGAGTGTATAAGGAGGAGACGAGTGGTAATGGGGATATTTTGGTCAACAGTCCCACTGATTCGCAGGTGGAATTGTACACTATGCACTCGCCCAACGATATAACTCCAGGGCAAAGGACTAATAATATCCACACGTACAGTGGTGCCGTAGCAAGGAATAACCCTGGTGTAGGGGGTTCTGGTGTTACGGAAACGGTTTCAGAAGGTTTGATGACCAACGCAACCCAGCGACGAGATCTTACATCCTGGTGTGAGGCTCCTGAGTTTGACGTGCAATTCGACACGTCTATGAGAGATCAGAGGAGCGACACACATCTTCCGGTTTTAACACTCAGGGAGATGATTTTCAAATACGAAAAACTGTGCACCAAATACAGGGATATCCAACTCGACAGTTTGTTTTTATCAAAGTCCAAAGAAAAGAAACAGATACCGAAGGGGCTTCGTATCTGGAAATTACCAACGGGGATTGATCCTGAGTCTGAGGCTTATCAGGAACTAATAGAACTTTTTCAAAAAATAGGTATGGAACTTCTTGATGTCATTCTACGTAATAATGACATTAAGCTTAAGCATTTACGTGAAGAGATAGCTAAACTTGATTCTAGCATTACGGTGGACTTACTGTTTTTTCAACAAAAGAACCACTATGATAAAGTAATTAAAAACGTTGAAGCTTATGTTAAAAAGAACATCAGTATTAAAAATAAAAAGTTGGCAAGAGACTGTACGGACTATAAAAACAAGGTTGCTTACCCCCCCGGGGCGCCAATATGGTTTTCCAGTAAGAAAGCATACTAGGGTAGACTCGAATATGTCTACTAGAGACTGTTTAAACTTAGAGCATGAGGATGACATTTTTTTAGACCAACCTGCACTACCTCGCAGGTCGGAGAGGCTTCAGAGCAAGGGGCAGCAACAAGGCAGATTTCAACCGAGTCCCAGGAGGAGAGGGAGGAACCATCAATAGGACTCAATGATGTTGTAGTTAATTTTGAAGTTTGTAAAGATATTGACTCCTTGTTTGCCTCTGAAAGTATTAATAATGTTGCTATTCAGGATGATTCTGTAACCGGTGGGGTGAATGAAAGTTTTTCAGCCACAGTTGATACCACGGTATCACCACTTTGTGACGACAGGGTTGCTGACAATGTTTTATTCAATGAAACACCATACTGTTTCACACAGGGTATTACTGACAGTGGTGAAGGTGGTTACAACTTGGAAACAGAGGGAATTATCAACAATTTTTTTGTTCCCGA
The DNA here is from genome assembly GCF_019279795.1 of Protopterus annectens. Lineage (NCBI taxonomy): Eukaryota > Metazoa > Chordata > Ceratodontiformes > Protopteridae > Protopterus > Protopterus annectens. The sequence continues at coordinate 1,657,724,907 of NC_056735.1, read as the reverse complement.
TGTGGGGATGAAACATAGTATTATTAAAGAAATGGGGTTTATCATCTATAACTACACTGATCTCAACATTAATGAGTCCCATTTTAAATTATTTAGTAGAGGTGATAAATTTGTACCCAACTATAATACTGATATTACAAAGTTGTTATTGAGTTTAAAACTATATGTGAGAAAGTTTAATTTGAAGTTGTATTTTTCATCTTTTAGTGTTGACAAAACTGTACAAGACAATAGGCAGGAAAATATGACACTCAAGAGGAAAAGTACATTCATGCCACCCCCCAATGTTGAGCTTAATGTTTTAGAAAACCTGGTTGAATATGAGTTCAGGAAAATTTGTTCACAGAAAACTAAAAATGTGGACAACTTGACCAAAGATGAGAGAACAGTTTTGAATGAAATTGTTTCATCCAAGCAATATAGATGCATGAGGCCAGACAAAGGTGGGGGAATGGTCATCATGCATAATTTTGACTATAATTGTCAAATGATGAAAATTCTTAGTGATGACCTTACCTACAACAGAGTTTCTATCAATGAGGTCAATTTGGCTTATCGGAAAATTGATTTGTATTTACTTGATGCCCTTTACCAAGGTGTGATTAATGAGGTAGAGTTTAATTTTTTATCTGTCAAATTCCCGAAAATGTCACACCTGTTTGGAATACCTAAGACACACAAGGGTACTGAACATCTGCAGTTTCGGACGATTGTTTCTGCCAAGGGTTCAAAGACTGAACCTTTGGCGGCCTACATTGACTTATATTGCAAAAAAGCTCTACTAGATGCAGAACACATCTTGAAAGATTCATGGCACTGTTTGGAGAGATTAAGATTAGTGGACTGTTTCAATTCAGACAATTTTGGTTTTTTGACAATTGATGTAATAAACTTATTCTCTGTCATTCCACACCAACAAGGTCTTGAATTGTTTTATGACAGTCTACTAACGAGCCCCAGTTTTGATTCAGAAAAACTTGAGCTGTGCCATGGGTTGATGGAGCTTGTTTTGGACAACAACTTCTTACTTTTTGAAGGTGAGATGTATAAACAATCAACTGGGGTAGCAATGGGGGCTCGCTGTGCCCCAGTTTTTGCAAATTTGGTCCTCCTGGCGTGGGAAAAGGAAACTATTTTCAAATCTAGATTTCATGATAAAATTCTATCATATAACAGGTTTCTTGATGATTTGTTAATTGTGTGGAGGGGGGATGAACAGAGTGTCGAAGAATTTGTTGCTTATCTAAATGGAAGCTCCAGTTTTTTCAAATTCACTTACAATTGGAGTTATGACTTTGCCAACTATTTGGATATTAAAATTTCAAAAAATGAGGTGGAATTTATCAGTACCATATACAGGAAACCTAGTTATGCTAATTCTATGTTGCATTATTCAAGTTGTCACCCTATGCATCAAAGGAAAGGTGTTGTGAAGGGACAGATGGTCCGCTTATCTACATTGATTAGTGATGATGGGACTTTCAAAAAAGAAATATATACCCTTATTGGGTTATTCCTTGAAAGGGGTTACCCTTTGGCATTATTAATTAAAACTAAAAGGGAAGTATATAAAAAAAGAAACAAAAAGTATATACCATTTTGAGATCTAGGGTTGTCTCACAATCAATTACCAATGTTAAAAATGAGACACCAGGTAACAAGATTGATGAGACTACCCCAACATTTATTTTGAAATATAATGACACAGCACCTGAAATTTGTGCAAGTTTAAAGGGTATCTGGGACTATTTTTTGAGTAGAAACACTAGAACAATTTTGGGTAATGATCCCCACATAGTGTTTAGTAGGGGGTACAACTTGAAGGACATTTTGGAGAAGACCTGTCATGGATATAGGAGATCATTCATGGGTAAATGTGGTCGTTGTAAAGGATGCAGGTACATAGCTGCGGGTGCATACCTGACTGTATCTGGATTTAGGCGTACAATTGCATGCCCTGGGGTATGCAATTGTTGTACGAGGAACTGTGTATACATCGCCTCTTGTATGTCATGCGAAGCATTTTATGTTGGCATGACTACAAGGAGTTTGAAAGAAAGGATCAGAGAGCATTGTAGCTCTATCAAAAGGAAGGATGAACACAATGCCCTTTATTTGCATTCAAGGGGTTGTATTGAATTCAAGAAATTTCTGTTTTTTATAGTTGATAAAGCCAAATCCAATGATTATTATGATATCAACAACTTTGTAGCATTACGTGAAATGGAGTGGCAGGTTAGATTGAATGCCACGAAATTTCCAGGGCTTAATGAAAGCATTTCATTAAAACCTTTATTGAAGTACAGGGTGAACTTTATTTGATCTTTTTAAAATTGTTTCTATCTATTTTATGTCACTAGATTTAGTTCTAGTGATAGTCTAATTTAGGATTGAGTAGATTTATTACATTATATGTACCACATCTGTGGTCATTGGGGTGGTCAGCATATATATACACATTTATTAGTATATTTTAAAGTGTATAAAAACACATTTACTTTACAAGTGACATTATTTTCAGTTTTTTATCATCATTTTTATTTTTAATGTATATATAATTTTTGTAACATTGTTTATGTGTTTGATTAATGTATTTTGAGTATATGACATTTTAAATATTTGTACAACCTTATGGTTATGAAATGGTTACATCATGAATTGTTAAGTAATTGAATAATGGGATAATTGAAGCAGGTGATGTGATATTTAAAAGGAATACAGCTGGGTGTGTTGTATATGACTCTGAAGAAGCCAGTTTACTGGTGAAAGCGCTCAGTCGGTGCGTTTTTTATGGATTAAATCTATTTGCCTCAGTTTCTGGTTTGTGCCTTATTGCTGACTCCGATTGCACTGTGGTTGACGTTCTTTTTTTGTTTTAAGTGTATTCCTGGATTGGAGTTTGGTTCGTCATTTCTACACCCATAACAGGTACAGTTCACTTGTAAAACCAAGCATCTGGACTCATGTATTGCACCTACAAGGCTGGCCACCAGTGAGGGCGGCAGATTTCCTATCAGCATGATGTTTCAGTCAGGTATGATACCTCATGCAGCCATATATGTAAGTACACTCACTGTGGCCTATTTGGCTATAATATCACATACATGGGCATTGTTAAGGCACACAGACCACTTCCGACAACGTATTGGTTTCAAACATTTGAATATTCCAGACACATCAGTAAAGAGGACTGTACAATGGTTTAACCTTCTGCAGGTGAGGCAGATGTTGTTACCACACTATATAAATTAATGACAGTGGGAGGTGGTCACCAGCCGTGTATGGTATACACATCAAAATGGTATAAGCCACACAAGATATGATCCTCACACACACACAGTTACCAGCATTAGTATTAGAACTCCTGTCTATCTAGGTATTCCTAATATAGTTCTCTGCAGTTATGAGATGCGCCACAGAGCTTATACATTTCCACCTCTTCAAAGGTACTTCTAAGGTGGATGACATCAACAGGTCTTACTAAATTGGAGTGAAAGGTAGTGTAAAGGATAATACACAGGTCAAAAATGGTATGAGCCAGACATTACATGATTCACACACACATAAATACACTTGTCAGTATTGGGATTAGAACTCATGCCCATCTAGGTATTCTACTATAGTACTATGCAGTTATTAGATGCACCACAGAGCTTATACATTTCCATCTCTTTCAAAGGTACTTCTAAGGTGGATAACATCAAAAGATCTACTAAATTAGAGTGAAGGGAACTGTAAAGGGTAGTACACAGGTCAAAATTGTATGAGCCAGACCATGATTCTCACATACATGCATACACGTGCCACTATTGGGATTACAACTCCTGCCTTTCTAGGTATGTCTACTACAGTGTTATGCAGTTACCGCATGTGCTACAGAGCTTAGTGAATTTTCACATGGCCAAAGCTGCTAACTGCACAGCTGTGGTAAAGTATTACAGGTGTCAGACAGTCTGCCTTCTGTTCCACCCATACATCATGCTACTTTTTCTGTCTTGCACTTCAACTAGCATTATGGCTTGGCACTTCACCAGGTTATTGTATCAATTAGTGTGGCACACATGGGAGCCATCAGCAGCACTCATTCATCACAGATGTAGCCCCAGTATTTACTAGTCATGTACAACCCTCCTGGCATGTTTGAAGGGCAGTTATCTCTGCTTTCACTCATTAACCTGGTGCACTTGTCCTTGCTGGGGCACTGTTGCAACTGCCTCATGTACACAGACAACCCTCCCCTCTAAACTGCAATCAGCCCTGTGAGGGTTACCCATATATCACCCAATGTGGACATATGCACTCTGTAGCAAAGACAGGACTAGCAGGTCAAGAGGATAAGATCAACACCTGCACCACACCAAGTGGAACACGTAGCTCACCATGACACCCACTTTGACAGCCATGACATGCAGTGAAAAGCCAGACACCCACCTTCCAAGAGGCACTCAATGGACATTTACCCAAACAGCACAGACCAGCAAGGCAGACATCCACTCAGACACCGCAACATGGCACATGTCAAGGGACACATATTTATCCTACACAGTGTGCCCCCAACCTAAGCTCCTAAGGCTAACCACCTTGCACAATACAGTGATCATGGGTAACTCAGTACTGAGGCACACACATCCCACTCACTAAGTTGAATATGGAGCAGGTATTAGCCAAATATCTATCACATGCCAGCATCTAACACATGACACAGCCAGTCATGTCACGCCACAGCAACTACGAGTATCACTCTGTATCCATGTAGGTGTGAATGACTTGGGACACACCTCCCTGGACTACGTGACAGGAAACATGGTTGAGCGCTATGATTATGCAGTCCTGACAGGTGTGACAGTAGCCCTGGGCAGTGTACCTGTGCCACTGTGACCCAGAATGATGGTGCAGTACTATCAACAGATGATTGACTGCAACATTTGCTTACATGCTATGTGTCATTCTCAGGGGATCCAGAACTACTCTGCTTGGGATGACATGACTGACAGAATCCAATGACTTGCCATGGATGTCCTACATATGTCACCACTGGGTGGCCAGGTACTAAGTGTTTTGCCACCCCCATGGTGCCTTATTAGGCAGTGTTCCTAATGTTATTACCACCATAACAGCTACATATGTATGCAATCTGAGGGCCATGCTGCTCAACAGTAGACATCTGTCAGGATGCAGTCACTCATGGCAATCAGAGTGGAGAACACATGTCTGATGTAATGGAGAGGTGGCTCACAGCAGCAGACAGCAGACCTGCAATATCAGGCTATGTCACATTCCACAGCTGTCAGGCCCCCAAACATGGACCACACCACACCTCCACAGGTGGTGTTGTCTCCATATTCATTATGGATAGGAACACCTCCAGACTAGTATCCCATCATAATGCATTGGAGATACTTCCTGTACAACTGCCTTGGGGTAATAGTGTAATCCAGACCATAACCTGCTATGGGTCCACATCTATGTCCCTAGACTTTCAATGCACATTCCTCAACACCCTGCTATCTATGATGGTCCAACACAACAGTGACATAGTACGAGTCTTCAACTACCCCACCATCACCTGGGGAATGTAGCCAAGTGCCAGTACAGTGGCCCAACACTTCCAGGATTCATCATTTCCATTGCCCTAGACCAGCTCATACTGACCCCTTTTAGAGGATGAAACAACCTTGAACTGTGTTGACCACTTAAATATGGGACTGTTGCTCATCCACAGATGTCAATCACTGTATGGTGAGATTCACACAGGCTGTAATCAACATGGAACTCAACATGTCAGCCTCACCCCCCACAAAGATAACCACCTGGAAAAACCTCTCCAAAGCTAACTTTGCAGCCATGAAAATAGGGGTGGATGTCTTTACTGCACCCATGACAATGAGAAATAGCTGCAGGACTGTGGAATTATACACATAGGTACTGTACAAACAGGTACATGGATGCATGGTACTAGCCAGTGCCAACAGAACCCAGACACTGTCCTCTAAACCCTGGGAGAAAATGTGATGGTCCCCTGCCATTACTAAAGTGTACATCAGAAGGAGGACACTGTTGCAGGGAAAGGTGGTGTCACATGACTGTTGAACTACCTTATTAGCCTCAAACTCAACTTTCGATCCCTCATGGAATCCCTGACAGGCATCTATGGCAGCAGAGATGCAGCATACACTGACAACAGTTACAACAGCCTTTGATAGTTACATCAACCTCCACAGCATTAAACACAAGTGCTGTGAGTTACTGCACAATGCTAATACCTATCCTGAGACAGATTTTGGCCACAGTCTTGGCAACACATTCAGAGCCAGCTTTACCCCTCTCTCCCCCCACAAATGAAGTGCTGAGTGAATGTGATCTCACATGCTGTATCCCATTTCCATTCTAGACATCTGTGTGTCACCAGGATGTGGCCCTGCAGCAAGGCCACAGGGTATGAAAGTGTGGTAACACATCCACCATGCCATAGGCAGAGTACAGTATGTGCACAGTAATCCCTGGTCTGTAACACAGTGATTGCATATGCCTCACAGATTATAGGGATGAGGGTTGTATATAGATATATGTTGATTTACAGCTGTTGTAGAATGGAGAATGGTACATGTTCTGGTTTGGACACACTGCCGATTGCTAATAACCACAGCCACAGGGGATATTCAGCAACCAAACACACTGGGATTACTAGACTCACACACACACACACACACACACACACACACACACACACACACACACACACACACACACACACACACATAGGTTCATTGCTTCATAGGTGTGTAGTAGGTGAATGGGTCTGAAGGCTCTACAAGGTTAGCCCAAGGGAATACACTGGCATCAAGCCACATGAAAATAGTCCCCAGTGTGGCTCAGGAGTATAGTCACTGGAGTGGTCCCCAGGGGTGGGTACTGTATTCCCCATCCACTCATCCAGATTTCTATTGTGGGTGGCCAGTGATGTGCACTGCTTCCCATGTATGTGATTTATATTTCATAATATTGACACTGTCTGGATTGTGCACATGTCCCACATGCATGTTCTTTGAAGTGAGGAAGTGTGCTTGAGGTCTCTGGGGCATGTTGTGTGGATAGATTGGTATCTTCTGATGTAGCATTACTGACCTCGTTTGGTGAGACCTGGCTATGTAACTGAGGTAGTGATTGCACCTACATTGACAGTATGATACGGGTATTCATTGGAGTTATTGCCATCTGTCCATACAGGGCATGTGTATAAGACATGATATTCCCTTTGTGGGGTACATTTGCAGAGTCTACAGTTGTTGCAGGCATCCAGAGGGGAACACGGCAAAAGGGCCACTGTAGACACTGATTGGGCTACTGAGGGGATGGAACAGGGTACCGTATCTTTTCACTTACTGGATAGCACACAGTCAGGAGATGTAACACATCGAAGTACTTTCTGATGTCAGTGGCACTGTTGTGGTCAACAGGCATGTAGTCCACCGCAATCACACCATGGGTACTATCTGTGAGGCAATATGCAAGGGAACTACCAATATAGTAGTCGTTTCCTAGCCAAGTGTGTTTGTGTCTGATTTGTGGGTGGAGAGTGGTCTTTCAGTATTAGAAGGGTTGCCTATATTGTTCTCTAATGTAATTGTTGCACATGGCACTAGACATTTAGAGCTGTGGATTGTCTACACCAAACTCTATGGTGTTTGATAGCTGTTGGCCTTGTAATGTGGACATCAGGACATATACTAGATCCTCAACATAATAATTTAGCAAAACCTCCCCCCAATGGACCCTGTTATTACACAATCACATCAACCCCCACATGGGATACTGATGACAGACACACATACACACACACACTTGCCAGTGCTGAGTTTTGAATCCCTACATAGCTATGCATTGCTACTACAGTGTTACGATTTTATCACACATGCCACAAAGCTTACGGGGTGGATGTGGTCCCAAGGTACTTCTAAGGTGAGGAACATCACCAGCCCTTGTAAATACTGGCATTGGGTAATGTAGAGATTCCACAAAATATTTTACCCTACACACACATTTACATTTGCCAGGAGTGAGGTTCAAATCTCTATCTAACAATCTTTTCAGACCATTATGGTTATGGTTATGCATTTACCACATGCACCACTGACCTTACATGGTGTAGGGTTGCCAACAGGTACTTCTAAGGTGAATGATATCTGCAGGACTGCTAAAGTCAGGCACAGAGATGTGTACTGGGTGTAAATGGGGCCAAAATCTTTGAGGTATGGATATATATATATATATATATATATATATATATATATATATATATCTATATATATATATATGTATACACACACACACACACACACACACTAACACTTACCAGGAATGAGATTCAACCCCCAACCTATGTGGTTATTGCTACTACATTGTTCCGCATTTATCGCATGCGACACAGAGCTTACATGTTGGAGAGCTGTGCAAAGGTTTCTTTGAAGGTGAGTGACATCAGCAGCAGTGCTAAAGGAGAGGTAAGGGAAGTGTTGTAAGTGTGGATGACCACAAAATCAAGTCTCTACAAGGATACACGCACTCTTTCATACAAACACTCACATTTACACAGTTGCCAGGATCAGGATTGGAACTCCTACCTAACTAGTTTGCTACACTATAGTATTATACAGTTATTGCAAGCACCACAGAGCTTACATGTTTGAGAGCTGTCCAAAGGTATCTTTGAAGGTGAGTGACATCAGCAGCAGTGCTGAAGGAGGGGTAAGGGAAGTTTAGTGAGTGTGAATGGCCTCAACTACATTCATCTAGAAACACACACACACACTCACACACAACTTTACATTTGACAGGACTGAGATTACAACTGCTACATGGATACCTATTTGTACTGTAGTGTTACACAGTTATCACAAGGACCACTGAGACTATAGGGCTGATGGCTAACCAAAGGTATTTCTACAGTGAATGACATCAGCACATCATGTGATATAGGCCAATGGGATGTGTAGTGGGTAGGACAGGCCTCATAATGGTATTCTTTCTGTCTCTGTCCGTCTTTCTCTTCCCCACATCTCTGTGTGTGTATGTTTGACATATTATATTATGTTGGCCTTAGATATGTGTGAATATTCCTATCCAGTGTGTGTGTGTGTGTGTGTGTGTGTGAAGTATCAATGGTGGTCAATTTGATGTGTGTGCACAGACAGTTGTGAATAACCGATATCTGTAGTCCACTGTATTGTGAGACATGGGCTTCATTTCTCTAAGTGTAGGAGCATGCCCAGTATGACCTTCTATATTGTGTGCATGCATCCATTCCAAGGAGGGTTGGACTCCATTTCAGGGTTTTGTGTGCTACAGCTACACCTAGCAACCTGTTTCTACAGGATATCTGTCGATAGGTTGCAAATATGGAGACACAATGGGCTTAACATACAGAGGATACTGTAACTATTGCTGCCTGTGCTGCTTGTGTGACATGTTTGGTTGTAGCATAGATTTTCTGACATATGTACTGTTTTACATTGTGATGTGTCATGTTATCAACTACTGACAGTTATCATTCTTTGTTCACAGTTATTTATCGGGAAATACAAGATGAGTGAAGCTGAGACCAATATTCTGAGGCATATAGACTATACATTCTGGCAAACACCTGCCATTGTGGAGGGGTAGCTACAGACAATAGACTGCTGGTTTTGTGTAAATGGTCCAGCACCTTGTTAGTATGCTGGCTGGGGATCCCCTCCTTGTGCTTTTCTCAACTTCACTGAATGGCCATATCCTGCTGGGGCTATACCTCTCAGCTGTACAGATGCACCCATGTTATCCAGAGGCAGGACTCACATACCTGGTCAGTTTGCCTTCACATTGTGGTTTACAAGCAGTTTTGTGGCTGTTCATTCAAAGGTTTGCAGTCAGGTTTAGTATGGGTGGACATCAGAGTTTCAGACTTCACACATTCCATGACATCCATGCTTCTACACCCCCCCCTGTTATTCTCTCCTCCACCTAACATTATGTAAGCAATATCTGAGGTATCCCTATAGTTAGGCCTTTATCCCAGTAGTATTTATGGCCTGATCTACAGTCCTTGCAGTAGGACATGGGGAGGCACGCTACTGGCATTTGTCAACATGGCCTTTCATTTGTTTTCTGTTTATTGTGTTAGGTTGTTAGTTGGGACCCCCTGACATTCTGTACATTGGCACTATGGGTGAGGAATGGACCTTTGCTAGAGGACTGTAGGACATTTTAGAGTGCTGCAAGCCATCTGTTACTGCATTTCTACATGAGATTGTGTGTGTGTGTGGGGGTGCACACCTGCAGAGTTTAACATTTGAAATGACTGAACTGGTATTTCGGTTCCTCTGTTGGCTTTCAATTCATATTGTATTGTGACCTATCATGCAGACAGGAGGCATATCAGTAGAGTACACATGTTAGATCTTAATGGCATATATTTCAGTTTCAGACTTCTTACCCTTTAGAACTTGAATGCAACTGCCAGACCTGTTGTAGTATGTTTGTGTAGGTCTGGTTGGGACTGTTCTCAATTGCCATTATTTGGGGGCCTTAGCCTGGCCTTTCTTTATGGTCATCTACACCTGTCCTGCTGGGTGAGGCTGGTGGTGGGTATGTGACCCTCATAGACATTCATGTGTGTGACCTATTGACACCCACAGCTCTTTGGGCCATCACATGTACTGCTGTGGGTGTTGTCATCTTGTGTATTGCTGCCTAGTATGTTGACACTAGTATTTGTTATGAATTTCCTGCTGTCCCATATACCTGTCTGCTGCTATCCCATTCAACCACCCAATTCCCTTGCATGCTTGCATCCATATCATACATACAAGTATTGGAACATACTACTCCATTCAGTAATTGATAGGAAGGGTGAATTACCTTGTTTCTGGGCCAGTATTGAGAGCAGTGCTGTAGGGCTGACTATGTTGAATGCACATAGTACATTCCCTATACATGGTAAAGCTCAGGTAGTGTCATGTTTGGCATCCCTTTTACTGCATGTGCAAGTCAGAGAGAGGTATCAGTCCCTGGGTCCCTACAATGTCAGTGTGTGTGCTATGCATTGCCTCTTTGCCAAGGCCTGGACATAATGTGCATGTCTCCCTTCTGCCTACAGGGGCAGGCTCAGGATGTTCCTCCTCCGAGTCCCTCTGTGGCTGTGCTGGCCTTAGCAATGGTGGGGAGGCTGTTTGGCCTTGCCCCATGCTGTTCCTGCTGCAGCTGTTTCCGCAAGATCATATCGTGTAGCATGGCACATACTGTGAACATTTGTGTACATGTAGCTGGAGAGTACTGGAAGGCTCCACTGGATATGTCAAGGCAGTGGAACTGTGACTTCAGCATCCCAAACACATGCTCTACAATTATCCTGGTTTGTGCGTGTGCCTCATTATAGTGTTCTTGTTCAGGTGTGTGTACATTTCTGATGGGTGTCATTAGCCATGGCTCCAGTGCATCGCCAGCAACCCCCACTAGATGGCCATATGGGATACCCCATGGCAAACGCCTGATACAGCTGTGAGCAATGCCAGATGTGGGAGGCGTGATAGCTTCCAGGGCTGCCAGCACACACATTCATGATAATGTCCTGGGCATCGCACAAGACCTGGCAGGTGATGGATGGGAAGCCTTTGTAGTTTATGTAGACCCTGCCCCACTCACCGGGTGGTGCTTTGATGTGGATGTAAGTGCAGTCTATAGTACTAACTGCCTCAGGGTATTCTGCTATATAGTGGAAGAGATGCATACGTCTGGTCAGCACCTCACGGGCAGTGGGGAACTATATGTGCTCATTGGCATGTTGTGTCATGGCATCCAGAAATTGGTGGAGTACCCTGGATGCTGCTGCCTGTGACACCCCCATGATATCCCCAGTTGATCTTTGGAAGGTACCTGTGGCTAGTATTCTTAAGCCTAGACATACCTTGGTATCCACTGGGATAGGTTCCCCTCTATTAGTTCTGTGTGTGAGGTGTGGCCGACACAGCTCAACAATTTGCTGTAAAATGTCCATATCCACCCTATAGCGCTCTACTATCTCCAGCTCATGTAGGCCCTGGTAGGTTCCCCTGGGTCTGTACACTCTTCTCCTCCTTCTCACTGTGGGTCAGTTGTCAGCATTCTCCTCGTCCCCACCCTCAGTCTCTAGCACATATTGATGGAGTAAAGCAGCAGCAGCCTCTAATATTTTTAGCTAGTTTTGCAAGTTAAAAATCCCAGATCTGTGTACACTGGTGGTGTAGAGTTTGTGGGGAAAAACAGTCTGTAGGTTGTTTGCATAGCTTATATTAGTGTGCTGGGCTGCTGCATGTATAATTGGCTGATTCTGATACATTTCACCTGCCAGCTATGCTAGTTCTCCTTGATTGCCTTCCTAGTGCTGTTTTCCCCTTCCCCAGTTCCTCCCTAGTTAAGCTCCCAGGTGCACCGTACATACCCATTGCTCAAATGTAAACAGTGCTGCCATTTCCTCTTTTTTTTTTTGCTTAAATCCCAGTGTGCAGTGCGCAGACCCATTTAGGCTGTATACACAGTGCTTAGGACATCTGACACAACCCCTTCCTTAGCTGTGCTTAGCTAAGGGCAAACATGGGCCACAGAGCTCCTATGAGCTTACAGCAAGACTGACACACTCCCTTATGATGTCATTCATCTCTTACACTTGCACTGTTGTATTGCTGCACCTACATGGTTAGGTAGAAGCTGACATTTTGAAGAAATCTGTGATTCAGTATAACTCCCCTCATTTGTATACCCCAGTGTGTAGGTCGTTAGTAACAGACCCTTTCCCCTTGACAACCAGTGCTCCCTGGTATTGTTTATATTCTGCATGCCATTGATTATAATGGCAAAATGCAGAATTAACTTAAAATGGAATTTTCTCATTTTTTTATTTTCGGCACGATCCCTAAGCTTAAACGGCTGAGATCGGCCAAAAAAAAAAAAGTTTAATTTAAAAAAAAAAAAAAAGTGTTTTTAATGCCATTAGCCTTATATTTTGCCATTGGCATGTGTATTAAACATAATGCATGCTTTTACATGAGCTGTCATGCTTCTGTTTTATTAGATGCAGAAATGTATTCAGTCACTAGCCGAATACATTTCTGCACCAATGCTGTTCTAGCACGGAGACCTGGCTGCTTGGTGGATCACAAAAATCACCTCATTTGCATGGTTTTCACCAGCAAATGAAGTGAGTTGCATATTTGCCGGTTTTCCATGCTAGAACAGCATAGGGCTGCTCATGCACGTGAAATCGGCACTCCTACATTGTTCCTGCATGGGAAATCAGCCTTCATGAATCCCGGGGTACATAAGGGGGAAAGTAAGACAGACTGTAGATGCTGGAGATGCATGACAGAAGAGGCAGGCATGAAGCATATATTCTGGAAGTATACCTGAGCACAAAAGATCTGGACAAAGAGTCTGGAATTCTGGAAGAAGATTTATGCAGCAGAGTGACAAAACTCTTTGTAATCTTATATGTAGGGTACAGGGAATGAAGACAGGGTGGGCAGGAAAAAGATATGTGGGCAAATAGGCTGTTGACTACAGAAGTGAAGAGTGGAATAGCCAGAAATTGGAAAACAAGAGGCAAGTTCCAGAAAGGGGATCTGGACAGGAGGCTTGTACACATTGTAAGGAGAAGAATAGAGCAGACGGAAATGAGAAGGGTGGGGAAAAAGAAAGGGAAGAAAGGAAACTGGTGATTACTTACATTTCAGTCAAAAGGTAGATGGGGCGAAAGTAAACAGAATAAAAATGAGCAACAGTGAACCACTGGTATAAAATAAAAAGGTACACCATACACTAAGATTGCACAATACATAACTGTGAAGGGACATGAAAAAATAAAGTAAAAAAATAAATAAATTGTGTGAAGCAAAAAAAAAAAAAAGAAGAAGACTGTCTGGTAACTGGCACATTACAATGTGTGACAGGGACATGAGAGGTAAACATAATGGCCACATAGTTGTGGGGAGTCTGGCATCACATCTTAAAGTGGTATAATTGAGCTGCAATGATGTGACCATTGGTGGCATTTATTGTGTTGGTTTACAGTGTTGGAGCTCAAAGCAGTCCATGGCAGGGAGCGAGTAGAACTAGGTGACCATGTGATTGCACCCTAACAATCAGCTCATGTCTTGAGGCTCATGAATGTTGTTGCCAATGACTTGGATGATGTTTATGACTAGGCATGGTTGGCCACATCTCCACATGTGACTCTCCCCATTGACATAGTACATTCATGCCTCAGCAAATGGCTGTGGCATGCCACACCCTCTGTGGCATATCATTCCTATGATTTATTGTGTTCACAATTTGAACCTCCTCCCCCAGTCACAGGCAGATCACACTAAACCCTGTAAGTGTCATGGGCTCTAAGCTGTATATACACCACAACATCTGCTTTACTCCCACCAATATCTGCTACATTATTTTTCAACGATACTTTCCTAGGCAAGACTCGTTCCTTAACTTTGGGATGCTTCTCATAAATTCAGATGTTTCCAAAATGTACCTATTTTGAGGTTGTGCTGCTGTAAGTGATATTGCCTATTACTTTATGGCTAGTTAGCAAGCTGGTCATCTTAATGAAGCTAGTCAGCACCATTGTCTGTAAAGCACTGTCAGTGAGAAAAACACTGTCCAAATATATCAGCGTTAACTGTGCACTTCACAATGGGCATGTAACTTATGTAATTGTGTATGTGTCACATGTACACTTGTAGTGCCGTACTTCATCCATGTCTTAATGCCACTGTGCAGCACTGCAGCCATATCATACTTCCATGGTGTGGCACTACATTGCATGACTCATGATCCACAAATGAAAATCTGTGTGCATCTGTGTGTACATGTTACCCTTTTGCTCTCAAGTGGATCTATCTGAGTCACCATGACTACATCAGGAATAGGGAAATACAAAGCTCTGGCTTTGGTACATCAGAGATAGCAGGATCTTCCTTATCTACTTGAACTGAGACTTCAATGAGTACCTACTGGGTAGATATGATGCCCCACAGAATAGTGTGGACATCTGGATTCAAAGATGGCCGCCGTTCTGTAAACACTGCTAACCTACAGCTCTTCAATACTTATGGAATAAATTAAATCCAGAGAAAATACCAGGACCTATCCAATAACAATTTTTTTCCGAATTAACAACTCTAATTAATATCCAGAAACCCAGAAGGGGTAAATGAACCTGAAGAACTAACAAATCTATCAAGATTAAAACAGATTACCTGGGACTGAAGAAAGACTCAAGGAAAGAAGCTGTGTGCTCAGGACACTCTACACATTTACATCTCACTATAATCCAAGAAGTTTCTATTTCTACTTTTACAAAATGTCAAAAGAAAATAAAAATATGGACACTACAACCACAAAAACTAAACTCTCAGAACTGTTATCACCTGAGAAAGATTTGAACTCTAAAAGACAGAAAATAACAAAGCAACAAGACACTGCAAGATCAGGGCATAAAAATAAAACAGATCAACTGGCAAACTTGTATGATATAAAAGCAGCCTTACTACCTATCCAAGAAGCAATAAAAGAACTATTTACTCAAGTGCAATCCTTTGGAACTTCCTTCAATCAAATCTTGGAAAGAATAGACAAATCTGAAGCCAAAATCACGGAGAATGAGGACAAAATAGCCTTGTTAGCCAAAAAATCTGACTCACATGAAGCAAACATTCAAAATATGCAAGCTAAAATTATTGATCTTGAGGCAAGATCTAGAAGAAATAACATAATCATCAGAGGCATGCCGGAAAATACTCAACATAATGATCTGATCCCATCTATCATTCAAATACTTGCAACACTACTCAAAGACCCGAAAACTGCACATCAAATAACAATTGAAAGAGCTCACAGAGCCTTGAGAGAATCTCAAGCTTCAAGTATTCCAAGACCTGTCTATGCCAAACTTCTTAACTTTCAAGATGTTAATAAAATACTATTATCTGCAAAGAAAAATGGAGGATCTCTAATATGGAACAACAACAGAATATCTCTAGCCCAAGACTTACTTCTACAAATTAGGCAAGCCAGACAGCTTCTATCACCTTATTGCATATTTTTGATTGATAAAAAACTAAAATTCCAAATGAAGTACCCAAATTCTTTAATATTTTCGGTCGATGGGGTCAAATATTCAGTTACTAACAGGTGAGAAGCAAAATCTACCTTTATGTCTGTTTTCAAATCTATTCCTGCCATAGATGACTAGCTTCACATTCTGTTGCGGTTTGCTGAACCTTCTAGGTCGGATACATCTCCCAGCAACAGCCGAGGACTTCTATTTCCTTTATCTGGTATTTGCCTTTCCCTAGGCCGTATTTTAGGTCTGGTGCGACCTTTTTACCCGTTCTACAAGGCGTGAGAGCTTCAACAGGAAGTACACAACATAAGCGTCGTGCTGGCTTTCCCACAAGAGGAACCAAAAGCTGTTTTGCAGCTCTAGAGGTCGTCTTCAAGAGGTGGCGCTTCCGGAAGTCCGTCTGCAATCTGAGTCCCCCTTCGAGAAGCTAAGCAATCGGCTTAGATGTCTGGAAGCTCGGAGGGAAGATTAAAGGATCTACAATCAAAAACAAAAAAAAATAAAATAAAAGTAACTATTGCTACAATAAACACTAAACATATTGATAATACTGTTAAATGGCACTCCCATCACCCCATAGCTATTTATTACCAGTTTTAAACATATCCATGTATAAATAAAGTTGTGCAGCTTATTATGTTGATTTGAGATGTTAAAACATTTTACTCTGCTGACAGATTTGAAAGCAATATATCTTAATGCAACAAAAGACATTTACACAAGGTAGCATAACCTTGACTTCATGAAGACAAGATTCAAATTTATTTAATTTTATTTATGTTAAATCCATCACAGATTACTATGCATCTTTTGAAATTTTATATAGACTTTATAAGAGAGCCTACATTAAGCATTGTCCCTTATATGAAAGTAAATTTATTTTATAACCGAAAACTAAATAAGTCATATACTAACAGTCTCACTCACACTACTGCTGAGTGCTTTAACTCATATAAAATCAGCAATTGACTACTAGTATGTCAGGACTTGGATATGTGTGGCCAAGTGGTATTTCGAAGGTAGTGAATCAGATAATTTAATTTGGAATGAAAAATATAAAAATAGTCATAAGCTCATACCCACAAAAGCGCATGAATAATTTCTGAAGATTCAGCTTTGAAATTGCTAACTTGTATACCTTATTACGGACCCTGGCAAATATAAATACATAAACTAATTATGGAGTCTACACCTAGATATGAGCATAGCTTTGTGCTGAATACTTACAAGTTACTACCTCGAGCAAGTGTTATTGAGAAAATTTGTACCTAGCTTCAGGTCTCTTAAATTCACTTGGTTCTCAATGCATGCTGAATCGGAATTTAATATAGAATGTGTTGGGATAACTTGTGTGATAAAGAAAATGCATATATTAATATATTAATCCTATTACAGAGATTGGAATGGGACAAGGTCCTTTACGATTAGGTATAATGGGGGATTTACTAAGGGTAGTAGAACTTTTACTTTCTTTCTTTCTTGTTATTAACCCACCTGTCATAATCCCAAAATATTACTGAAAAGGACCATTTTAGATGGTTTATGACCCCAAGAATATATTACACATACACATAACCTTAAAGTTTCAGGAGCCTGAAGCTAGAAGAAACATATATATGTCACACCTTTATTAAATCCTATACTATGATCCATCAATGTCTTATAGGAAAGATTTTAATTTACTTTAATTCAACAAATCATGGGCTACTAACTACTAGTTACTCAAACCTTTTTAGGTCTGATCTCTAACTGAATGTTGAATTATTTATGTCAATATATATATATATATATATATATATATATATATATATATATATATACATGAGCCTGAACTGCTATATAACTATATTGTTTTCTCCATGACTCAGTAAGAATATATAAAATACATTATCTGATGAATATCAATTATATGGTAGAGAGAAGTCACCTCTTGACCTCTTTAACACAGTGCCATTCAAGACCTAAATATTACAGAGCTAAGGTAATTAAACTGGGGGGGTTCAAGAAGTCTTGAATCACCTGAAGTGAAAAATGTGATTACTCCCCCCAAAGCAAGATAAGGTATAATCAGAAATATAAGTATCTGGTCTAGAGAAGGAAGAATCACACACAACTAAATTTAGACAAGGAAAGAATATACTTCATGAATATAGTTATTAAACTAAACTTGAGACAATAATCTATAGTTGACAATCTCTCAAATATTTTTAGTGATAAGTTGCTTAAATGGATGTTCCCTGCTTTTAGTTATAACCAGGACTGGTGCAAATGATTATTCAAACTTTGACAACCCATAAATAAATCTAACAAGAAGAGACATGGGTTATAAAAGCAGTGTTTGTTAGGGAACGAGTGGGATAGGCTTTGTATAAATAATTTTAGGTCATACAGGGCCTATAACTTGCCTTTACCTTTTATATGCTAACATACAAGGTACATACTTACTATTAATACAAAATAATGCAAAACCTAATTATTGCCAGGTCCTGTTAAATTCCTGGTCCAGGAGATTAGTGGGTAGGCACAGGGATGGGACGGGAATAAAAGAATGCTTTCATAACATACTTTTGATAAGAAATCAACACAAACCAATATATCTACACAAACTTCAAGACTACTTACACAAAATAAAAGCTTTATAAATGTGGGAAATAGACTCATGGAATATTAAAGGTCTCCAGAGCATAGGGAAAAGGAAACTGTTTCTTCATCTATTTTTGCAGGCTAAGGCAAGCTTCATTCTACTTCAAGAAACTCATTTAACTAATGAGCAATGGTCAGAAATAAAAAATAAAAAATGGATAAGAGAAATAATAACCTCTGAAGGCAAAACTAATAGTGTTGGAGTAGCGATAATCAATAAAGATCAGTACCAAGATAAAATCATAAAAACCAAAACAGATAATGAAGGCAGATGGTGCTATGTGATTCTTTCAACTACCATTTATGATAAACCCATTATACTTCTCAATATATATGCACCATGTAATAACCAGCATTCCTTCTTTGCCACATTGTACCCTATCTTAAATCAATACAACAACCATTACATAATCATAGGTGGGGACTGGAATGCATACCAAAACTCTAAACAGGATAAATCAAGCCCACAGAGATCATGCAGTAATCAAGCAATGTTAGCATTAAGCGAACTTAAATATGATTTTAAATTATATGATCCCTTTAAATATGGAAATAACTCGAATACCTCAAATAACTTTACGTTTTACTCCAACTGTCATAAAATGTGGTCAAGAATTGACTTTTTTCTAATCTCAGAAGCACTAATCAATCTTGACCTCACAGTAGTTATTCATGCCCGATACTTGTCTGACCACTCTAAAATCACCTTAAATATTATTAAGTCTACTAGAAGTGATACACCATACCGGGGATATAACTGGTCCTTAAACCCCAATCTTTTAAATAAAAAGGAAATAGTTCAGGAAATCCAGGACATACTTAAAACTCACTAGTCAAGTTAGCAAAACAGCAACACCCCCCTGATATTGAATGGGCGTCAACAAAAGCTCAGATAAGAGGTATCTTTCTCCAAAAAGCTTCTTATTACAAAAGAACTCAACTCAGAGAGGAACAGCTACTAGAGACTAAAATCAAATCTTTAGAACAGGATTTAATGAAAAACCATAACACTCAAACTGAAACAGAACTATTGAAATGTCAAAAAGACCTTTTCTTGATTCAAAATAATAAACTATAATTTTATGAAACTAAGATACTTGCAAAATATGCTAACCATATACAAACACCATCATGAGCACTAGCAAGAATTATCAATCAGTCTAAAACACCCCCTCAAATTCCTGAAATATCCTATAAGAATAAAACTTATACGAAAACCAAAGATGTTATTAACATTTTTGAAATGAGATACTCACAAATCTATGGAGAACAAAAAAACTTACTCACAAATGATAATAATAGGGAATTCCTACAAAAACTCAATTTCCCAAAAATTGACGAGAAACTACAAAAATATTTAATAAAACCAATATCCATTGAAGAAATAATAACAATAATCAAAACACTGAAATCACACAAATCTCCTGGCCCAGATGGCCTTACCGCGGAGTTTTACAAAACATTCTATCTTATCATTGCACAAATTCTATTGCACGTATTAAATTATATAATAAATAACAAAATTAATGATATCCATTTTAATGCATCCAAAACAATTTTCATTCCCAAAGAAAAGGAAGATCCTCAGAACCCAGAAAACTATAGACCCATATCACTTCTTAATATTGATACTAAAATTCTGACGGCTATTCTGGCTAATAGACTAAAGAAAATATCAAACATAATTATATCAAATGAAGAATCTGGCTTTTTAACATCTAGGCAATCCAGTGATAATACATTAACAATACACACGTTAATTTCATATGCTAACCAAAACAATCTAAACATGCATGCGCTCATTATAGATGTACATAAGGCCTTTGATAGAGTCAATATAAAATTTTTATTTCAGATCTTACCCTACTTTAATATTCCCTAAGAATTTATCTTAACTTTACAAACACTATACAGTAACCCTTACACAACATTATATATAAATAGAAGGTGGTCTAACAGAATCCAAATCAGAAATGGTAAGCGTCAAGGATGTCCTCTATCCCCCTTATTATTTAATCTATACCTGGAACCCCTATTCTTAAACATCAAACAAAATGTATATCATAATGCCCCAGTAATTTATAACACAAAAATCTCATTGTCAGCTTTTGCCAATGACCTTAACATATACTGGACAACACCAGCCACAGATACAAAAAAATACTATCTGCCATAGAAGACTTTGCATTAATATCAAACTATAAAATAAACCTTAAATAAACCAACATTTTTCCTTTAAAAACTCCGAAACCTTTCTCACTTTTACCATTGATAGATCAATTAAATTCAGAGGAAAAGATTAAATACTTAGGAATTACATTCTCTACAGATAACAAAAATGTTTATCTTAATAATATTAAACAAAACTGGGAACACATTTTATGTGATCTAAAGAGGTGGAAAAATCTGAAACTACCACCATTAGCAAAAGTCTCGATTATTAAAATGAATATCTTGCCCAGATTATTATACATTTTTAGGTCTTTACAGTTATTAATACCCAAGAAATTTTTTAAACAAATTCACATTGAATCCGCTAAATTTATATGGGAACCAAAAAAAAATAGAATATCATATGATAAACTGATGACCCCGAAAACCAAAGGTGGCTTAGATCTACCTAATTCTGAAAATTACTACTTAATCATAAATGCAAATAGAACTTTAAGAATTGCAAACTACGATACACGAAGCAATAATTGGTCCCCACACTGGTTAAGATTATGCTTTAAGCATATTGAAAGCCTGAATATAAATCCAAAATCATTACCCTTTTTAAACAGTGATAATACTAAAACATATAATCTAATGGAACCCATTAAAAATTATATAACATTAACACAAAATCTTTTTAGATCAGTAAATCTCTTCCAACACATGATGATACTACAACCCATACACAAAAATCCTAACTTGAAAATTAATAACCAGCTACTAGATCTGAAAAGATTCCCACTTATAATCAACTTAACAATACAAGACATATATCCATATTTAAACTGTACCATTCATGAGTTAAGACATCAACTGGGCCTTCCCAAATCATATCTACTGATCTTGAGACAGATTAAGGAATTGTGTACAAGTTACCTACAAAACGTAAACATTAATGGAGATGACTTAAGGAAATGTATCTCATTATGGCAAGCCCTTCTTCAAAATAGAAAATTTATAACATGCTCATACAAATTGATAAAAGACCTAAAATTTCAAGAACATATACTCTTGTCTAATTATTGGAAAGAAAAAATACCATCGGTCGAGGAAAATAAAATAATACAAGCAATTAACCTAAAGGTAAAATCCATATCCCTTCAAAAGTTAACATTTACCCAGCTCATGATATATAATAATGCCTACTACACACACCTTAGCTTGCATAAATTTAATCCTAATAATTCTCCAAAGTGCCCACATTGTAAAGATGAAACTGCTGATCTTTTGCATATGTTCTGGAGCTGTAAATGTATATTTAAACTTTGGAACTCCCTGAAACTACAACTACAAAAGATGGGATATCAATCATCAATGCTTACTTGGGAATTTATGATATTACATATTCCCCCAAATAACCTATCTAATACCCAAATGAGCATCCTCATTAATATTTTTCTACTAATGAAACTTTACATAGCTACTAACTGGCTGACCCCATCTAAAACCTCATGGAAAAGTTTTAGGATATTAGCGATAAAACATATATTAGCCCATAAATACATAATAAACAAACAAAACAAAAATTCCTATAATCTGAAACTCTGGGAACAAATTTTCAATGTTATACTGGCATAAAGCATTGATCTTCAAATACTTTTACATTATACATAATAAAAAACATAACATTATATAAGACTATACAGCATAAGATGCTAACCCTGGAGAAAACAACCTTTATTTCTTCCATTAAGAGGGAAGTATGGAAGCATTCATGTAAATAGTGTAAATATGTTTTAAGAATATTGTTATTACTGTTTGATCATCACCTGTGTATTCTCTTGTGAAATGTTATGTAATGGAAAAAAGGAAAACAATAAAGAAATATTATTGAAAAAAAAGAATAGTGTGGACATCTGGCATGAGATGTTTGGAATGATGAGTGATTCCGCTGGCATCTACCATTCTGGTGACCAGTGCCAGCACAGGTATAGTGACCAGCATGGCACCATCCCATCCTGCATGTTGGGAGCCTAAAATGTAATATAAGCACTTATATTTCAGTACCACTGTCCTATGATCTTAATTGTTTTACATGTACAGTGGAGAAGCAGCAGCTAAACAAGGCTGTGTGGCACAGAAGGCAGAAGTGTGTCTTTTGGCAGTGACTTGTACGGTTCATAGATTCGTAGGTACTAGCTAGTCTATTGATCTAAGAGAAACTTTAGAAGCCTAGCCATACATTCCTATGAAGTTTTCAGCATTTATATTTTAAATATGAATAATCCAGAGAGAAGTAGAATATATATACATATGGTTAATTTGTGATCACCCATTCATTCATCCAGATTACATTTGAATAGTGTAAGAGAAGAACTTTGCTTTATCTGAAGTGGAAGATGACTCCAAAGATGTGTAAGAGAATTGTGTATAACATGTGTGCCAGTTCACTGTACGGTTGTAACTGTGACTGGGTTTCTGGCATTTGTGTACAATAATTTTCCCATTATTGTCATCCTTCTGCAGGTCCAGTTGTGGAAAAGGAGAAGGAGCAGAGACTGCAGTCGTCTTGGTCTGCTCCAGCCACACACTGTCTGGTGTTAAGTCATCAGTGGTTACCAGGTCCCCCTGATGAAAGTTACCTGGAGGGTTGACTGCTGCCATCTGCTTCTGTTTCTGATGAAGGTTAAAATGTCCTCTCCTGAATGTGGAGCATGAGAGTATCTAGTGATCTCAAACTGTCAACTGATGCTGAGGTATGCTTGCAACTAGATGCCTGTTTCAGCAACATGGAACACCTTCTGGCATGACTGGTTGAGCTATGCAAGTGTCAGGCCCCACTTATCAGGCTGACACTGGAGCAAATGATCCATACTACTGGCAACCCAGATGAGTGATGCCCAGATTTGTTGTCCTCTGTGCCTGCCTGGCATCCAACCATGCCAGGACCCCAGCCTGTCCTCATCATGATATTTTCACTCCTGTATGTGTTATTCTGCTTTTCTTGTTCACAGATCTTTCTGTTCATCACCTTTTCTCCACACATCTATTGATATGTCCATCCACTGATCTCCCCATGTTTTGTCTTTATGCTTCTATATCAAAGGTCATTGTTCAGTAACCTTTGGTCTTAAACAACTAGAACACATGATCGCACCAACATAGCCCCTTGACACTATTTAGTCCCAGAACATATAACATTAGATATTAACAGTCCAAAGAATGAAATGCAATGTAAAAACTAAATACAGTTTTAGAATTCAATATAAGACTGGCAGCATTTCCAGACTGCACACCCACAGAATGTCTATATGCAAGATAAAACCAGTTTAAGTGCAATAATCCATTACAGGTTCATAGATTAGTACTAGGCTAACTTCCCTTGTGAGCCATTTTAAGCCTAGCCAATTGTCCCATGTGAGACTCAAACCCTGCATCTTGTGTTTGTAAGGCAAATACCTTAACCATTAGGCCACCCTCCACCCATAACTATACACATCTTATGTACCAGGCAGTGTTCCAGACTGCTCACCCCATGAGAGTTGTGTTACATACAACTACATCCAGTATTAGAGCATGGGAAGGTTTCCACAGGACCATACTGCTCACACTTCTTAACCATCCTTACACTTCCCTTAGGAAAAGGGGAGAAATGACTTTCAGACTGTGAACTGCCCACCAGGCTGCTCAGCCACTTGCCCCCCTTTTCCTTCCCCTGCCAACTTATTTCATCAGTCTCTCACTAATCACACACCAGTCACCTCCTTCAGAAAAAAAAGACAAATGCACATTAAAAAAATCCAAACTAATATCACTAAGATGGATATCATTCTGCTTGAACCAAACAATGTCCTTATCTTCACAATACCAATGCTCTACCATCAAATGGCCAAGAGCTGACTCTGTCATGGCTCTCCCATGACTGATAAAATGCCTCGCCATCTACATGGTAGAATTGCTGACCACTCCTTTCCAAAAATAGTCTCGGCCCAATCGCCGACCAAGCCACCAATGCTGCTGGAGATTTTTGTTGCACTACTATTTAACATTTGTTAACCAAGAAAGTCCAATTTGGAATGAAGCCAATTTTCAGTAGAGGCCCAGGGAGAAATGCTCCAGATGCATGTCTTTGTACCATGGGATGAAACCCACACAGATGCAGGGAGGAGGATGCAGACTTCACACAGAAGGCACCCCTGCCAAGAATCAAACCAGAGAATGTCTTGCTGTGAGGCAACAACACTACTGCTGCACAGTCCAAATGACAAGCTAACTGGCAGTATAACTATGGTAGGACTTGAACCTACAATCTTCTCATCCAAAGTCAGATGCCTTATCCATTAGGCCACATGGCCAACTATTGACGAGAGATAACTTCCTCTTGGGAACTGTACTCAAATCAGTACCACACAGCTGAGTCAAAATCATTTTGACATTAACTACATCTTCCAAAGAATCGAAACATAGTAATAACTCTCTTCTTCACATACCTCAGGTACTGTTCCAAGTCACATCTTATACTGCTGTATCAAGACCTATAAATCTTCCTCCATGTCTGACTGAAGTTCTTCTACCTGCCAAAACACAAAGGGATGAACAATAATCAGTATCATCCCTGGCCTTGCAAAGAATAAAGAAAACACATATCAATAACATTCCAAACAATCCCAGTTTTACCTTAAGTAAAACTTATATGCTCCAAAAACCTATCTGCCCTTCCTTTTTAATAAACTCAATAGACTTAACCTCACTAGCCAAAATTGATTTCTACCTGTACAAAAGGAATGTAAAAAATATTTACCCCAATAATACCTTGAGTGAACAGAGCTCTTTATTACATGATACACTGGCCTATCATCTGTAAAGTGAAAAAACAAGTCAGTGGAACAGCCCTCACTAATTTCCTTCAACAAGCCTAACCATTACACTGGGCATACCAGTGGTTTAATATTGTTCTATAAAATCACCTACTGACTTCCACCTCCTTGGTCCATTTTGCAACATGCAAGCCAAACTAGAATGACTTTGTCAGTTAAAGAAATGTCTGCCCATTTTAAACTACCCAAAACCTCACTAATCCTAAATGTACCATGATACAGGTGTACCAACAATGCTAACCATAACACATGCAACTGTCTAGTACCAGATACAAGATAAAATCCTTACCAACAGGTGCCTGCTGATATGCATCCTGTCATCAGCTGCAGTGTCTCTAACTTTCTCCCTCCCTTTTAATATTATACCAATTCTCCTATGCTCAGTCAGATGAGTAACACCTGCCGATCGGGCAGCCAACTCTAATGCCACTATATGCACACTCATCGTTCTAAAAGATACTCCATTCCTCCATTTAAACACCACACACTGTAAGGCAAATGTAACTGGCCATCTCCTATCCTGAAGAGGCAGACTACAGACAAATTTATTGATGGATGACAGTGCTGTTTAATATGACCTCTTGGTGGACTCCGATGAAGATTGCTGGACCAGCCAATTAACTATAGCTTCCCAGTCTATCAGACCTCCTCTGGATCTGCAGGGGAAAGTTCCTCTGTCTCTGGGCCAATGTCCAGAACTTGCAAAACTGAAAATGGGACATACTATCAGCTATACTATTAAGTCTCCCCAGAACATGCTTTGCAGAAAAAAGAGACATTAATTCACAGCGAGTGTAACATCAATTTCCTTACCAACAACTTCTGTCTCTCAATCCATGGTGACTTCTTAGTCAGAACTCCCATCACTGCCTCATTATCTATATGTAAAACTAACTTCTTATTGGCTAGCTCATCCTTCCTTACAATCATGGCTACTCAGTTGACATTAATTCCAGAAAGATAATGCCTTTCCTTACCTCAGACCAACTCTAGGCCACTCCAAGGAAAACCATTTTCCTTAAAAGTAGGCCTGCATGTCCAGTCCTTCAGCTCCATCAGTATATAGCTGTAAATTGTTGGGTGAGACCCAGTCATCCTGATACATGGCTACCCCATTGAAATCTATTAAAACATGCTTCTGAATCACCAACACCTCTCTAACCATCTTCATACCCTAACCCAGTGATGCTTAATCTTTTCACCCTTCAAGAGGTTCATCAGAGATTTGGTAAATTCTCTGCCTAGTCCCACTGCTGTACAAGGAATGTTTAATAATCTGAGCAGCCCCATTACTTTCCCAACTCTCATTTTTGCCTTAATGAAAACACTGTCAATCTTTTCCTTGGCTTAATCCATTTGTACTTAGGAAGACAAAAAAGTCCCTGAAACAAATCCACTATTAAACCTAAAAACTATAAAGCTTTCACTAGACACAAGAAAGCTG
This sequence comes from Protopterus annectens, assembly GCF_019279795.1. Classification (NCBI taxonomy): domain Eukaryota; kingdom Metazoa; phylum Chordata; order Ceratodontiformes; family Protopteridae; genus Protopterus; species Protopterus annectens. The sequence continues at coordinate 1,657,697,660 of NC_056735.1, read as the reverse complement.
ATGTTGGCTGTATTGTGGTGGTTCAAAGTATTAGTGCAGAGTATGTACAAAGACCCAGTAACTCAAGTACAAACAGTATTCAGCATCACAGAGTGGTTCCCAGTGAGACTGGATGTGTATCATGGTTCAGCTATGAGCCCTCTGCTGTTCATACTGGTGATGAACTGCATTAGCAAACAGGTCAGAGGGGGCAGATCAGCAAAGTTGCTGTATGCAGATGATGTGGCATTACAGGCAGACTCTGAGAAAAAAACTTTAGCAAATGATAATGGAATGGAATGCAAAACTGGAAGCACATTGGATGAAGCTAAGTACAGATAAGACAGTGGTAATGGCAGCAAAGTGAGGAAATCAGAAGGAACTGACAATTGAGATAGAAGGGAAGATAGTGGAACAGGTTAATAGCTTCAGGTATCTGGGAGGGGAGGTTGGAAGAGAAGCGAAATCTGAATGAAGAGGTCACAGCTAGAATCAGAGGGGCTGCAGCCAGCTGTTATATAGTGTCAGGTGCAGTGTATGACAGAAGAATGCCAAATAAGTTTGAAAAATAAGGTGTACAAAACAGTGGTGATACCAGTACTATTGTATGCTAAAGAAACCTAGGCAGTAAAGGCAGAGCAGATAAAGAAGTTACAGGTGATAGAAATGAAGTGCCCGGGATGGGTAGTAGGATGTACACTGTGGGACAGACGAAGAAATGTGAACATAAGAGAAGAAGCCAAAGTAGCTCCAATTACAGAAAAGATAAAAGTGAACAGATTACAGTGGTTTGGGCACATGTGCAGAAAAGGAGAAGACAGTCTGGTGAAGAAGATGTGGGACAGACAGGAAGAGGAGGAAACAGAGGCAGTCAGCAAAGAGGTGGATGGATTGTGTGAAAGAAGACCAGTGACAGTCAGGTATGAGTATCAAAGAAGGCAGGAATGTGGCATTGAATCGAGAAAGATGGTGACAGTTAACATGACACCCTAACCCCATGTAGAAAATGGAAAAAAGGGGGGGGTTGATGATGATGATGATGTCTATGTGGATGGGGGGTCTCCTTGCCCTTCCTAGCATGGCCAATCTCTGAAGAAGGACACCCATTTGTTTATCAGCTAGGTCCCAGAGGCACAATCCCTCCCAGGAGAACTGAAAGCAATGTCTAGATAAGTGACTTACTTGAGGTCAATCAACAGCCAATTCAGGATTGTGGAATCAAACCTTGTACTTCTGGAAATACAGATCACTCTGCCTTATCCTTCTGTGCCACTGCCAAGTGACCTCAATTCCCCCATCACACTGACCCAGATGGCATGCAAAACTGACTCCCTTTCCATCCCCTTGCGTGTCACTTCCACATTTTGTCTCTACTCCCCTTTCATTTCTTTCTTTTCTGCTTTTTTTTTAAATATGCACCTTGCCTCACTCCCATAAGCTAAATGTGGCCCCTGCAGTTTCTGTACTGCTATTGCCCTGGTCTGGTAATTATCTAAATTATTATATATATATATATATATATATATATATATATATATATATATATATATATATATACTTTTTTTTGATCATGCAACCATCCGAGATACAAAGCAGAAATTACCCCCTCCCCATGATGCCTATGTTCTCCCTACATACATATGAATGAACATTCCTTGGCCCGCCTGCCTGCTGACCAAACTTTATCATGCTGATCACTTTACTTTGTTTTCTAGTCCTATGAACTGCTGTCCTTCCTTTTTCTCCCAGCCTGAAATCCTCCTGCTCATCTCCCCACCCTATAGCCCCAACTCCACTAAATTCCCTAATCCCTGTATGCTTCTTTACCTTTTTCTAAATAAAACCTTCTAACAATCATCCCCCCTCAATGGCCAGAGGATGGCTGAGTCGGGAAATGTATGGAATGGAAAGGGGATGGAAGTGGATTGCTGAAGCAACTCTTTGTGATTGCCGACTTCTCATTTTTAATTTTATTATTGTGAACATATATATATATTTTTTTTATTTTAACCCATCTGCCTGACATCACCTATACATTCCCACCTGCCATTATGTCTATTAACCTGCCAAGACACAGTACCACTACTGAAACTTGCACCACTTTTTTTTAAATTAGCCAAAAACCCTGACCCCCTTCCTGACTTACCTAGAACCCCCGACTGCATCACACTAACTTGCGTTCCTATTTGAAGCCCTCAGTACCTCTCTCTGGCCTGGCTGTTAGTCACTTGTATGTGGAGAGTTCTGCTGTTTGCAAACTAAGTCCATGCTGAAGAAGCCGAAAACTCACTCATTGCCCTACTCTTAAATACTACAGTCCTCCTCCCCTACCTAAAACCCCTTACCTCACTTACTGTTTCTTGCCATCCGTCCATTAAACCAACACCACTCTCCTTTTCAACCAGTCTACATTCTTCACCAGGGAGGCCCCACAGAACAAAAACATTTACCTAGCAAGCCTTTATTCTGTCTGTTTATATCATCCACATAGATTAATCTCATGCATTCTCAAAGAAGCCTTTGCAAAATATTTTATTAATGCATCAGTGAGGATAATTTTAAAAGATTAAGAAAACATAGCCGTGATCATTTCTATACATTTGATGGTTAAAGCTAATACATCATTCCTGTATTTCTGTGACACTGTCTGCAACTTTTCTAAATCCTTCACACTGTACCAAACTGTTTTCATGCACCAGTCTTAACATTAAAAGACTTGACCACTTTACTGACACAAAGGTGGCCCAAATTCAGAAGAATTTCATGAGATGTACACCTTGTGGTAACTATTTTGTGTTCAGAGACAGCTGTATCACTGTGCTGCAACACAAAGACACGCAGCACTGCAGTGGTTTGCCTCCACAGCTCTGTTAAATGTTAATGAGGCTTTCTAGGAGACAACATATGTGAATAAGCCATGCATTCTGTGCTGGAACCTCCTGTCATAAGGCATTTACAAAGCTGTTTCCTGCTGCTCATGGCAATGAACATAGCAACAAGACTGTGTTCATCTATCACAGTAGAGGCGAGTGTTGGGACTTTAGTTTCCAGATAGTGTTAGGGAGTTGTGCAAGTTTATGTATGTGAAGGGCCACGTGTGAGAGTGTGTTTGCCTCAGAGGTCACAGCAGAGTTAGCAGGGTTAGTGAGGGGGTAGTTTAGGTGTGTGTGCATGTGGCCAGTCATGTGTGTGTTTATGTGTGTGTGTTTGTGTGTGTGTGTGTGTGTGTGTGTGTGTGTGTGTGTGTGTGTGTGTGTGTGTGTGTGTGTGTGTGTGTGTGTGTGTGTGTGTGTGTGTGTGTGTGTGTGTGTGTGTGTATGTGTATACATACAGAATGAATGTATGAATGTGTGTGGGAGTTGAGGTTGCTGTCATACCTTCACACTCTCCTAGACTACTGAGCAAAGCCTTGAGTATTAGGTCACAGTGACCATTAAGCACTAGGAATACTTATTTTTAAATACATGGGTCGGGTGAGCACTAGATATGAGGGAAACTATTTTATTATTATGTGGGCTGGGAGAACACTAGCAACAGTGGAATAACTCTGAAGACATGGTTTGGGAGACCCCTAGCCACCAGGGACAACAATGAAGATGCGGGCCAGGGAAAACACTGGACACCATGGAGAACTCTTCACTTCTGTGCTTTAACAGCAACTTATACAAGATGCGGCATGGGGAAGAAATTATCACCACAGATAACTCTGAAGACATGGGGCAGTGGGAACACTAGATACCAGGGATACTCTATCCAGTGTGTCTTAAAGGCATTTGCTAAAAACAAATAACAACACAGGGTGAGGAACCACTAGTCCCTGAGGACATAGCCAGCCTTAGGCATAGGCCAACTAGGCGACCACCTAGGGCACTGCCCTAGCAGGGGCACTTTTCCAGAACTACTACTGCAGAAAAGTGCTGATCTGCACTCATGATAGCTAACAATGATTCAGAGACGTGCAAGTTAGCTGATAATGAGGTCCTTCCTAACTGTGGCTTATGTTCCTGTGTGAATACAACAGTACTGCATAACGGAAACAGAACCATTTTACCTCAACCCAAAACACGAGTACAGGGGTGCTTTCTGAATCCCTGATGCTGTATTAGGACACAGCAGTGGCAGTGTAATATTATACTGATCCCAACATTCTTTTAGTAATTTTCTATTTATTAATTTGTTCAGTTTGGAAAAGGGATGTAGGTGAATTACAGGATGTTTTAGATAAATAGTAGAAGACTTGGATTACATATCTTCTGTTTACAATGGATTGTGCAAATGATTTAACTAAGCTTTGAAGATATGTACAAAAAAGGCCACAGCATTGCTGGTGAATTAAATGGAAGTCAGTTCTTCACCTCCAAAAATAATACCACAATACAGCTTAGAAAAACACACATCTACATAATGTATTGTGTGTGTGTGTGTGTGTGTGTGTGTGTGTGTGTGTGTGTGTGTGTGTGTGTGTGTGCGTGTGTGTGCGTGTGTGTGTGTGTGTGTCCATCAGTCTATATTCCTATCTCTTAATCTATCTGTCTATCTATGTCAGCCATCTTCCCTTGAATATTTAATTTGGCACTTTCATCTTACCTAAAACAATATTTAATTTGTAACTTTGAGCTTACCTAAAACAATATACCATAAAGGCTGATTATGCTGTCATGACAGATCCCCAAGAAACTCCTAGGAATGTACTGATTTGATATTATTTGGCCAAAGCAAGCTTGTGTAAATGTTTCTTTTATGCATGTAAAGAACTTAGGTGAATAAGGCAATGAAATGCCTCATCATTGTTTGCAATTTATTTCATCTAAGAACCTGCTTCTGAAGTGATGGCCAACACAGACATCTTTTAACATCAGTAATAGACTGATAAGCATCTATTTCTGTATTCCAGTGTGCATTGAAAATTTGACTGATATAAACCTGCAAACTGTCTCAGTCACACCAATTAAGCTATGTGAATTATGCAGATACTTGCCTCAGCATGCCTTATTACCTTTGTGGTTTATTTCCTTGCATTAGAAAGTCTGAGACAGAAACTTTGTAATGATAATCAAGGTTGCTGTCCTCTCCCTTTTACTCCTGAAGAAAGTAACCATTTGAAGCATTGCTATGAACAGAATGCCTGTAGGAAAGTGATTGTATTCGAGTGCAGTTTGCTTTAGGGAAATACTAAAATAAACATCCTAGGTTAACTAAGGTAGATTTATTCACTGTGGTTTTATGAGTGAAAATTAAAGTGTCCTTCAATTTTCCTCATATTAATACCCATAATAAACTTATTTACTGCACTGCTACAGTGTGATGTTACGACATGCAGAGGTACCGTTACATAAGATTCGTTTAAATTCCTAATTAATCTTATTGTACTTTGTTGAAAGTCAGCCTAGTAATAATTGAAATGCTTATTTATGAACAATGATTAACTCTTAAGTGACAAAATATTTTTATAAATACTACTTCTTCCTTTTTTTTTTAATAAAACCTTACACATATTATTAACAAGAACAAAACAATTCCTAAATAGATTTACTTCAGTAAATGATGTGGATGTGCGTGCTAATCTCTCATTATTTTCTGATAATGATATAATAATATGTTGTATATGAAAACAGTGAACAATAAGACAAGGCAAACAATTGTGATATTTGTTACATCCATAGTATTGCTAATGAATAGCTGTCACCTGCCATTTTAACCATGAACAGTAAAGGAATACCACAACTGATGCATTCATATTCATTTTGTCTGGTAGTTTATGGTAGAGGATTAATGTTACGAGCTGTTAAGAAACTTCATTCTGTACACCTTGATTTGATTTCATCTTTTTCTCTTTGTCTACTATGTCACTTTAAACAATTCACTTAACCAGACAGTGTTCCTGACTGGCCCCTGGAAATAATTACTTGAGCGGAGATGGTTTACTAGGTTACTGAGAAGGAATGTCCTTATGGCAACAAGGATTTGACATCTATTGAACTGAATACATTTACAGTCAGAAACATTAGAACATTGTAGAATTATTTTTCAAAATTTGTGAAAATGTTTTGTACAAACTGAGAAAATAGCTTTTGGTACCCAATTCCTATGTCTTGTAATAGTTCTTTATATTATATAATATTATATTATATTATATTATATTATAGTATATTATTTTATGTTATGTTATATTATATTATATTATATTATATTATATTATATCATATATTATATACTATAGGTTGCCTTAATCATATTGGTTATTAGACAGATGTTCTGTTATGCTTTTAGTTGTTTTTCTTAAATGTACTACAGACCAACATAATGGATGTTCAAGACCATAAAACATCGCAAGCAGTGCAACACACACATAATAGGCATTCTTTCAGGCACTCTGTCTTGAACAGATTATAGTAGAGCTAGCAAGGGAGATGGCTAGAAAGGTGCTTGGTGTGACATCTGGAAAGAGGAAGGATGACAAGGAGACTGTGGTGGAATGAAGAAGTACAGGAGAGTATACAGAGAAAGAGGTTGGCGAAGAAGAAGTGGGATTGTCAAAGAGATGAAGAAAGTAGACAAGAGTATAAGGAGATGAGGTGCATGGCAAAGAGAGAGGTAGCGAAGGCTAAGGATAAGGCATATGAAAAGTTGTATAAAAGGTTGGACACTAAGGAGGGAGAAAAGACAGAGGGACTGAGCTAGTAAAGATGTGCAGAAGGGAAGGGTGATAAAGGATAATGAGGAAAACATACTCACAAGAGAGGAGAGTGTGTTGAGCAGATGGAAAGAGTACTTTGAGGGGTTGATGAATGAAGAGAATGAGAGGGAGAGAAGGTTGGATGATGTGCGGATAGTGAATCATGAAGTGCAGTGGATTAGCAAGGAGGAAGTAAGGATAGCTATGAAGAGGATGAAGAACGGAAAGGCTGTTGGTCCAGATGACATACCTGTGGAAGCATGGAGGTGTTTAGGTGAAATGGCAGTGGAGTTTCTAACTAGCTTGTTTAATGAAATCTTGGAAAGTGAGAGGATGCCTGAGGAATGGAGAAAAATTGTTTTGGTACCGATTTTTAAGAATAAGGGTGATGTGCAGAGCTGTAGTAACTACAGAGGGATTAAACTGATCAGTCATAGCATGAAGTTATGGGAAAGAGTAGTGGAAGCTAGGTTAAGAAGGGAGGTGATGATTAGTGATCAGCAGTATGGTTTCATGCCAGGAAAGAGCACTACAGATGTAATGTTTGCTCTGAGAGTTTTGATGGAGAAATACAGAGAAGGTCAGAAGGAGTTGCATTGTGTCTTTGTAGATTTACAGAAAGCATATGACGGGGTGCCCAGAGAGGAGTTGTGGTATTGTATGAGGAAGTCGGTAGTGTCAGAGAAGTATGTAAGAGTGGTACAGGATATGTACGAGGCTAGTGTGACAGCGGTGAGGTCTGTGGTGGGAGTGATGGATGTGTTTAAGGTGGAGGTGGGATTACATCAAGGATCAGCTCTGAGCCCTTTCTTATTTGCAATGGTGATGGACAGGTTGACAGACGAGATCAGACAGGAGTCCCTGTGGACTATGATGTTTGCAGATGACATTGTGATCTGCAGTGAGAGTAGGGAACAGGTGGAGAAGACCCTGGAGAGGTGGAGATATGCGCTAGAGAGAAGAGGAATGAAGGTCAGCAGGACTAAGACAGAATATATGTGTGTGAATGAGAGGGAGGATAGAGGAATGGTGAGGATGCAGGGAGTAGAGGTGGCAAAGGTGGATGAGTTTAAGTACTTGGGATCAACAGTTCAGAGTAATGGTGAGTGTGGAAGAGAGGTGAAGAAGAGAGTACAGGCAGGATGGAGTGGGTGGAGAAGAGTGTCAGGAGTGATTTGTGACAGACGAGTACCAGTAAGAGTGAAAGGGAAGGTCTACAAGAGGGTAGTGAGACCAGCTATGCTATATGGGTTGGAGACAGTGGCATTGACAAAAAGGCAGGAGTCAGAGCTTGACGTGGCACAGTTGAAGATGTTAAGATTTGCACTGGGTGTGATGAGGATGGACAGGATTAGGAATAAGTATATTAGTGGGTCAGCCCAGGTTGGAAGGTTTGGAGACAAAGCCAGAGAGGCAAGATTATGTTGGTTTGGACATGTCCTTAGGAGGGATGCAGAGTATATTGGGAAAAAGATGCTAAGGATGAAGCTGCCAGGTAACAGGAAAAGAGGGAGGCCTAAGATAAGGTTTATGGATGTGGTGAGAGAGGACATGCAGGTGGTTGGTGTGACAGAGCAAGATGCAGAGGACAGGAAGAAATGGAAACAGTTGATCTGCTGTGGCGACCCCTAATGGGAATAGCCGAAAGAAGAAGAAGAAGATTATAGTGAAAACCTGATTATTGTCATGCAGAAAATGAATTTATAAATCAGCTACTGAACAATTGCCTCCCTAGTCAATACAATGAATAATAAACCTTCATTCCAAGCCCTATATATATATATATATATGAAGACAATAATCTGGGAAAAAACATAACAAGGACCGAACTTTTATAAAAGTGATCACTAATAAAAGTGTTAATGTGTGCTTCCTTATGTTTTATGAGCATGCTGTTAGGTCCTTTAAATGGAATCAGTGAATACTTAATTACTGTTGTGAAGAGCCAAGTCACCTAAATTTCTGATATATTTAAACAGAAGTTTAGGATGAAAAGGTTATTCAGGGTAAACTCTCAATTATATAGAGCAATTTGTTGTGGTCACCGTATCATGAAGATGATATATTTTTCTGTTCTCCTCCTATTTTTTTTTTTAATTTTCTTTATCATCAAAAAGTTCTCTGCCTCTTCTAACTCAGGTACAAGTGATGAACAACTCTTACTCAGCCAAGAATGATGACAACTAGTTTAGAATAAATAATTTCAAAATGACTTACTCATAATCTCCTTTACATATGCTGTAACATTTTGTTAAATTGTTGCCATTCTTATTCAGATTTACTTGAGTATTTAAATAATTGCAATTATTTTAGTATAAAAATAATATATACATTATTAATAAAGTGCACATTTTGTGCAGAGAGCAAGATGAAAATTATGGAAATTGTACAAAAATTGCACATTTAATTTTCCAGTAGATCTGATTATGACCTTTTTATTTTACCGATCAGCTCACCAATGCATTGTTTTTTCTATCAAAACAAAACACTATTGATAACCCATATTTTGCAGGTATGAAATATTTCAAGAAAGTTTTATTCTAGAAAATGAATATGTAGTCCATGGTCCCTCACTGCTCATTTCTACCTATTGCATAGTTTTCTTCCAAGCTATGAGAAAATTAGAAATGTAGGAGGGCTTATGTAATGGAAGCTGTGAGTTCCATAGCTGCACTGCCACTTTACCTGTCCAAATTCTAGTAAAACATACTGGAGTATCTGCAAAGGAGATTCCAACATTGAATGTGTGGTTTATAGAACACAGTGCAGCTCATGCAACAACTTTTACACTGGTAAACTCATCTACAAACTCAAGGTCAAGATAGCCCACTAATTCTATGAAATGAAACATAGTTTTTAGAAAAAAAAAACACTTGCAAAACATAACTTGGAAAACCAAAACTACAATAAGTCTGGATAAACTGATTATGGGAGCCCTGAGGGTAACAAGAATGCTATCCTTGAAAAAATTGAACTTCACTGGCAGATAAAGCTGAATGTACACTGGCCACAACGAGTCCCATAAAAGAAGACATTGTCTAGAACTTATTAAATTCCAATAAAGTATAACTCTTTACCATTTTTTATGAGTGCCGTAAAAGAGGGCGATGTAATAATAATTAGTTCACCAAATGAGCCCTGTACAAGAGGGTACTGTTTCTTGAGGAATAAAGTATCACCAGCACCAGATAAAAATATATGTTTTTCTAAAGGATGTAGCTGATGAATTTTGCATTTGGAAAAGCATTAAACAGCAGTTAAGCTATGTGAATTATGCAATTACCCTTTGCTAGGCTGATGTTTGAATGTCTTTTTAGGTAACCTCTGTGATGCATGTGTTTACCAATGTGTACAACTTTAACATAAGAAAAATATCTTGAAAAGGTGTGGGTTAAAAACAGCCAGAGAGGTCAGATTTACCTAGCCTCATTGGCTCTAATTCCTAAAATGCAAATTAAGTGAAATTTTCCTTCACAAATCCAGAAAAGTCACCTCACTTGGCTGAACTCTTCCAAACCCTTATAATCCAGGTCAAGCAAATGTATTATAATTATGTCTGCTGAACAAGAACACTTATCCATCCACTGAATAAAACATTTTTTTCAAAACTAAGTTGGTTACTTTTTTATTTTTGCAAGTGTAGTTCTTATTGAAAATGCTAGAATTTTCTATTACCTGAAACTATTTTGAGTTCAATAATGTCTGTTAATTACAATGGCATGGCAGGGCAATGGGGCTAGATTTGCACCCTGTTATGTGAAGTTGGTAATGTGCTTCACTGAAAAGTATAACCTCTGTTGGCATCCACTTTTTCATAACACTCTTGTTAAGACTCTGTGTCTGAATATATGTGGATTATAACAATACATAAGAACTTTTATTTTGCATTGTATAGTCCTTCAAATTTAAAATGTACTGGAGAATCAGTTAGTAAATTAAGAGTATGCTTTTTTTTGCGGTTGAACTATATGAGAGACTCTTCAGCATGTGTCAATGGGAAGCTGAACAGAGAGCCATGACTTTTTTAAAGGAAAAGTTGCCACTTATGTTTGGCAACAAGTCTGTCAATGCAAAGGGTAATAGTTCTGAGCTATTAACAAGCTATGTTCTGTAGTCCTGAGTTTGGTCGTCTAAGCCTCCATGTGCCTAATGTGTGACTGTGAGTATGTCACTTAACCAGTCAGCATTCCCAGACTAAGTTTCAAGAAAAATGTCCTTGTGAATTGATGTTTTACACCATTTAACAAATATAAATAAGTATATAAATAAAGTGTTTGAAAAGAGAAAAGGCACTGTTCAATGAACACAGTTTTCCTGTTCATTATCATTTGTTGCCATTTGATTTGGCAAACCTGACAAAAAATAAAAACATATATTTAGCCATCCTCATAAATGGAATATCTCTCTAAAGATATGTGTGTGTTTGTGCATGGGAGTCTGTATATATGGGTCTATATTAGAACATCGAATTTTCAAAACTTCGAATGTTCTAATACTGACCCCTATTCAGTGAACGCTGACAATATTGAAAATGCAGAACAGCAAATGTTTTCCCAGGGAAAAAATTTGCTGTTCTGACATACATTCACACAACACAAGCACACCAAACAAACAGCAATCCACACACATACACTTAAAATCCTACATCTAACCCTACAGTAAACTGTACATACACTCCTATCTATCCACTTACCTTAACCCAAACCCTAACTCTAAGGTCCGTCACTATCGCACACTCACCTCACCCATGCCCTAACCCTAACTCACCTACCCTGCCCTAACCCTCACATCCACACAATCGCACACTTACCTGACCCGTGCCTTAACCCTAACTCACCTAACCCACACCCTAACCTTTACATCCACACAATCGCATACTTACCTGATCCCAACCCATAACTTTCCACCACAGTGCTGAAAATAGCAAAGCCACAGAAATAGCCAACCGAATTCCTTCCCTAGGAAGAAATTCGATGTTCTGCAACTTTGCTATTTTCAGCGTTCACTGAATAGGAGTCGATATTAGAACATTCGAAGTTTTAAAACTTTGATGTTCTAACATAGACCCGTATATACATGTACATATACATACATACATCAACCACAAAATATAAATAATGCCAGTGTCAACACTTTACCAGGCATGTAAACAATTTTCATGCATGCAAAATTTAAAGTAAAGCAAGCTGCATAAAACATTAAACTCCCCTGCACCCCCATGTGGAGGGTTGTGCCCTCTTCTGCTAATTATATAAACTAACTCCGAAATCACAAAGTATCAGGAGAAAGGGCATATTCTCCAGTCAGAAGAACTGTGCAGTCTAACATAACTGTCAACCATCTGATTAGTTGATAAAATGCAGTCAAGTAAATAGATTTCGAACAAACATTTTTAAGACAAAAGGCAGTCCACCTTTACACACACACACACACACACACACACACACACAAACACACACACACACACATACATATATATATATATATATATATATATATATATATATATAGATACATATATATATATATATATATATATATATATATATATATATATATATATATATAATGTGTGTACTTGTTTATAGCTGATTACTGAAAGGTGTCTTATTTAAGTAATTTTTGACTTTTGTGATTCGTGATGGCTGTCTTCTAGAGATGTCAGCACTGGCCTGCAGTGTCTAAAATCCATCTGAGAAATAAGGCTCAAGAATTTGGAAGACTTTCTTCTTTCTGCTAGCAAAAAACTTAAAAAATTAATTCTACAGTTCTTTGTAGTACTTCAGTGCAAGAAGTAGTGGCAGCAGCAAGAAAGGAAAACTGTACCTGTTTCATCTTCTTCAGATGCTTTAATCTCTTATTTAATCAAAATGGATGTTCCTATTAATCATACACCTTCTTTGTAACTTGCCTTCTCTTTTACAGCTCACCATAATAAATCTGCATCTTTCCTTCAACCCAAGCTTTTATGGAGAGATTCAAATGCACTTTGAAGCTAATTTTACTTTCACACAGGTATGGACTAGTTAACTCAATGGTCTGTCAGAGAAAATCCAGCTGTAAGACATATTTAAAGCCAATGCTTTGCAAATCAAAGAAACAAATGTTAATATAAATGATCAGTGCATAGATTTACGGGGTTCTAAATAAGGCCAAGTAGAAAATTACAAGTTTCTAGAGTTCAAAACTGTATGTAAATATAAATCTCTCCAGGGAAAACTTAGTATGTTAAAAGCTCTATATCTAGAAAAATGTCTGGATATGGAGGTCATATCAAGATATATTTAAAGCTGATGTTTTGCAAATCAAAGAAAGAAATGTTAATATAAATGATCATTTCATACATTTAGAAAGTTCTAAATAAAGCCAAGTAGAAAATCAAGAGTTTCTAGAGTTCAAAACTGTATATGTATATAAATCCCTCCAGGGACAACTTAGTATGTTAAAAGTTCCTTATCCAGACAAATGTCTGGTTGTGGAGCTCATATCAAGGAATTATGATCTTAGATTTGTGGGTGTTCTCAAAGACTGCAGATGTACAGCAGCTTGTCGTGAAGTGTGCTCAAACAGATTTACATGCTATCATGAATAATTTTCTTAGGGAAACTTAATACCGATCATAAAATTATGTCATTTTTTGCTCCTTCTGCCATCATTGGCCTGACATTCTTAAATTTCTGAAACTGCAGGTTTGTATTTACACCAAGGTATGGTCTGTCTGTTCAGTATTTGCAAAACACCAATCTGCTAATAAATGTTCAAAAAATTAAGATTCCTCAGGGGCATGCCTTCAAAGGTATTAAGAAAAGTGGTCAGGGCTAATTACACAAAAAAGTACACATAAAATCTAAAATATATTAAATGTAAGTTTTGAGAAATTGGTACCTAATAGCACCTAATCTTGAAATAACAAAATGATAAAAAGTGATCTAAGAAAGTATGAAAAGTGTTAGTTGTCGTTATAAAATACAAATAAAATGAGCATGTCTACTGAAAGTATATATATATATATATTGCTGGAATTTTTACATCTGAGCAATGATTTTAAATTAAAAGTAAGAAATAATCTATTATACTCAAAAACTGAGACATGCAATGGCAGCATTATAATAAAAAACTGACACAGAACAGAAACAGCTTCAACATCTTACCTGTTTGAAGTTCTCTTCCAAGTAGGAATGTATTATTGTTAGGCCAAAGTATTTTCCTGTCAGTAGAAAATGGAAAATAAATCAACTTAAATGGTGTTAAACATTACATCTATCATGCTGTTACCTTTAGAAGGTCATGTAGTTAACTATATGCACGAATGACAGTGCATAAACCAAAATGCATTTAAGAGAATTAAAAATGTGATTTTCTGAACATTTAAAAAAATAGAAATTTGGTGCTAACCTGGTAAAATAAATTGCAATAGTTAAAGCTGTGATCTTTTATACTACAACTTTCTGAAGCTGTAAAGTAAAGGTATCTGTATATTCGACATTTTCTATGTCTGGAATAAAAAGTTATGCAGCTGTCACACCACTGTTGTAATAAATGGATGTATAAAACTGAAATTTTTGTGAGCATGAACTCTTAGAATTCAATATTTCTTCTGTTTCTCCATTTGCCTACTGCACAGAACAGTGGATTGAGCAACCTCTTCTAGATATGGGGCAGGACTCAAACAATATGATTGATGCATTTAGCATTAGAATGGATGATGACACAGTGCTGACATCAGTCATCACTGAGGCTATACAGATGTGTCAGCCATGCTGTGGTGCACATGTCCATGGGGGTGGGGTACACATAGTTATGTTTCTGATGTTGCTAATAGTAAACGTGGGGCATATCAGTGAGATCTCCCAGATCACACATTATACTTTATTTATTTATTTTTTTTATTGTAGTTATCCTTTGTTGAACATGTAAGTCCCACTAGGCCAGTAGCCTCTTTTCACGGCAGATTCAAAGTGATATTTATACCCCTAGGGGAAATTTGGCCAAGGCAGCAGAAAACGTTCTCTACTCTTGGTAGTCAGTGGAAGGATTTGTGTGTTGCACATCCTGACTTCCTGTTTCCCATCCAGGCATGGAGGCAACCAGGAGGATCAGGATGAAAATATGGCTGATTCAGCTTTGGCTGAAAATGAAGTGAAGGTTGATGAAAATATAGTTGAAATGGTAGAATCACTACCAGACTTTTTTTCTGATGCTGTGGGTGCAGAAAAAACAGTGATATTGGAAGAAAAGGAGATTGCAACTGTAAAAGAGATGGATTCAAAGGAAAACTTTCAGAGGGGATTGTTTGAAGAAGAGACTGTTACCTCTGAGAAATGCATAATTACAACCCTCCAATTAGGAGGGTTGTGGGATGATTATTTGGAAAAAAATGGTAAACCAAAGTGAACCAGAAAGTGGAGCAGCAATTTCATGGAGTGACATCATGGAGAAAATAGAAGAAGAAAATGGAGAAGAAAAGACTGGGCCAGAAAAATTTCAGGAGACAGAAACATATGCACAAACTGTGGGGGAAAGAGCAAAGAAGAAAGAAGAAATAAAAGAAACAAAAAAGAAGTATACAGTACATGTGAGCTGTAAAAAAGAAGCAGGTTTGGACAAATATAAGGTATGGGACTCTGTCATAGCACCTCTGAGTGTCAAAGAAAAAGAGATAAGAGCATTCATTGTATTTAATAAAGAGAATTTTTGTGATTTGATATTTGAGACTGGGCAGGGCATGGTAAGTTATTTGGGGGCATATGAACTAACAAAAAAAATTTATCCATGGTCAGAATAAGTAATGCAAGCTTTTTACAGCCAAACAAATAAAAGAATAATGATCCAGTTTAGAACTGAAGTTGAAGCAAAAAAACTGAAAGAACATTTGGCTGTGACTATAGTGTACAGGGTCCTGGGTTCAAGACCTGTAAGGGCTGTTTATTTAACTTGTGACTGTTTCTGCTATTTCATACTGAGCTAATTAGGGGAAGTCAGAGGAAGGGCTCTGAGCTAACTAATCTGTGATATATAACATTAAGTATACTGTTTTTTTACTTATTTCAGAGTTATTTATAGCACTTTAATTTTACTCACTGTGTATGAGGTATTTAGTAGAATTTTCTACAATTGTTAAGCATCTGGTTGGGTTTGTTTGTTCTGCTTTCCTGCTAGGAGTGTATCATATAACTTGTTTGCATTTAAAAGCATTCTCTAGAGTCTCCTTGATCCTTTATCTGTTTAAACATTTCTGAAGTTTTTTCTACCTAAGTAGTGTTGGTAGTGTAGCATTGTCTATATTTAGGCTTGTGTTTTGGGCCTAGTTGTTTGTTAGTAGAGGCCGTGTGTCTGAGCACATGCCCCAGGCCGTCATAGCTTAACCAATGCCAGTATAGCATTTCTGTGAGAGTGAATTGTTTGTGGTCATTGGCTGACTGGGGTTGCCTGGACTATGCCTTGGAGTAAGCACCTCACTGATTCTTTCAATCTTTTTTAAAGTTGTTTCAGGTTTCAACTTTGTTACTTAGGAAGTTACCTTGTGACTATTTCTGCCATTTCACCCTGAGTTAATCGGAGGAAGTTGGAGGAAGGGCTCTGAGCTATCTAATCTGTGATATATAACATTAAGTATCCTGTTTTTTTCTTATTTCTGAGTTATTTATAGCACTTTTATTTTACTCACTGTGTGTGAGGTTCTTAGTAGAATTTTCTACAGTTGTTAAGCATCTGGTTGGGTTTGTTTGTTCTGATTTCCTGCTAGGAGTGTGTCATATAACTTGTTTGCATTTAAAAGCATTCTCTAGAGTGTCCTTGATCCTTTATCTGTTTAAACATTTCTGCAGTTTTTTCTACCTAAGGAGTGTTGATAGTGTAGCATTGTCCATATTCAGGCTTGTGATTTGGGCCTAGTTGTTTGTAAGTAGAGGCTGTGTGTCTGAGCACATGTCCCAGGCCATCATAGCTTAGCCAAAGCTAGTATAGCATTTCAGTGAGAGTGAATTGTTTGTGGTCATTGGCTCACTGGGGATGCCTGGATTACACCTTGGAGTAAGCACCTCATTGGTTCTTTCAAGCTTTTTTTAAAGTAGTTTCAGGTTTCAACTTTGTTACTTAAGAAGTTAATTTGTGACTGTTTCTGCCATTTCACACTGAGCTAATTGGAGGAAGTTGGAGGTAGCGCTCTGAGCTATCTAATCTGTGATATATAACATTAAGTATCCTGTTTTTTGCTTATTTCTGAGTTATTTATAGCACTTTTATTTTACTCACTGTGTGTGAGGTTCTTAGTAGAATTTTCAACAATTGTTAAGCATCTGGTTGGGTTTGTTTGTTCTGATTTCCTGCTAGGAGTGTATCATATAACTTGTTTGCATTTAAAAACATTCTCTAGAGTCTCCTTGATCCTGTATCTGTTTAAACATTTCTGAAGTTTTTTCTACCCAAGTAGTGTTGGTAGTGTAGCATTGTACATATTCAGGCTTGTGTTTTGGGCCTAGTTGTTTGTTAGTAGATGCTGTGTGTCTGAGCACATGTCCCAGGCCATCATAGCTTAGCCAAAGCCAGTATAGCATTTCAGTGAGAGTGAATTGTTTGTGGTCATTGGCTGACTGGGGTTGCCTGGACTACGCCTTGGAGTAAGCACCTCATTGGTTCTTTCAAGCTTTTTTAAAGTTGTTTCAGGTTTCAACTTTGTTACTTAAGAAGTTAACTTGTGACTGTTGTTGCCATTTCACACTAAGCTAATCAGAAGAAAGTCGGAGGAAGTGCTCTGAGCTAACTAATCTGTGATATATAACATTAAGTATCCTTATTTCTGAGTTATTTATAGCACTTTTATTTTACTCACTGTGTGTGAGGTATTTAGTAGAATTTTCTACTATTGTTAAGCATTTGGTTGGGTTTGTTTGTTCTGTTACAGCACAATGGCACTAAATATACAGACCCAAATGATATTGCCAACATCCTGGCAGATAGGTTCAGTGCTAACTTTACCCCTCTCTCATCCCCTAAAGGGCCCATCTCTATACTGGAAGAATGCAAATTACCTGTAATCAAGGCTGCACAGCTAAAAAAACACACTCTCCAAAGCCAAGAGTACATCAACCATGGGACCTGATAACATCCCAGGCTGCATTTTACATGGACTACAGAACGAACTGGCACCCCACCTAAGTAGCATGTTCAATCATAGCCTCACTTCAGGCTTTGTGCCCACTGAATGGCACACAGCAACGGTTATCCCACTCCACAAAGGAGGAGGCACCACGGACCCTGGGAACTACCGCTCCATTAGCCTGATGAGCCTGGTCTGCAAGACTATGGAGCATATCATCATGGAACTTATAAACAATGACATTGGTAATCTCCAAGCTCTGGACCCTACCCAGTTCAGGTTTGTAAAAGGCAGATCATGTCTCCTAAACCTGATAGACTTCTTTGAAGAGGTCAGCATAGCTGTAGATGAGGGTAAGGTGGTTCACACAGCCTATCTAGATCTCGCCAAAGCTTTCAACATTATCCCCCACTCTGGAATTATAGACAAACTTACTAAACTAGGTATAAATCCTTATGTCACAAGATGGGTTGCCAACTGGCTCACTGACAGAACCCACACTGTGAAAGTAGCAGACTCTAAATCCAACTTCAGACCAGTGACAAGTGGAGTACCACAGGGTTCAGTCCTGGGTCCTCTCCTGTTTGGTATCTACTTCTCTGAAGTACAGGCTAACACAGAAGGTCTTTGGCTAATAAAGATCGCAGATGACTGCAAACTAGGAGCCATAATCAAAATTCCTAACAATGTGGACATCTTACAAAAGGGCCTCACTTAGACAGATGCCTGGTGTCAAAGCCATGGTCTCAAGCTCAATGCCAAAAAGTGCATTGTCATCCCTTTTGGTAAAAAATCTGTACCCATGAACTACCACATAGGCGGTAGTCTACTTAACACCGAAAGTGTGATAAGAGATCTTGGGACACAGGTGGGCAGTAGTCTCTCCTTTGATAATCACATCACCACAGTAGTCAGGAAATCCTTCTACGATGCACTCCTCATCACAAAACGTTTCTCATCCAGGAAAAAAGAGGTCATTGTTCCCCTCTACTCATCACTCATTAGACCCATTATAGAGTACACCGCCCCTTTTGTTATGTACCTCACAAGATATCTACAACAACTGGAAAGGCCACATAAATACCTCACAAAGAGGATTATTGGCCTCAAATTGATGCCCTATGCAGACCATCTAAAAAAACTCCAGCTTTACTCTGTTGCATATCGCCTACTCAGAGGCGATCTCTGCCTAACATATAAAGCTATGTCAAACTCAGAGTTGTTGGACATGCTCCACGTAAAGAAATCCCAATCCCTCCGAGCAACATGCTCTAGGGACCTAAACCTTGTCACCACAATAAACAGAACATGCTGGAGGGATAGATTCCTGTCCCAGAGACTTCCCATACTCTGAAGCAAACTACGTATCTATATCAAACAAAGCTCCTCATTGGCACTCTTCAAGAAAAATCTTGATGATTGGATGGGAGATAGAAAATTCATCCTGGGGATCACTTCTTTGGCTCTACTTGACAGGGGCACAGGAAAATAGTTTTCTTTATTGGCAAAAGCCAGGGTACCATTTGGCTAGGCTTATATAGGCCCTAGGGCCAAT
This sequence comes from Protopterus annectens, assembly GCF_019279795.1. Classification (NCBI taxonomy): domain Eukaryota; kingdom Metazoa; phylum Chordata; order Ceratodontiformes; family Protopteridae; genus Protopterus; species Protopterus annectens. The sequence goes on along the minus strand of NC_056735.1, from coordinate 1,657,678,352 downwards.
AGCCTTGTACCTACCTATGAACCTATAATGCACACTACAAAACAC